>NC_140471.1:6016892-6074392 GCF_051167445.1 Perissodus microlepis | reverse complement strand
ATAATCAATGCTTGGAGTTTGTCAGAATTAGTGGGTTTTTGTTTGTCCACCTGCCTCTTGAGGATTGACCACAAGTTCTCAATTGGACTGAGGTCTGGGGAGTTCACTGGCCATGGACCCAAGATTATTTGTTCCCTGAGCTACTTAGGTATCACTTTGGCCTTATGGCATGGTGATCCATCATGCTGGAAAAGGCATTGTTCTTCATCAAACTGTTTTTGGATGGTTGGAGGAAGATGCTTTCAGAGGATGTTTTGGTACCATTCTTTATTTTTTGGCAAAATTGTGAGTGAGCCCACTCCCTTGGATGAGAAGCAGCCCCACACACGAACGGTCTCAGGATGCTTTACTGTTGGCATGAGACAGGACTGATGGTAGTGCTCACCTTTTCTTCTCTGGACGGTCCTTTTTCCAGATGCCCCAAACAATTGGAAAGGGGCTTCATCAGTGAAAATGACTTTACCCCACTCCTCAGCAGTCCACTTGGTGTACTTTTTGCAGAAAATCAGTTTGTCCCTGATGTTTTGTTTTTTTTTGGAGAGAAGTGGCTTCTTTGCTTCCCTTCTTGACACCAGGCCATCTGCCAAAAGTCTTCGCCTCACTGTGCGTACAGATGCACTCACACCTGCCTGCTACCATTCCTGAGCAAGCTCTGCACTGGTGGCACTCTGATACCACAGCTGAATCATCTTTAGGAGGCGGTCCTGGTGTTTGCTGGACTTTCTTGAGTGCATGAAGCTGTCTTCACAATAATTGAACCTCTTTCCTTGAAGTTCTTGATGATCTGATAAATGGCTGATTTAGGTGCAGTCTTAGTAGCAACAACATCCTTGCCTGTGAAGCCCTTTTTTTGCAACGCAGAGATGGCTACGTGTGTTTCCTTGCAGGTAACCATGTTTAATAGGAAGAACAATGATTTCAAGCATCACCCTCCTTTTAATGCATCCAGTCTGCTATTCTAACTCAGTCAGCATAACATAATAATCTCCAGCCTTGTGCTCGTCAACATTCTCACCTGAGTTGATGAGAACATTATTGAAATGATCTCAGCAGGTCCTTTTATGGCATCAAATGCTGAATGATGAAATGCAGTGGTAATTGAATTTTTGAGATTAAGTTCATTTTCATGGCAAAGAAGGATTTTGCAATTCATCTGATCACTCTCCATAACATTCTAGAGTATATGGAAATTGCTATCATAAAAACTGAAGCAGCAAACTTTGTGAAAACCAGCATTTGTGTCATTCTCAAAACTTTTGGCTACAACTGTACATACTGACTTTCCTACTCTCAATCCAGGAGTCAGAGTTGGTGTGATGATGATGATGACGAAGGACAGTACTGTCCAAAATATTGGTCTAAAATTTCCATATGTGGTTAAAGTGATTAAGATCTGGTGACTCTATAAGCCTTAGCATATGGCATTTCATTGATCCGTCCTTTTGAAACTATTAAGTGACTTCTCATGCCCTGTGCATGACGGCACATTGTTATCTCGAAAGACACCTCTCCCTTCACAATAGAAATGGATCGTAGGATAAGGATGATAACTCAGAAACACAGTGCATTGATTTGCTGTGACCATTTACCCCCAGGACATAGGTGGACCCAATTTGTCCCTGCAAAATGACACTCGCAGTTTAACAGACCCAGCAGGACCCCTTCTTATAGACATGGGTTCAGGCTTTTAAAAGGTGTGTACTGACAAGAGACAAAAGCCCCATTTCCATTAGTACCTACTTGGATCGATCGGTTTACAGGGTTTTCCATTAGGTCATAGTACGTGGTACCAGGTAGGGATGCGCCATATCATACCGTTCATGGTAATACCGGCAACAATAAGAAAATGAAATATCGTGATAGAATATGGGTAAAACGCGCATGCGCGGTGCCTTTGTTTTCATACGCACATGGCGGAAAAAGCATGGCGGCGACGGAGAATGAGAAGAGCGAAAGCAGATCGTTGAATGAAACGGATGAACCAGAATTGGTTTGTACAAATGCTGCAACTTCAGTGGTGTGGAACTGGTTTAGCTTTAGTCTGTCAGATACACAACAAAGCACTATTTTTGGTAGAGCATGCTAGCGGGCCGTCGTTATTACCGTGTTTTTTGGAAAATACGGCACACTTAAAATCAATCCTTTGATTTTTCTGAAAATCGACAGTGCCCCTTATAATCCCGCGTCCCTTATGTATGAATTCTGGTTGTGTTTACTGACCTCGAAATGATTTTATGTACACAGCGCTTGAAAATCTGTTGAATGTTTTAATACGACTTTGCTAAGCTACGAACCTGCACCGCTTGATGGATTGTCAGAGCATTACTGCTATCATAGGCAGGAGCCTCGCGGAGTGATACGTACTGTGCTTCAACATAATATTACCGTATTGTGTGTGTATAACCTCTTTTTAAGTTTTGTGGATATTATACATGGCTATGTTGAGGATATGCCAGCCAATTTCCACTGGAAATGCCTTTTGGTTAAACTGTCAGCAAGGAATTTGCACTGTTAAATTTGTATATAACTTTAATTCACATAAAAAACTGCTGCTTGTTTAAGTGAAAATACATAGTTGTTTTTTTTTTTTTGCTCTAATAAAGTTGTGGAGTTGTAAAGTATTTTGTCTAGTGTCAATTATAACGTCAGTTATATCGTTATCGCAAATTTTCAAATGTATATCCTGATAAATATTTTTGGTCATATCGCCCTGCTCTAGTATCAGGCACTATTTTAGTACCTGCTCCCCCGGGGTTCCAAGCAATCTGAGCAGGTACTAAAATGTCAGACTGCATGGCACCGATTGGCGGATGAGTAGTGTCGCTCCATGAGTCCTGAGAGCGTCTTGTTCACAAAAATTAAAACTGCCATTTCTAAAACCTGGCAACAAGGGAAATGGCTACAAAAAAACGACTCTGCGTTTCCTCGAGTCTGACGAAAAGCCACAGACCGAGCAGCAGGTCAGCTCGACATCCACCTTTTTTGTAGCATTTGTAAATGGTAAATGGCCTGCATTTGTATAGCGCTTTACTTAGTCCCTAAGGACCCCAAAGTGCTTTATACTACATTCAGTCATTCACCCATCCACACACTGGTGATGGCAAGCTACATTGTAGCCACAGCTGCCCTGGGGCGCACTGACAGAGGCGAGGCTCCCGGACACTGGCGCCACCGGGCCATCTGACCACCACCAGTAGGCAAACATGGGGTTAGTATCTTGCCCAAGGATATTTGGCATGCAGCCAGGAGGCAGCATGTGTCACATATTAATTATGTTGCGGGACACCCGGACGCATTGCTATGACGACAACCAAGCACGTTAAGTAGTATCGGATTGTAATAGAAAACCAGTCGATACGGGTCGAGTCACGGCGAGTCGATCCAAGTAGGTACTAATGGAAAAGGGGCTTAACAGCACTGGTGACAAGAGACCGCAGAATCTCAACAAAATCCAAGATGCTAGAGATCCCAAGTTATACTTTTCTCAAGTGACTTAAGCATCTATGACTACAGTCAGCTACAAAAGAATTCATATCAAACCAATCCACTTTATGTGGACAGTGTATAGGGCAGTTTAATTAAAAATATTTAACAATATATCCTTTATTACGGTATAAACAAAATAAAGAGTTGTTCCTCAATATGGATCAAATCATACAGACACTGAAACTTTGCTTGTTTTAAACATCTCCCCTGCTCATTCAGAGATCCTTTCCTACCATGTTTTCTATCTAAAATTGAAAGCAGCATATGAAATATTCAGTGAATATCTTCCTAGCGATGAGCTGTAGGGATGGAGGAATTGTGAACTGAGCAACAGCGAATGCAATAGCTTTGAAAGGCTTACCTGGCCTCAGTCAAATGACTTCATGTCACTTGATGTGCAAATACAGTTTAGCATTACACGAAGACTGTGTATTTTGTCTCTTAAAAGGTCCCTTTACTTTTTGCAGTTTAATGTCTTGTAGAATTTATTTAAAATAAATTACATTTTCTGTCACAATTCCACACAAAATAATCCCTTCAGATATCACAACTGTAATTACAGCCAAAGTACTGAACTAAGAATGTGAAACATTTCTAAAACCCTTCTGTCGTTATGACTTTAAGCTATTTAAAATGAGAATCAAAACAAAATGTGAAAACAAAATATCTACAAAAAGTGAAGAATATTTGACATTTTCTGATGATACCTTCTACTGCACATTGACCAGTATGAATAAGCCATGACTGTAAGGTTGATTACAATATAAAATGTTCATTTCTTTGTGCCATAAAATTGTGTAAAATAATAATGCAATATAATCACAACATAGTATTTAGAATCTACTGAAATTAAGTAACTGATGTTTATCTCTTGCAGGTTCAGCCTTGGTCACTTTCCTCAAATGAGCCTGTTCTCATATTACGTTAATATACTCAAAAGGAATCAGGATATTTGGAGAAATGTGATTAAGGCAGGACATGAGAGAACATGTTTACCTGGTTACTGTAATACTATTGTTAAGATGCAGTAGTAGATCAGATCCCCCTCCTGCTCTTCCCAGCCATTACTCCCAACTACTGTAAGAAGGTACCTTCTAAGTGACACAAGTGATGAGGCTGACTTTTCTCTACTGCCAACAAATGTTTGCTATGGAAATTTGCTCTTTGCATCCAGCTGTGCTGAAACGGAGCCAGTATTATTATTTTGAAACACTAATGTTTTGTTTCCACAATTATGAATGAATTTGTAAACTGGTTAATTTTGCTAATTGTGCTCATCAAGCCACCATAATTCAATTAAATTTTATTTATATAGCGCCAAATCACAACAAAAGTCGCCTCAAGGCGCTTTATATTGTACAGTAGATACAGAGAAAAACCCAACAATCATATGACCCCCTATGAGCAAGCACTTTGGCGACAGTGGGAAGGAAAAACTCCCTTTTAACAGGAAGAAACCTCCGGCAGAACCAGGCTCAGGGAGGGGTGGCCGTCTGCTGCGACCGGTTGGGGTGAGAGAAGGAAGACAAGATAATAGACATGCTGTGGAAGAGAGCCAGAGATTAATAACAGATATGATTCAATGCAGAAAGGTCTATTAACACATAGTGAGTGAGAAAGGTGACTGGAAAGGAAAAACTCAATGCATCATGGGAATCCCCGGCAGCCTACGTCTATCGCAGCATAACTAAGGGAGGATTCAGGGTCACCTGGTTCAGCCCTAACTATATGCTTTAGCAAAAAGGAAAGTTTTAAGACTAATCTTGAAAGTAGAGATAGTGTCTGTCTCCCGAATCCAAACTGGAAGCTGGTTCCACAGAAGAGGGGCCTGAAAACTGAAGGCTCTGCCTCCCATTCTACTTTTAAATACTCTAGGAACAACAAGTAGGCCTGCAGTGCGAGAGCGAAGTGCTCTAATAGGGTGATATGGTACTACAAGGTCATTAAGATAAGATGGGGCCTGATTATTTAAGACCTTGTATGTGAGGAGCAGGATTTTGAATTCAATTCTGGATTTAACAGGAAGCCAATGAAGGGAAGCCAAAACAGGAGAAATATGCTCTCTCTTTCTAGTCCCTGTCAGTACTCTTGCTGCAGCATTTTGGATTAGCTGAAGGCTTTTCAGCGAGTTTTTTGGACATCCTGATAATAATGAATTACAGTCGTCCAGCCTGGAAGTAATAAATGCATGAACTAGTTTTTCAGCGTCACTCTGAGACCGGATATTTTTAACTTTAGAGATGTTGCGCAAATGGAAGAAAGCAGTCTTACATATTTGTTTAATATGTGCATTGAAGGACATGTCCTGGTCAAAAATGACTCCAAGGTTCCTCAAAGCATTACTGGAGGCCAAGGTAATGCCATCCAGAGTAAGAATCTGGTTAGATACCATATTTCTAAGATTTTCAGGGCCGAGTACAATAACCTCAGTTTGATCTGAATTAAGAAGCAGAAAGTTGGCGGCCATCCAGGTCTTTATGTCTTTAAGACATTCCTGCAGTTTAAGTAATTGGTGTGTGTTATCTGGCTTCATGGATAGATAAAGCTGGGTGTCATCTGCATAGCAGTGAAAATGTATGCTATGTCTTCTAATGATACTGCCTAGGGGAAGCATGTATAATGTAAACAGAATTGGTCCTAGCACTGAACCCTGTGGAACTCCATAATTAACCTCAGTGTGTGAAGAGGACTCTCCATTTACATGCACAAATTGGAGTCTATTAGATAGATATGATACAAACCACTGCAGCACAGTACCTGTAATACCTACAGCATGTTCTAATCACTCTAATAGGATATTATGGTCAACAATAACTATCCTTTAAGACACCCAACACCCTCAATGTGTCTGAAATTCCATACTAGCATAATATTTAGCATGGTTAAATAGTATGTAAGCAGTTTTTAATATGTCCCTAACCAATGTTCCCTCTAAGGTGCGCGCGTGCGCAATTGTGCACTGATGACACGGTCTCTGCGCAGAAAAAATCTGCGTTGCGCACAAAAAAAAAAATTCTAACCTGAATTGGAATTAAAGTAAATACTTTAACAATTCTGTTTTGCAGTGTTAGTCAGTAAGTGACTGGCTCCTCCAGTATGGGATTAGAATGATGCCACCTTATCCCATAGTCCAGCCAATCACGTGATTCACATTCACGTATATACGCAGCTAATCAACGTCGTTGACAGGCTATGACAGCGTCCTTATGTGCCGACACCGGTGTTTTAGCTAGCAAAGCGGCGTGGCTGATGTGGAGTGAAGCCACGTTAATGACAACGTGTACAACCATTGGAGATGTGAGCAGGACAGACAGAACAATAGACGAAAAAAGTGTGAACTTTATACCAGTTTTTAAATTGTGTTGATAGGCCACGTAAAACCAGAGTTGTGATAAAAAATATATGCAGTGTTTGTTTTTCTTCCCGAATACTACCGTTGTTTATATTTACTGCAGGAAGAAATGGTAAAAACTGCATTTCATAAGGAAAACGCTCGAAAGCACTCTCTGCCTGTGAGCAAAGATGACAGTTTGCTCACATGGTACATTTTCCCATTGGCCAAAAAATGTACCATGTCGACCAATCAAAACATGGCATTTATTGTTAAGAAACGGGAGGGAGTTTTAGGAGTGACAGTGGTTTTGAGATGTGAGAGATTTGCGATGTTTAGCGGAGAGAAGCTGCAGAGAGGCGTGTAAGACTGCAACTCTGCTTCCTGGTCCCAACTCTGGATAATCATATTTTGGGGGGTTTAATAAATTTGTCCATATTTCTAGAAATGAGAGCTGCTCCATCCAAAGTGGGATGGATGCCGTCTCTCCTAACAAGACCAGGTTTCCTCCAGAAGGTTTGCCAATTATCTATGAAGCCCACATCGTTTCTGGGACACCACTCAGACAGCCAGCAATTTAAGGAGAACATGCGGCTAAACATGTCACTCCTGGTCTGATTGGGGAGGGGACCAGAGAAAACTACAGAGTCCGACATTGTTTTAGCAAAGTTGCACATCGATTCAATATTGATTTTAGTGACCTCCGATTGGCGTAACCGGGTGTCATTACTGCCGACGTGAATTATGATTTTACTGAATTTACGTTTACCCTTAGCCAGCAGTTTTAAATTTCCTTCAATGTCGCCTGCTCTGGCCCCTGGAAGACAATTGACTATGGTTGCCGGTGTCTCTAGCTTCACATGTCTGAGAACAGAATCACCAATTACCAGAGTTTGACCCCCGGCGGGTGTGTCACCGAGTGGGGAAAAACGGTTAGACACATGAACGGGTTGGTGGTGTACCTGGGGCTTCTGTTTAGGACTATGCTTCCTCCTCACCGTGACCCAGCCGCCCTCTTTCCCCAGCTGCTTGGGGTCTGCCGGGGAACAGCTAGCGGGGCCTACGCTATCTTCGGCTGCACCAGCTACAGGGGCCTGGCTAGCTACGGGTGAATGAAGGGTGCGAAGCCGAGTCTCCAATTCAGTAATCCTGGCCTCCAGAGCTGCAAATATGCTACATTTGTTACAGATATCATTACTGCTAAAGGAGGCCGAGGAGTAACTAAACATCTGACACAATGAGCAAGAAAGTGCAGGAGGGACAGGTGAAGTAGCCATGGTGCTAACGAGTCGGCTACGAGCTAAGTTAAGCTAGCGAAAAAGTACAGAGACAGTGAGTGAATACTTTGGCTATAAATTAGGTAGTGAGTACACAGAAAGTGTGCTTCGGATGAAGCACGTGAAGATTATACTATGAAAGAAGAATGTATTTAAATGTTGTTAATTAAATTGCTAAGCAAATAAGCTACTCAGAAACACCACTGTGTTTGAGCAGGAACAGGAAGTGATACTCTACCGCAGAGCGAGCGAACAATAGTCAATAGTTTTGTTGTGTGTGTCAGAACAATGAGGCGACTGCTGAATGTTACAGGTGTTACAGGAGTGATACATCTCCTGCTGTCAGGCCTGCAGGTATCAGGTTGATGTTCTCCTTTATCTCATAGTGGACAGAAATTATTTTTTGGAGTGGCACAAATAATTTGTGTGGCATCAAATTTGATGCAGAACAGCTGATTGTTCTGTAGATAGTTTGAAATGTTTATTTTAAAAAACGCCTTGGCAGCATTTTTAGGTAAACAGCTGCAAAAAACTTTGTTGTTTGCATAACTCAGTAACTTTTTTTGAAGAAGTAACTATATAATTAATTGCCCAACATTGGTCTTTATATACTGTATTTTGCAAACAGGGAGTTACAGGACTCTCTTCCAGACCACAGACTCAGACTCATAATACAAGTCAGAGCTTTTTTTTTTTAAAAAAAAAAAAAAAAAAAAAAAAGAAAGTTGTGTTTTCAAAATTGGAGTTCAAGTTATTTGTTACTTCCAATAGTGTTAACATACTACACAGGTGAAGAACAAGATTTTTTTTTTAAATTTTCATTGTAAGTGGGCTAAAGCAGTTAATTAAAAGTAGTCTAACATAAATGTAAATGCTGTGATTTGATGATTTTAATAAACCATGTAACTTGGATGGATTCAATGCTGGCGTGACCACAGTGCACACGTCTGCTGTTGCTCACAGTGGTCCAAGGGACCGCTCAGGGAGTTTGTGCGTTCGCTCAGACACATGAAAAATTAGAGGGAACATTGTCCCTAACCTTAATATCTATCCTGTAGTGAAAAGTTTATCTTATTCGCAGAATGGTAGAGCATGCCAGCACTAGCAGTGGCCTTACATATCCAGTCACAATGCACATTATCAGTTGCAGTGGTGTAAAGCACATCTCCACTGGACTTCAGAGCATTGTAGATGTGTTCTCTGGAGTTATGAATCACACTTCTCCATCGGGCAATCCGATGGACGAGTCTGGATTTGGCAGTTGCTAGGAGAATGGTACTCTGATTGCATTGTGCGAAATGTCAAGTTTGGTGGAGGGTCGTCTAAGGAGCTTAGAAAGAAAAGCGTCTGGACTTCTTTAAGTTGCTTGAATGGTGGAGGTTCATTATCTGGATCATTTTCTGGATATTGATAGAGTTTGAAATTTTACTGCTGTCATAATCATAAGAAGACTTTAAGTACATTGTTTAAGTACATATTGTTTTACTTTGTTATACGAAACATACATTTCAGGGCTTGCAAAATCGCTTGCCCGACGTCCCGGGGCTAGCGATTTTTCCAGTTGGGCTACCAAAATCTATCTCAGCCCTGCCCGTCAGGCTATCATAGGAAGGAAAAATATATGTCAATGCTTTTGCATTCTTTCGAAAATGTAGTAATTATGTCATTGGCATCGATGAGCCACTGTCAATATGTGACATATTGAAATCGCGTTTGAATTTGCGCTTGTTTTTTGCTTTCACTTTCACTTTCCGATCGCGTGAGGTTGATTGCGCAGAGAATCGCTGACCGTTATGTAAGTACGTGTGTAAAAGCAGCAGGATTTAGGACGATATTTTAGTTCTGCTCAGCCAAATAAGACAGGTCAGGGTGAAGAAGGGGCAGCCAAAGAAAAACCTACCACAAAACGGAAAAGTTATGACAAATCAGACTATGAGGCAAAAAGAAAGCGCAGCTTTTTTGGTTTCATGGACAAAATAATTTCTGTAGCTGGAATATGACAAGCTAAATAACGTAATGTTCTGCCAGGTGTGTTGTGAGTTTCATTCGATTTCTGAGTCGACAAGCGCCTTTGTTACTGGGACCAGTAATTTTAAGAAAGACCCCATCAGATCCCATGAGAAATGCAAGAAATGCATTATTGCCCAATCTGCAATATCTTTCCCAGAACAAACAGCAATTGCAAAAAACATACTAAAAATAAACCAAGCACAAGAAGAAGTCCTGAAAAATCTGTTTAGAACAGCGTACTATGTTGCAAAGAGTGAACTACCATTGGCTAAATTTAGCAGTCTTTGCAAACTTCAAAAAGCAAATGGCCTAGATCTTGGTTCTACTTGCCTCTTAGTAAGTAAGTAAGTAAAGTTTATTTATTAAGCACTTTTCATAGACAGGTAGTCACAAAGCGCTGCACACAGAGATTAAAATAAACAGTACAATAAATAGCAAAATGCACAATATACACAATATAGAGTTTAAATGTAAATTAAAAATATAAAAATGTAAAAAGCATTGGTCAACAGAAAGCTTGTTTAAACAGTAAAGTTTTTAACTGTTTTTTAAAGGATTCCACAGAGTCAACCAAACGTAGTTGTAGAGGTAGACTGTTCCACAGCCTTGGTGCCACAGACTGAAAGGCTCTGTCCCCTTTCGTCTTCAGACGTGTTCTGGGAGCAACCAACAAACTCAGAGTCTGTGAGCGGAGACGGCGAGCAGTAGTGTATTTTGTGAGAAGCTTGGATAAATAATCTGGGGCTTGGCCATTTAGTGCTCTGTACGTTAAAACAATAATTTTAAAATGGATTCTAAAATCTATTGGGAGCCAATGTAAAGAACATAAAATAGGAGTGATGTGAGCTCGCTTGCTAGAGCGAGTTAGTAGTCTGGCTGCTGCGTTTTGTATAGCTTGGAGGCGAGAAAGAGATGATTTATCCAAGCTGGTAAACAGGGAATTACAATAATCTAAACGCGATGACACAAATGCATGGACAATTTTTTCCAGTTCAGCTAAGGAGACCATATGTCGCAATTTAGCGACCCTTGACTTCAGTGGAAATTTCAGATTCAGGGTCTGACACAGACTGATTCATGTTCTACACAGTTCTTGCAAGCTCATAGAAATTTCTGTTCAATTAGAACCAAGTATTTGAGTTGGTGATTGTCATTTTTACACAGTTGTTGTGATTTGTATTTTAACAATTTTTTGATTCATTTTTGTTTCTGTTACAATATTATACATTAAAGTATAATATTGTAAAGGAAACAAAACAGGAAACAAAACATAAAAAAAATTGCTCTTTTTTATTCGGGCTACTTAAATTTCTTTTGGGCTACCAAAAACTGAAGAGTGCCTGCCCGAAGGGCTACCAGAGATTTTGAAATTTTGCGAGTTTTGCATTTTATATTTGTTAATCATATTTGTTTCTGTTCGATTTTGGGTGCAAAGCCTTCAATAACCTGATTGGTAACACGTTTTTCCATCAGGGCTTTCACAACCGTAGAATTGAAAACTTGATAACAACACCCAGGGAAATAATTGATACCATTTTCGGTACCACCAGGAGATTATGACCTTATCCTGAAACAACAGAAGTAATGGCGAATGTCATGTATCGAAAACGTTAACTTGTTAATTTTCAACCTATTTTCCCAATTATCAGTTGAAATTTACCAGAAGTATTTCAGATTAAGATCAATATCAAATCTCTTCTGACACTTAAATTATGTGGTAATTGTATACATAACTTAAAAGGAAAGCTGTTGGCTACTGTGGCCTGCATTGAAAAAGGTTAAATCCGGTCTCTGAGATTTGAACTCCCAAATTTTTAGTAGACCATAGCACTTATGGTATCAATTTGAAACTCCTACAAACATGGGTGTCCATATGTTGCCCACCCACCCCCCCTGGTAGGGTGATGACAATACCCCAAGCCTTTTGCAGCTGAAGCGGGAAAATGACTAAAAAACAAAACAAAACAAAACAAAAAACAAATCGATGCATTCTGCATGCAAATCAATTTCATGTTTACATGCGTCAAAATGGTCCATAACTTCAGGCTCATGTGCATATGCTGCCCTCCGTACAGCTGCATTCCACGTGAGTGAAAGTCACGTATCCATGACTAATATCACCTCTCGCTTCCTTTTGACTAATAATTAAAACTGTAATTGGGAGGGGGTGGGGGCTTTGAAAGCGGGAAACATCATCAAGCAAAATAATAGCAGGTATTTACTAATTCTTAAGGAATTTTAAAACAAATAAAATATATGTTGTGCTTATTTTAGAAAGAGACCAGACATGATCCACAGCCATTCTCCACTATCCAGAGTCGTATGGATCATCTCCTCCATCAATTGATGGAGGAATGCAAACAGTGTGTGGCTTCATACTGATTTAAAACAGCAAGCGCAATATTGCATCCTCCATCATTTGTAGCATATTAAGGGCCCATAAGTTCAATTCAAGATTTGGTTCTTAAGCTGCCAAATGTTACACTTTATTCTTTACTCATTTATTCTATCTTCTCAATTACAATCACTGTATACAACAGTATCAAAGGACCCCTGCTCCTCAGAACCCCCCATTACTTCTCACCAATTGCATTAACATCCACTGTCATGGGTGTATACAAAACCTTGCCTGCATCAGTTTTGCATACAGGATGTAGAATCATCAGGCATCTTTGCATCCCTTCAGCGCTCCAACACTTCACATCTACTTTTTTTTTTTTTTTACTGTCATGCGTTTCCTCAGCAACACATGACAGTAAAAATAGGCACATAATTATTATCAACCATCTACACCAACACCAGGGCCCTTCAGGTGGTCCTCAATCCTAAATAAATTCTATGCATTTAACCTATCTAGTCTAGTGGTAGGACTAATGGACAGACACCATGGCTCTAGCTGTAAGCCCGTGCAAGTCAAGGCTCCCAAAGAAAAGTCACAATAAGAACATACAATCTCGACAGAGAAGGGCCCCACGCTGGCCCAGGTTCAAACCCAGGTATCAGTACTGACCACACAGACATGCTGCCTTTATTTTTGTGTGAAGATGTGAAAAATAAAAATACCTCTCAGGGAAAAAGACTTTTCTGTCTAAGCATCAAGGACTCTGTTCTGTTTAAAGAAAAAAAAAATAGATGTAAGGTCATTAAAAATATCAGACATTTTTTAAAACCATAACCAATCAGGCTACAAAGCTCTGAGAAGAAACACAATTAGCGAGTTCATCACTATGAGCAACCATTACTTGTAGTCGTTTGATTTATTATTAATGTGAAAATATTGACTAATAAAACTTAGTTAAGACATACCTGATAAAAGCACTAAAAACTAGTTGAATAATGAGCACGCAGCTGCTACTTTTTAAAAACACAGCAGCTGTGTGAGTCTGTAACAACAGAGCCCCCTGTTAGCCTAGTTCCATCAGCATGTGACTTTACACTGTCATTTTCTAGCAGCCAAATATTTACAACAGATTTAATAAATGCAAGGATTGGGGTAGTCAAAGGCTGATTTCACTATGATGAAATTCTGCATTAGTTTTGATGCTTATTTTCCTAATATCCAAATAAAATTTCAAAAGCAGGGCTGAGCACACTTCACTGCACAGTAATGCGGCTCACTCATACATTGCTGAGCTAAGAACCACAGCACAGGCTACCAGACTAGTTAGAAAATCCTTTTGTACATCAGCACTTCTCTGCCCAATAAACCGTGCGGTAATGTGCCTACATGTATAATAATTTTCGTCAAGCTGCCTAAAGTATGCATGAAATGGCATATATACAGTATATGAAGCAGTGTGGAAAATATCTTTTTCAAAGAAGACATGATTTGGGAGCAAAAGTGGTCTATGCATGAAAATAGCTTCAGCTTGTTTTATAGCCTTAGTTTTCAAGTAAAACAAAGGACAATACAGCTATTTTTGGTCTAAATTGCAAAACAATGTTTAAACAGCTTATTTTAGGCTTGAAATATAAATTATGTTACATGGATACAAGAAAATTATTCAACCAAATCTACCAGTGAGGCCAATAACCTTTTCCTTTGCATTAAAAAAAACCTTCCTGTTATTGGCTTGATGCAGCATTACAGGCTGACACCACATAATTGCATCATCAGTAATACTTAACAGTACTGCTTTCATAAGACATCTACAGCTTAGTCTGTGCTGCATCCACATCAATGTAGAAACCACTGATGTCTGGTTCTTTATATATTGTACCACTAGGGATGGGTATCGTTTAGGTTTTATCCGATACCGGTGCCAAACCGGTACTTTTGAAAAGGTGCCGGTGCTTAAACGGTGCTCAAACCGGTGCTTAAAGAATGGAGAACACAAAATTGGTCCAAAAACCTCTTTTTTTGTAAAAAGATAACAATGTTAGCCTTTTCTGCAGCTATGGGGCATATATGGTATCATTCTTGGCTGGAAGCAGCGCTTAAACAATGGAAAAAACACAAACTTTGTCCAAAAACCTCTCATGTTTAACTGTTTTCCACTTTTTCTTTGGTCATTTTAGCCTTTTTGGCCAGGGTGAAGGGAGTATCTGCCATCAAACAAGAAGACAGCCGCATGTAACTACGACGGTGTTTGCTAGTTCACCTTACATGCATTAATGTAATAACGCGGTTAGCCTACTCAACGTAAATTATACACGAACAACATTAAGCTACTCACGCAGAGAAGAACGGCTGCTGCTGCCATCATCATCCATCATCATTTCTGCTACACTGGCAGGGCTAGGGGCCAGGACTCTACTCTTTGGGTTTTTGGGGGATGTTGCAAACTCCAGGTCCGATAACAGGCACCCCACCCGCAGTAGATGTGCACGGTGTGAGGTCTCGCAGCAAGCTATCAAATACGGCGCATTTCTCGGCTTTTAAAAAAAATGCTATGCGTCGCCAGGTGTTTCATCGGATTTGAGGTGTTACCTCCTTTGACAGTATCACAGTATCAGCTTAAAGCACTTGTTGCAGGCTGCTGAGTTTGCATATTTTGCTGTGAAGTACAGCCAGACTTTTGACCGCTTCGCCTTGGGCATTTTTAATCTGTAGCTCTGCTCTAAAAGAACGTACGTACCTGGACCCGCCTACTATCCTCGGAAACGTAAAATGATTGGCTAGAATCTAAAATGTATCACAGCTCAGGAAAAAAAAAAGCACCGAAATAAAGCACCGAAATAAAGCACCGAAATGTGCGCTGCTTTTCGGTCTGGTTACTACCGTTTATGACAGAACCGGTGCCATGATGGCACCGGATACCGGTACCCATCCCTATGTACCACACTACACATTACATGGAAAAAAACAAAACACATGACCCAGCCACTATGAAAAGGTGAAAGCAGGAAAGGATTTTTGTGTCACACATCGGGTGAGCAGTTTTCATTCAGTTTTCATTCATTAAATCATAATTCCCTGTGATTTTCTAGAAGTTGTGACATGAGCACTTCGTTAGACCAGCTTGGACTGGGAATTGATCAGTGGTACAAAAAAAGAGGGAAAATCTGTCTGTAAGCTCTGTATGTACTAATGTTGATAAAGCAAAGAACGGTCAGCATCATCAAATGTTGATAAATTTGGAAGGGAACTATTTAATGGCTAACTAATGCTGAAATACTCTATTATACTTCCATTCAAGACAACGACAGTCTCATTAACTACTAGACAATGCCATCCATCCATCTTCCTCCGCTTATCTGGCTTCTTTCGATGTGGAGGAGCAGCAGCTCTACTCTGAGCCCCTCCCAAATGGCCGAACTTCTCACCCGTTCTCTAAGGGAGAAGCCAGCCACCCTTCAGAGAAAGCTCATTTCCGCCGCTTGTATCCACAATATCGTTTTTTCAGTCACTACCCACAGCTTGTGACCATAGGTGAGGGTAGGGATGTAGATTGACCGGTAAATTGAGAGCCTCACACTCAGCTCTCTCTTCATCACGACGGACCGGTACAGCATCCACAGTACCAATCCGTCTGTCAATCTCCCACACCCTTCGTCCCTGACCCATAGTGGGCACGCCACCCTTTTCC
This sequence comes from Perissodus microlepis, assembly GCF_051167445.1. NCBI lineage: Eukaryota > Metazoa > Chordata > Actinopteri > Cichliformes > Cichlidae > Perissodus > Perissodus microlepis. Next base: position 6,058,259 of record NC_140471.1, on the reverse strand, counting down.
CGCTGAGGACCACGGCCTCAGATTTGGAGGTGCTGATTCTTATTCCCAACGCTTCACACTCAGCTGCAAACCGTTCCAGTGCGAGCTGGAGGACATCATCCGATGAAGCCAACAGAACCACATCATCAGGCTACTATCTAGTACTTCCCTGGTGGGGAAGCCTGGTCAAGTTTCTGTTGTGGCAGTCTTCCAGACTCCATCTCTGGTGTTTTAAATTTTTGCTGGCAATAGAAATCTAATCTCAAGATCTGCCTCAAAGCAGAGTACTGCAGGTTCTACAGCCAGAAAGTGTACGGTCACTTGACTGAGGTTGCAGAGGTGAACAGGGATTGCCATTGGAAGCTGAAGGCCAACCAAAGTATAATAACAAAGTAATAACAAAGTATAATAGAAGCTTTGGTGGACAATGTGATGAGCTTTTGTAAATAACTATATACCAGCTTTCTCAAGTGTAGTTTTCCTATGGACTCAGGAGCACATAGAATGATCCTTGAACATTTCGTTCTTCTTGTTACAGGTCAATTCACCTCTTTCTTTGAACTATCAATCACTGCTCTCTCCATGCTAACACCAGTGTTACTGGGTTACTCTGGAGATGGTAAGCACCCTGATGATGTGGAAGGTAACACGGGGCAGTATTTAGCGTTTTAATGGGGATCCTGGAAAGCCGTGAAGTCTCAGGGAGGAGTGGCAGAAGTAGCCTGTGCACTGTAGCTGTTCAGCTGGTCCCAGCTGTTTATCATTCCTCATAGCTCACCATCCCTTCCCTTTTAGAGGTAACCATCTCTCTTTTTCCATATCTTTATCTACTTTGAAAATCACCTCAGAGAGCCAACCCCTGCCTCTTTCAAAAACAGATTGAAAAAAAGAAAAACAGACACTGTATCACTAGAGTCCTTTCTTTTCTCCCCTGTACCTGTTTTTAGTTCCCTTTGGCCACTTGATTGCTGAGCTCTTCTGGCTGTGATGATGTGTCCTTATGTGTTGTCATCTTTATTCCTGAACTAAATGTGGCCTGTCAGATTGGATCAAGCTGCCTGGAGCTCAGTGTGGCACCAAAGAGAATTAACGGCCCAGTAGTCGTTATCTGGCTATACAAAGACAAGTAACATAGTCTTTCTCTCATTTTGCATGTCTTTCTCAAATACATTTGGACAGACAGTTATACACACTTTGTTGGGTTACATAAATGCACTGCCATGCCATCCAGCACGGAGGTACAAAATCAGCCGGCTGCTTCATCACAGCTGGTAGCATGTCAGAAAATCTTCCAGGTCTGTGTTTGACACATCTCATGTCTACCCACTTGCCTAGATCAAACTGAGACAGATTACTTGACTGTTTGATAGCCAGCTCTTTAACAACATTTTCTTGCTTCCCTATATCATTTGCTAACAGTGACCCACTGTGCCTTCTGCAATATAGCAGATATAACATCAAGGCTTTTGTGCTGTCTCTTCTCCCCCAGGGATACAGGCGATGCAGAGGCTGGCGTGGACAATCTGCAGAATGTGTGTGAGTAAGTGACAGACAGACAAAAAAGGAACAAAGTGAGAAGGACAACCTCTGAAAACACTGCAGCACAGCACTTCAGCGCTGCCTCAGGACAACAGGCAATATTCCAGAGAAGGGACCGAAATAGAACAGGAAAAAAAAAAAAAAAAGCTGGATGAACACTTAAGGATATCTGCCAGTGAACAAGATCTCAAGTTGCTGATCCTATCCGTTTTGGAGACTTGGGAGTCCTGTAAATTTAGAAGGATTTTCTTCCATACAAATTTGTGGAGGGCATGGTGGCAGGGGAAGAAAATCTTGAGCATCCTTTGGTGTTAAACTACTGTTAAAGGGTATGTCCATTTTCACTTGAATTAGAATTGTCTGCAAATAGTGACATATTAGTCCTTAGTTGTTAGCATTAACATTATCACGCCTGTGTGCAGCAATGATGATGCAGACAATAACAAAATCTGTGTCAGGATGAAAAAGTAAAGGTATGATTTCAGTCTGAAGACATCTGCTGCCAGTTCTGCACAACTGAAGTTAAAGTTCCCACAAGAAAATCTGACTATAAACTACTCCAACATCATTTATCTACTTCTAAATTGCTGCTTTGTTTGTCATCTACCATTAAATTGTTCCTTTGTCTGAGTCATTGATCTTAATCTGAAGTCTATTTTTTTTTCACTTCTCTGTAACAGCAATAAGTCTTAGCAGTTTGAGAGATTTCCTCACAGTTTCATTTCTGGAAAAAAAATGGCAGGAGATGCCATTAACTAGTCAAGAATTTATATTCTCTGCTGTAGCTAAGCATACTAAAAATACCTTTAGAAACTAGTGCTAGAACTGAGCTTTAAAATCCCTTTACAGTCAATTAATCCTGAAAGAAATAAACATACATGAAAAGACTCACTAGTCCTCCAAACAATATAATCCATCCATTCATATATGTACTTACAGTCACTTAACAGGGTCACATGGGCAGCATTCCAAGCACAAAGGGATGTCGGTGGTTTCAGAGGCAAAAATAAAATAAATAATAGATAACCACAATTTAGTACCACCTTTACACTTAATTCTAAATAGATATTTTCCTTCTGTTCTTAATGAAGGCTCTGGCAAATGTATACTTCTTGTCCCTGACACTTTAGGTAGGGCAAAACAAATATCAGGTCAGTTAGAAACCCAAATCTTAGGAACTTAAAAGCTTTTTCACAGGATCTCCATGCATAATTCATAGCCACTCTGAGACAATCAGAGGTTTCACTAACTTCTGTATTGCTCTGAAACCCAAACAAAGAAGGATTTCTTTAAACTACAGCCTAAACTGCATTTAAAAATGCAATGAGTGTTTGAAAACCTGGCAGCCTGCAGTGGTCATATGCGATAGAGCCTAGTGAGGAACTAAATGGAAGACAGTCCTGGATGATTCCCAGAAACAAGCTTCAGACCAACCAACCTAGTCTTTATACTATACATAACTTCTGGTGTAAAACAGAGAAATAATTTTAGGAGACACTTCTGATAAAGCACCGGTTGGTCATACCTATACTAGCAACAGGCTTCGCATTGGAGCCTGTTAGAAGATCAGACTCAGAGTTTCTTCCATTTGGAGTCAAAGCCTTCCAAGTAACATATGTTTGTGTTGTCCTACACACTCTGAAAGCACTATGAACCAAGCCAGACGTAACAAAATACTATATGATGGTTTCTGGGGTGTCACGCTTTTACTATGAACACAGCAACAAATGTCCAATGTCAAGGGTTTAGGAGCTGGTAAGAGAAACATGAGCCAGCTGTCACTCATTCAAGTGTCAGACATTAAAGTCTTCTATAAACTGTCTCAACAGCACCCAAATTAGAGAGCCTGAACTTAGTGAATGGGAGCATAATTATTCAATGAAAGAAAAGAAAAAGATGATTTTTGAATAGGAATCATAAGGTACTCCCACATTGGCTTCAGCCCCAGTATAATTGCCACAAATGGCTTGTTACAGTCTTCTGAAGCCAAAAGGCCAAAACCACCCACAGGTACTTCCCAGCTGTAGTGGGTATTCTTGAGCTTATAATCAACACACCATTATATGGGTCAACTGCTCTGAATATGAGCTGGTTAGGAGACAGTACAGGAATTGTACCTCCTACGCTAACATAATCAGAGCATTATAAAATACAGCTTCTGCTGGCTCACTGTTCTACTTTGCTGACATGGGACCAAACTAACTGAGTTCTTGACCTTCTTTGACAGAACGTTGATTTCAAGTGTAGCCCTAGTGTTTACCAGAGAGTTATAGACCTCTATCTGGGGTGATGGAGTGATCAGAGTCCATCAATTTCTATAAATAACCTATAAATTTAAATAACCAAGTAAGTCTCAGCAGAGCTACCTTCTCCTGAGTCTAACTACAACTCCATCACTGTAGCAGCGGATGAACCATTTCTTCATTAGCTGCAAGTCCTGGTTAGTGCAGGACTCTAGCTCACAGCAGAAGGTACCAGCTTCAGTCCAAGACAGAGGGATTGGAGTATGTCAGTGGAGCATGCTCTCTGGGGAAGCAGCTGAATAATATCAAGGACTGCAATAATGGTGAACTGGCCACTGGGCCAGCAGGCAGGAAACTTGTGTGTGTAGAAGAGCCACAACTAGCTGGTTAGCAGTGACTGAACTTTAAAACAATCAGATTTTGCTCAGTAAGTTCAGCAGTTCAGCAGCTCAGCAATAAATTGGCACATATACTCGGCCACCCATTAATATATATGTGTGGCTCATCCAAATAAAAACTAAAACAATAAAACATTGAGCCCACTTAAAACCCAAAGTTCAATAAGCTTCATGTAATACCTAAAGTGTTCTCTAATTGCATTTTTCGTTACATGTATAATGAATTTCTAACAAAGGCTGCAGAGTGCTACACCCTCCAAAGCATGCAGAAAAAAAGAACAAAAATGAAACATCAATTTCAAACGATTTTTATGAAGGATGAAAAAAAAAAAACATGCCTAAATGACAAAAGCCTGGATGTGCCTCTTCTGGTGCCATATTCACTGACACTGTGGGTCACTGTGCCAAAAATGGTGCCTTCCATTTATCTGACTCATGGGACTGATGATTTGAGGCACATGTACATCAGCTCCACCACCAGCCTCTTAAGCTATGATCACCTGAAGAGGCCTCTTATGGTATAAATCTCTCTCCAGAGGCGTTTGTCTGCCTTTGCAGTGGTATGTTTTCTGACTTAGCCTAATGCATAATCTGCTTTCCCACAAACTGAACTGAACCCATACTGTGTGCACCAGAGTTGCTGTAAAAAGTAATGAGAGTCAATTTTGCTCAGCACTTAGGGGATATGGAAATGCATAAATATCACTTATTTCCACTGTTAAAAGAAATGCCAGAATACTGATCTACAGAATCTTAATACAACATATTACAGTGAATTATTGAGAAAGTTGGAGACATAAAGGCACAAGCTCATACCTGGATTAAAAAGCTGTTTGGAAAATAATGTGAAAATTCATTCATCATTTTCGTAATTTAGAAAGGCTACATTTGGATATTTTAGAGATTGGTCCAAACATTTTTTATGCTTTTTGCACTGCTTTTAATGTGAGTAGCTTCCCACTTACCCTCTATCTTGCTTATGGAACATTGCTTTTCAAAAGAAAACAGATGGATAAATTGAAGGAACGAAGGTTTGCAGATGTGCAGCATTTTGAAAATGACTACCTTTGCGGTTCTGGTGTTAAAACAAACATGAATTCTGACTAGGATTTCAGTCTGTTTGGATTAATGTCTGATTCAGAAAACATGCAAAAAGAATATTGGAAACTCCAGAAATATGAAATAACATCTTGTCTGTGAGTTTAGACCATGAATACCACAAAAGCTTCACTGTGGTATTTTTATTTTCACAGCTCCAGTGTCATTACTGTGAACACCTCTTGTGAACCAATATAAAGGCAACGGCAAGCCGGTTTCCATTTGCTCAGAGTGCTAGGTTACAAAGCTGCACACCAAAGGACCATGATCAGACTGATAGTTATTCTTATTTTTGACAGTACTTATTATTATCAATCAGCTGATAAATGAATATGACAAAAGGGGATGTGTGGGATTAATCCTCCCTTTCTCAAAGGAAAACACAGCTATGGATGCATATGAATGATGTTTGCCTTAGATAATCACTGACTTGAGTCAAGTGCTGCTGACTCTTACAATTACAGTTCGAAAATACCTTGCTTGTATTCTGTGGTTTAATCTACAGTTTGCTTTTGAAATATAACTTTCTTATCACACAAACAGTGGCGGTTGGTGGTTAAAAGAAAAAAAAAGAAATTTTTTGGGTGGGTGCAATTGGGTCTGACAGATCAAACAATGAAGGTCATGAAAAAAAAACACAAACACAAATAACCCAGCTGTTCTACTATACTAAGCCTGAAAAAGGGTGAAGCTTCATGCTATTGTACAAGTGGCTACAGCTGCTCTCATGTCTTTTGCACTTTTCTGTTAAGTGCTTTATCATATAGCCTGCTGGGGAAGGTTTGTGTATATGCTCTCCCACGGTCCGTGGACTGCTGCTGTCTGATTCTGGATGGTCGAGTTCAAGCCCTTTGATTCTTTTCTTCAACCGACTGCCTTAAAAACAGATTGTTGCTGTAAACAAACAACTGATTTTAACTTTGTTTCAGCAGCACTTGAAGTCACCATTCTTGGTCAAAAGCTAGCTAATGAGCATCTGTTCTTCTTCTTCAAAACAAGAGTGGCTGTGGTGTGACGATGTGTGAATGACATTGAATCAAATTCTTAAACAAGGCAGGTAATCCATGCCGACTGGAGACTGAAGAGTCTCTGAGACTGAAGAGTCTCTGAGACTGAAGAGTCTCTGAGACTGAAGAAGTCACTTGGATGAGTAACGAAACGTTTCTCCCACAAAACGCTACATCCAGATGAACAGAATCAACTTTTGGAGATATAAAAATTCATCTTTACATTAATATATGTTCCCAGACTTCCACAGACTGACCAGAGAGTGAAAGACCTTTTATGGAGCCTGTGTAATTCAAGACAAGCTCTTTCACATTGCCAAAATTAATCAACAACCAATGAGAGTTATACCATTATTCCAACCTACATTCCTGAGCAAAACAGTTAGAGTCGCTACAAAAGAGATCCACAACAGCTATGTCGTCAGCATATTTTAACATTTTCGCATTCCTATCCTGCAGCTGCATGTAATTTACATAAACATAAACTGGCATAACGATGGAACATACCATTGAGGGGCCCCGTAGTAACGTGATTTAACTGACAAAATTTATTGATGACAAAGGTTGGTTATGTATGTAGAAACAAATCTTGATTTAAATCAACAAGTTGCAGGCTCATGCACTAGAATTGCACACTAGAATATTGTGCAATCCACAATTTTTGCTTGATTAACCTTCTAGGTCCACCTTGAATCCTCTTGATTCTGTGGATCACAGTGCATTACAGTTTATCACAGGTGATTACTGTCTTACTCACCATTGGACCTTATATGAAAAAGTGGGGTGATCCTACCTCGCAAATCGAAGAGAGCAGCACTGTACCAAGGCTCGATTGCAAATAGTGCCTGCTTACCTTTGTTCTTAGACTGAATTTAAACACTGTACACAGCACCTCTTAGATGTACAAAACTATGAATCTACATTCTGTTACCTTTTAACATGTAATATTTATTTATCTCCAGATATATTGTGGTGCTATATGATTTGGCTATGTGTCTAAATTTGCTATATGGTTCTTGGAAATAGATCTCTTATTTTATAACATACATTTTACATTTATCAAATTTATCATTAAATATAATAAATAACCGCTAAAAAAAAAATCTTAATAATAATCGTAGCTACATGCATGAATGTATTTTTCAGGTTAGGTTATGTACTACTTTATACAAACACATCTATACGTGAGCTGGTAGCCGCTGGACACGTTTCCCCCTGTGATATTTACCAACACCTGCAAAGGCAAAGCCCGGTGACAGTGAAGCTGAAGGAATTTCACAAGAACAGAACTGTGTCCCAGCAAAGCAAAAAGCTTTACCTGAACTGCAACTCTTACCTTAGGTCTAAGTGAAAATGTTGATTTTGTCTTTCAAGACAGTTGAGAGGTTAGCTCATTTGGGAAGCATCAGCGTCTCAGTATGTTGCAGAGTCGAAAGCAAAGACGTGTAGTGGAAACGGAAAGAAAAGCATACCGGCGTACACGGCAGCTGTGAGTAACCAAAAAAACACCCGCGTGTTCAGTCATGAAATTTCTCCGAGACTCGGCCGGGGGGTTTTGCTCTTGTTTACAAGCTAGCCTAGCGCTCACAAAAGCAGAACCAGAGAGATCATCTGCCTGAATACCGACTCCACTCTGCTGTGTCCAGTCTCCACCTACCGCCGAGGGGAATCCCGCGCTCAGATCTCGCGATGACACGAGCTCTCTCACAAACGCTCCTGTGTGTAACTACCTAGTAGTGATGTGCGATACCACTGATTTCCTTTCCGATCCGATACCAAGTAAAATTCAGTGTGGTATCGATGATATTGATCCGATACCGATACTCTGTACAAAAACTTAATGTTTAATTGTATTTCATAATACAATATAGAATTGCATTATGTAATAGTAATAATAATATAATAATATAGCTTCATAATGATTACAGGACATCAGACTACTTGTTCTTATTGCTTAATGATGCAGAATAATCATATAGAAATAAAAAACCTGAAGTTGTGCGCTATTTGAGCATGTTGCCTGCCTGCAGCACTAAAGGACTCCGCAGGAGACGCCTGTCTCACCCTAGCAGCACCTGTCCCTCTCCTCCTCTTCAGTTCGCCTCAACATAAGCTCATCATATTCTGTGATATGATTTACTCTGAGGTGTTTGACGAGGTTAGTGATGTTGCCACAACACCTCACTGTCTTGCCACATGTATCGCAAACTGCGTCTTGGCTGTTTGTGGAGGTAAAATATGTCCACACATGACTCCGTTTACACTCAGCCATCTGCCCGTGAGTGCCTTTAGGAAAGGTCAGAGCAAATCTGATCAATGTGAAATATATTAAGACATAATAAACTGATTGAAAAGTCCAATCGTGATGAAACTGATGCAGTAAAAAAAAAAGAAAGAAAATAATCCAGCATTCATTTTATGAATAGTTGCAGCTCTGCTTTGTTGGACAAGATTTGAACTGATACAGAAAACAAACATGTGAAATTAAATGTTACATATGGTACAAGACAATTGAAATGGTAAATGCAACTGGGTCCCAATCCCAGAATGGGTCATTTGGCAGATGACAAGGTATGTACTGACAATTTTGCCTAATATTTAATCTGTTATTATTAATCTATTGTAGGAACCTTGCATTATTTGGATCATCGCTAGTGGGAAGTGCACTGGCGTGTGATGGGAAGACAAACATAAAGCAACACTCCCATCTTGAGTTTGAAAAAAGAAAAGCAAGCAAGAGGATTGTTTCTGTTGTTACTTCATCTATTCATAATCTCTTTATAAATACAAACGCAGCTCTGTCATAACCAAAGCATAAGGGAACATGAAAGTGACTGATAATCCTGAAAACCAACAGGTTATGACAAATTAAAGGATGACAAATAGCTTCCAGAATTACTTTAGTGCTCCTTGTTATAGACACTGCTCAACTAACTGGCTAACTTATTAACTAACTAATTAACTAAATAAATAAATAAATACATGAATAAATAAACATAATAAAGGAACGCTTATTCATCACAGTATATTATCAGGTCAGTTAAACTGGGGTATTAATCTGCTCGGTTAAGTAGCAGACAGGGTTGTTAATCAGTTTCAGCCTCTTTGGTATTAATAATGTTAACAACAGTTGCAACACTGAGATAACCACTAAAACAGTAATGGTTGTACGGATGGAACCCACTGAGATTTGTTTCAGGATGAAAACTGCCCTACAAAATGACCTTTCTTAGTGGGCCCTGTGCTCACTGCTCAGCACTGTAGAGCCCAGTTGGCATTTTCATAAAATACCAGAATTGTCAGATTGCCCACTGGTGCTGTGTATTTTCACACATACTCACACATACTAACATGAAATCCTTCTTCATGTGACAGATGTGAAAGGAAGACAAGTCAGAACTTTAAGCTGTCTTGTTGGGTCTGTGATGGTTGAGGGAGGCATATGGGATGAGAGTGTGCAGGCAGTTCCTAGAGGGTGAAGGATTTTATACCATTGACTGCCCTCCATGCTCACCTGATGTAATCCAATAGAACACCTCTGGGACTTTATGTTTTGGTCCATAGGACACTGCCAGGTTGCCCCTCAGACTGTCCAGATGCTCAGTCATGCCCTGGAACAGATCAGAATCAGAATCGGAAATACTTTATTAATCCCGAAGGAAATTATGGGTTACAGCAGGCAGCATGCTGGATAGCGCATGCGCACAAACAAAGGAACCCTCTGACCAAACATACCCTACACAAACATCACATTGGGGAGACAGGTCAATGAGGAAATCCCACAGTAAACCATCTGTCGTCTCATTCAGAGTATGCCACAACATTGTCAGTCATGCATGTCAGTCAAGCAGATTGTTTCAACTTTTATTTTTGGGACGTCTCCTAAATTCCTCTGTAGTTTGGTAATTTCAATCAACCCTGACCCTGGCCCTGTCGCCATCAATTGGCACTTTCTCTTCTCTGGCCAAAACCTAGCCCTAAACACAACAACAAACTGCTCCAACAAGAGATATTTGGTCTTGTACCTGCTTAGCTTCCAGAATGAGATTAAACTGGCACATGCTCAGTGTGTTATGGCAGTACACTGTTGCTTTGATCACAAAGTAAGAATTTATGGATTCAAAGGGTGAACCTGGGCATATGAACTCTCACTCAAACCCCAACCCTACCCAATATTCTAAAGCCCTAACCCCATCCTTGGCTGTAACCGTAACCATTGGAGTAACCCAACCCCTGGCCCTAATCCTATTGGTTAGAGGTATTGCTTTGTTTTACCAAAAAACTAATATTAAAAATATATACTCTTTGGGCTCACAAACTGGGAATTTATGGATTTGAAGGGTTAACCTAGCTGTGCTGTCTCTGTCTCTCAGAACTCCAACCTTCTAAAACCCTAACCTTAACCCCAACCCTGGCTGTATACCTAATCACTGGCCCTAACCTGATTGCTCGGATGTTTCTCTTGTCTGATCAAAAAACTAATATCAAAACAGACACTAAACTGTCCCAACTAGACATAAATGGCTTTTGGACATTACTAACAGGTTATACAAAATGGATGCATTAAATGTGTACACTTTAATGGGTCACTGCCTTAATTTTCAGTGCTCTTTTTCTAGACATCAGGAGCAGTGAAAAATAGGAAAAGCTTACAGCACCTGGTATTCCCAGATCCAAATACTAACTATATGTATGTATGCTAAACTGTCAAAAGCTGCTGCCTGTCACACAAACTGGCAATTTATGGATTCAAATGATAAATCTGGTAGCCACTGCTCCTGTTGCAGAGCTCTTTACTTAAGTGTAAATAAACACTTTGAACTTTCCAACTATTTTTGAGTCTGCTTTGTGAGTTTGTGCAAGAATTCGGTATGACAAAGAGGAAATAGGCCTATGAGCTGGAGGAGCAAAACTGAATAATTTATATGTTAAATTTAGCTCTGCTGTATTTGCTCAGCATTTATGTAGCTACCATAGAGCACAACACAATGGGATATGAATTACTCAACTTTATCTTGTTGCACATAAACTCTGAATGTCTTACATTTGTTATGAATTTATATGTATGTCTTTTGATTTTGTTATTTTTCACTGCACACATTTCAACATGGAAAATGCACCTTCTTTGAGTGGAATACTTCTGACTGAGCGAGCAAAAAATAAAAGCTGCAACTGAATAATGAAAGTCACTAAGCACCTGTGAGGGAAAGCTGGATGTTCAGTGAATCATTGAGCCAGGTAACATGCCTTACTGGCAGATCAGGTATAGGTACACTGTGTGATAGAGCAAAAATAGAGAGAAAAGGTTTAAAGATCACAATTTTCAACTAATAGAAATGCTGAATTAAAGCTGCAAGCAGCGTTATGAGGGCCCTCGCACCCCATTGCATCGAGCTACGCCCAACACCTAAAACCAGCACGTCCGATCTGATGTCACATTGATGGAATTCATGCATTTAACCACCAGCTAACAATTCATCTCATTCAATCATGATTATAGTCGTCCCACTAGGTGGCGCTCTAACCATTAATGAGAAATGGCATAACAAACATTTCCGAGCTCGAGTCTCATCATGCCTGCGACCTTTGGGAGAGATTGGACATTGTGTTTTTGAGTGACAGAAGATTACTGCTTTTTGGCGAGTGATTGAAACCACGTGCCGCCATGACCACCCCGTTTCCCTGAACGTAAAAAGCTTCGCAATTTAACATCACAAAGGTCTTTAGATTCCACACACTGGAGATCGTGTCAATCTGAGGAAAATCCTTGGAGGAGTTCGTCAAAGTACGGTGCCTGAAAAGAGGGGAAAATGTCGCCAAAATGACACATTCATTTTAAAATGGCTGACTTCCTGTTGGATTTGGGATATTGCTCCAAGAGACTTTTTTGTACATCTTGGTATCTCCTATAAGCTTACCAGGTTTCAGACTGATAAATAAAACACAGAGCAAGGGCTGATGATTTGAAATTTTGTAGGGGGCGCTGTTGAGCCAATTTGCGCTATTCAAGGAAAGTGATCACATAACATGAAAGCCTTCATCACTTTGAAGCTGTGGGCCAAATTTCAAGACTTTTTACACTTTCCAAGCCCCTCAAAAGCCACTTCATTTTTCATGGTGAACCGCATTGCCACCAGGGTGCGCCGTTCAGTTTAAAGTCACAATTTTCGCACTGAAGCATCATGAAGGACTGATGGTGATATTCACCGCTTTTGAGGTGGCCACGATGAACCTGTGAAAATCAGTACAGCGAAATGAAAGACATGACATTTCCTGTTGCCACTAGGTGGCGCTCTGCGTATTCCTGACAATGGGCACATCAATCTGTTCAGGGCGGGACTGACATCATGCCTGTAAAGTCTTGTACTGATCAGACTGGATTTCATTGAGTTATACTAATTTGTTTCTTCATGGCGTGACATCAAAGTTCTTCATGGTTCTTCATGGCGTGACATCAAAGTTCGCCATGCTGCTTGGGTCACACCCTTTCGCGAAAAGTCACAGTTTTCACTGTAACCCAAGACCAACTCCTTAAGGCTTTCCTGGAGAAATTTGAGGCTGCAGATGTCACCCATCACAATACTGTACCCCAAAGTGTAAAACATGAATTTCCTGTTCCCACTAGGTGGCGCTGTCGCTGATGTCAAATATGGTAGTTGAAATTTGTTCAGGGGTGGAGCCTTATCATATGTGTGCTCTTTGGTCCAGATCGGACAATGTATGACAGAATGAGAGGCAATAAGATTTTCATGGCGAGTCATCGAAATTCGCCGTGGCGCCACGGCCTCACCGTATCACGAAAACTCAAAAGCTCCGCAATTTAACATGGCCCAGGTGTGTAGTTGACACTGACCAAAGATGAAGCTTATACGACCAAATCCCAAGGAGGAGTTCGAAAAAGTTCGAGGCATGGAAATGGCAAAATTAGAGCCAAAATGTCACCTTCACTTCCAAATTGCGGACTTCCTGTTGGGTTTGCGTCAATGGGCCCACTGACTTTTTTGTTCGTCTTGGCATGATACACATGTGTGCCAGATTTCATACATGTAGCTCAAACGATGTGGTCGTAGGGCTGCATTTAACAAGGCATAGGTGGCGCTCTAGAGCCATTTCCCAGTGCTCATATGTAAAACCATTAAAATACAAAATTTTTCACCAGACCTGGCATGTGTGCAAAATTTCATGAGTTTTTGAGCATGTTAAAGCCCTCAAAAAGGCAATTCATTTCAATGAATAATAATAATAATAATAATAATAATAATAATAAACAGAGCAGATACAATAGGGCCTTCGCACTTTCAGTGCTCGGGCCCTAATAAGAGAAGAGAAAGGATGCGGAGTAAAGGCCTAAACATAGATCTGATTGTCTGACACTAGGTGTCAGTGCACACCTTTTACTGCAAAGACCAAACAACAGAGACAGGGAATATGTCCGAAAATAAGGTTTGTGTTAAAGTCTTGAAGTATGGAACCCAATTATTTCAGGTTGATTATCACTTTTGACATTTATCTTTTTTAAAAATCAAGGAAGAAGTAAAGTACTTCCTGCTATCTCATAGTATACGGTTTTTGAACTTTCAGGGAAATGTGTCATTATTATTATTATTATTATTATTATTAACATTATCGTTATTTTTGTTGTTGCTGCAGTATTTGTCTACAATATTTGTGTTGTTCAGCAACCTTTTCCAATCAAGACCGTTTGACGTCAGAGTTGAATGCGGTTGATGATGCTGATATGCTACCTTCAAGTACTCCTCGAAAGAACCTGTATTCAGTCTGCTAGATTGTGAATATATACAATTTGCTGATGCCTGTCCAAATGACTACAACCTTATTAGTGTCAATTAGCAATAATAACAAAAGCGATCAAAAACAATTAGTGTCTATATTGTAGGTTCCATGAAAAAAAATGCTACCTTGTTATTGCATTTTAATTTTTTTTAATGGTTTTGTAGTTAATCGTGATCCATATCTATTCAAGAAAGGAAATACGTTTTATACCTTGTGTATAATGCTTAAAGCAATTCTATGATAAGTGTGACGGTGTGACATTTTTGACACTTTCAGCACCCGAAGGCAGCACCACAGCCCCGCCGCTTCGGCTGGGAGGATACTACCATTCCGATTAGGGCAGCTGTTGCCAACGATGCAATGCCTCCTTCATGGAATGAACGCTGGGCATAGGCACCGTGCAGTGCCGTGGTCTTCTTGAAGAGGCTGCACCGTCCTGGTCTTTTGTGATTAATCGCCACAAACAAACAGCCCCGGAGCGCATAAGGATAAGGTACCCGGTGAAGACTTGGACTCGCGGGTTTATGGTTAGCGGAGAGAAGCTGGAGCGGTGAGCTGAGTGAACCGTAGTAACTTTAGCTTGCTATATGCTACATGCTAACTAAGGCTAGCTGGGTGGTATTGAAAGAAACACCTGTTCACCTGAGTGACCAAAACGAAAAATGAGTTTGTGTTGAGAATTCTGTAGGGTGGGCTGGTGACGTTCCGTTGTTTCAAAGTGATTAACGTGAGTCATCCGGTAAGCTAACATAGGATCAATCAATGAACAACGAGCTACCCCCCTCCCCCGGATGGGAGCTAACGTTAGTTGGTTGTGCTACCTCCGGGCCCGTTACACAGCTGAGTTACGAGCTTAAACTCTGCCGTTGTTGTAACAAGTATTTTTAAACATTTAATGTATGTATACATATTAGGAAAGTTCAATTTTTATCAGTACGAGGCAACGAGTTGGGATGCATTAGCTGGTGCAGCAGTTAGCAACCACCCTGTCAAAACAAGCCCAAGCTCACTGCGTTCAGAAAGCTGAGTGGTTAAACATACCGGGTTTTGTGCTAACATATATATGTTCAGTACGCTTAGCTGAACTCAATTAATTCTGTCATGTAGCCAAGCCTATTCTGTATAACACTGTATAAAGAGACAGGCAGATGCATTTAGGCTAGACTGACATGTCACCACAATGGAAAAAGGTGCTTCTCTCTGTTTTTTTAACATCAGCTTTTCTCATGACAGGTAATTAATGCATTTTGCTTGTTTGTGTCTTCTGCGCATTAGGAAGCTGGAACCATGGGTTTAACATTAAGCCTTTGATGAACTGAAATAAGCTGGACCCTCTTGACTCATCCAACCCGCTCCTGCCCATAGCGGGGGCTCCCCTTTCCCCCTCACCTTCCAGAGTTATGGCAGGCTTCAAGCGTGGCTACGATGGCAAGATCGCCGGCCTGTACGACCTGGACAAGACCCTGGGCCGTGGCCACTTCGCTGTAGTCAAGCTGGCACGCCATGTCTTCACTGGGGAGAAAGTGGCGGTGAAGGTGATTGACAAGACTAAGCTAGACACAGTGGCGACGGGCCACCTTTTCCAGGAGGTCCGCTGCATGAAGCTGGTGCAGCACCCCAACATTGTGCGCCTGTATGAAGTGATAGATACGCAGACGAAGCTTTATCTCATCCTGGAGCTTGGAGATGGAGGAGATATGTTTGACTACATTATGAAGCATGAGGAGGGCTTGAACGAAGAGTTGGCTAAGAAATATTTTGCCCAAATTGTCCACGCTATCTCCTACTGTCATCGGCTGCACGTGGTGCACAGGGACTTGAAACCCGAGAACGTGGTGTTCTTTGAAAAACAAGGGCTGGTCAAGCTCACTGACTTTGGATTCAGTAACAAGTTTCAGCCAGGAAAAAAGCTGACCACCAGCTGTGGATCTTTGGCATACTCAGCTCCTGAAATACTACTGGGTGATGAGTATGATGCTCCGGCTGTAGGTATGCAAAAGATGTTTGGCTGATGAATGATGGTAAAGAAATGAAATGAGTCACACAGCTAATTAGAACATTGTATTGGTGAGTTGCAGAGGTGTGTACTAGACAGGATGTGAATGTTGATGCAGCGCATTTTTAAAAGTTTAATGCACTCATTAAGGTTCAGCAGTCATTTTATCTTCCACCGAGGAGCACCGGGCCTGTTGCCTTGAGCACTAGTTCACTATCTAGTCCACTTTATTAACTCCACTAGCTCTTCCAAAAAAGGAAAGGAAAAAAAGACAAAACTAAAAACATCTGTCAGAAAACAGGCTTTTGGAATCAAACTGCACAGAACGTCTTTTCAAAGTCACGTTAATAGCCAGTTTTAGCACACACAGCGGTGTGATGGGTGGCAATGTGGCTAGCACCTGTTTCACACAGTTTTGTCTCACCCTGCTGTGACAGATCGGCACTTAGTCTTTATGCGGAGCCTGAGCATGTGTTCGCTGTTGTTGTAAGATAACTTTAACTCAACAGTTATGAGCCCTGGGACTGTGTAACAGAACTTGTTTTAAATACCAAGGTGTGTGTTCCAGCACTGTGCTGCTGGACACGGATCATTTTGAGAGCTGCCGTAGGCTACAAGGTCAGCCCAACTACAGCTGATGTCTGTGAGTGTCCCATTGCACTGAATTAACTGTCTCATTGATTTTCCTGTGAGGACTGACAGTGCAGACAGACAGATTGCGTGTCCTTCCATGACATAATTATGATATTTGTCATATCAGGTGGCTTTGCTGAGACTAAAACCATGGGACTAAGTCCATCTCCTGAATTGGATAATGAGATGTACTCTGTTAAGCTTGTTTTTCAGACGGTGTGGGTGTGCATGCAGTCTTAATCCTAAAAGAGTCTGAAATCGGTCTCATGATTATTTATGCATGTAGCAAGGGCTCTCAAAGGTGTTCCTTCAAGGGCAGTCAGCTAGATGTTAATTTGCTTTTTCTTTTTCAAATGGAGTTCTCACAAACTTGAGAGGTGCAGTTGAGGCAATGAGGAAGCTGTGGTTACTTTCTCATTGAGCCGTACACACCCACGCAATCACAAACCGCACACATGCTCACTTATCCTAAGACTTTGATATTGTACGCGTGACTGGACAGCGTTGTACCCTCTGCTCTGTGAACGGTTTGACTGCATGACTGCAGGGGATATCTGATTAAATGGCAGGCTTCATGTTATCGCTTGCTGCTGTTGGTGGCAAGCAACCAACATGCATTATCCATCAAAGTAAAGAGAAGACAATTTTCTTTTTTCTTGTTATGCACTTCATCTAAAGAATGAATTAAGGTATAAACTAACAATGTGGGCCCCCAAAATTGTGGTATGAACCAAAACCATTGTTTGGGAGAAATTGTTACAACCCCAGTAGTAACCAGTCTGGAATGTTTATCAGTTTCATGGAGTCCTCAGTAGCATCCCTACAATTGTAGTATTCAGATTAGTCCACAATGACGCTCACCTCACTGTTGAGCTAGATGGTGGGCCAGTCTGTGCTTTCTTCCAGCTGGTTGCTGTGTGAGATATACTTACTGGCACACATAGTAATTGCATAGGTACTACTTGTTCCTGTGTTTTCTAGCAGCAGCTCTCTCCAGTTGTGGGGTTGATGGTTATTCTGTGGTGGTTTATTGTTGTTGTTTTTTTGTCGCTTTTTTTGTTTGTGTTTGTTTTGTTTTTTTAGTGTGGCCTTTGGATTCTGTGGTCAGAGCCATTAGCCACATGGATTGTTGCGCTCTAAAATAGTGGAATGAGGAGAAAGTGCTTGTTATTTGCACATGTGCAGGCAAGGCCTCTGAAAGGTTTACTTAGTATTCTAGTGGGTGTCCCTAAGAGACAGGGCTCTAGACTAACTTTTTGACATGGGCGCACCGGTACGCCTAACTTTAAAAATTTAGGCGTACCGGCACAAAAGTTAGGCACACTCAAATTTTTCAACCACATTGCTTAACACTGCAGTTTTACATGTGCACTTTCTTTGGGGGGGGGGGAAGTCCATACAGACAATATTCATTTCTAAATTATTAACTAACAAACTTGTGCTTAAAGTGCTTTGTCAATATTGTAGAAAATGTTAACCTTAATCATCATCTTGGCCTTCTCTGACGAACTGTTTGCTGCTGTCTGTTGCTGAAAGGCAGTGGGGAGAGGGGACACTTGGGCAGTGCATTTATTGCAGCATATAATGTGTTTCCTGGATACACTGTGCTTTTTCAGCATTCAAAGATTGATGGCACCGTGTCAGAGGACTGCCTATGAATTTCAGACAGATCAGGCCTTAACTTAACAAAAAAGTTATCAATAGTTCTTTTCATCTTTTCTTATTACCCACAGCTACATCCACTTCTCTCAGGCCTAGGCTGCTCACTAGGGCTGGGTATCATCACTGATTTCTATAATCCATTCGATTCCGGTTCTCAAAATCCTGATTCGATTCAATTTAGCCTCAGAATGTCAGAAATATTATAATTCTGATCATTTATCAGTACTGATACACATGAGACTTCATCAGAATTGTGAAAATCACAGCTGATGCCTTTGTGTGAAAGTAACTGAGAATAAAACACAGAAAAACATGAAGGAGATTTTCCTGGTCTAGTTTTTTATAGCAGATAACCTTAAAAATATTCTGCAATATTGCATAATTTTAAAAAGTTTAAATTTCTTCAGTATTGAACAGCAGAAATTAGGCTTTCTTGTCCGAGGTCATTTAAGTGAAAAAAGAAAAAGACAGCGCTGTAAACAACGGTAGACTGGTGGGTAATAAGCGAACGAATAATGCAGAAAACAGAGATTTGAGACGGGAAACTGTTCCTGAAGTACACAGAGAGAGAGAGAGAGAGCTGTGCATGAAGTGTGATTTTTTTTTTTTTTTTTTTTTTTATCATGGTGGAAGCAAAACAGCAAAAGTCAGAGGGAATTCATGACGACATTGATCAAATGTGAAGCGTAGTTTGCTGCTTCTTTTGCTGCTGGCTCGGCGAATTTTGGTTGGAGAGAGACAAAACCTGCAGCTCAGAATCAGCGCAAAAAAGATGTAAACACAGAGCATACCCGACGCATCAGAATCGCTAAGCTCCGACAGCGTGTCCGTGTTCGGGCCGTCGGGTGAGAAAGCCGAGAAAGACAAAGTTGATTCTGATGTGTCGGGTCCGCTCTGTGTTTACGTCTTTGTGTGGAATCCGTTAATGAATTGATATCGCTTTATTCAAGCTACTCACCTCTCTCTTCCACCTGCACTTTCAACTGGACCACGGCCAATCAGAGAGGTCCCGCCCCTGACTATCTCTGATTGGTTTAGTCCACGATAGGGGCATAATGTGTGTCTGTTGTTGACCACACGGGGAGTTGCAGAGATTTTTTTTGTTACCCGAACAGTTGGTCGCACAGGTGCGACCAAATATTTTTTTTTAGTCGCACCACTGAAAAATTTGGTCGCATTTGCGACCAAATTGGTCGCACTCTAGAGCCCTGCTAAGAGAGCAGAGTCCTGTTCATCTCCTTGCACAGAAACAAAATCATATTAGATTGTGTTTGTTATGTATAATTCCACAGATTAAAAATGATGGTCTGTATATAGTCTCAGTCCAGGCAGTGTATTTCAGTCACTACCACTTGGTTGTTTCATTACAGAGTATTGTTTCTTACTGTTATGGTCCAACTGATGGCGGGGTTAAACTTTGTACTAAGAGGGTTCAGCATTTTGTGCTCTTGGCACTCTTTAGCTGATGAAAAGCCCTTAACCTATGAAAGCCTTCCTGGCTACAAGCAGCCATTAATGAACCTTATCAACATATTTACTGGCTACTGTGTGTGCACGTGTGCACAGTAGAGCTGTTTTGCTGGCTTTGGTTCCATCGCTAAAGCTTCAGGACTGTGTCTACAGAGAGCAGCCAGAGGGGCTCTTAATTGCAGTCCTGGTTACTGTTGCCCACTGCCAGTAGATGGGAAGGACAGTTAATCCATGCTATTGTTTGGACTGGGCCAGGAGAGGATGAGAAAGAAGCAGGATGCAGCTATTTATGCAGTCCTGTGTTGACACAGACTGACTGGCTTTGACTAGAACTCATTCAGCTTGTTCCCACCACTGGGCCCAGGACCAGTTTTTCTCATTATGTTCACCATTTTCCACTGAGAAAAAGGATTTTCACATCTTTTTGTTCAGGATTGATATAAGATATCATAAATGGAAATGACTAAATGGGGGAAAAAAACAAACAACGAATGTCTTTCCTGCAATTCCTCTGGACAGAACTGTTATTTTCTTACTTAATGTGTGAAAGCACACTCCCCCTTATAAAGCTAGTCCTTTTAACTCATTGTTAAAGATGTGTTAAAGTGCTTGGTTACACAGAACCTTCTTTGGCTGCCTCCTTCCTTTTGTTTTATTAGCATCATTGTTGAGCCAGTGGAAGAAAAAGGCATCATATACAGTAAATGTTTTCTGGTTTTTATTAATGATTGTGTTTTTGCTCTGTGCTGGTTTGAGTCTCAGTCAATTTGTCATATCTCCACTTGGGGCTTGTTTCATGTCTTTGAACCCCCTTTATTGAAACTAAAGCCTGGTTTATTGCTGTAGCACAGAGCATGCTTTTCTTTAATGTAACCACTAAATAGGAGACTGAAGGAGCTGTGTACCCCTCCTGATTTGCAGATGATTTTGCAAATCAGACAGAAGATTTTCCTTGTCACTGGATTTGGATTTTTTTTAAAAAAAAAATCTACATTGTTGATTAAAACAGTGAATTTAGGAGAATGACATTTCTTCACTTTCCATTTTGTCTTTGCAGTTTATTTGCTCTGTGCCTGCATCATTTGGTAACCAGCTGGATACAAGCATGCTTCCCAATTCCACACATAAAACACACAAAGTAGTACAATAGTTTCACAGTCCCTTGGACTTGTCAGTGTTTCACAACTTATTCCTCTTTTGCTCTAGTACCTACTCGACTCCACTTCACTCTACTCGGTTTCCGTTGTTTTCCATTCCCATTATTGAGTACCACCTCAATGTGCATGGGGCTGTTATAGCAACGTGTCTGAACATCTGGGACGTCATTTGTTTGCAATGCAAGCACCACACAACAATGGCCGTAAACTGCTGCTCAGTCAACTGCTTTTTGTCCGGCTCAGGGACCACGGTGTTGGTTTGTGTGCAGCCATTTCCTTTGTTGCCCGGTTTTAAAAATGTCAGTTTTGATTATTGTGAAGATGTTGCTCTCGATGACTATCGAGTGATGCCACTGACTGGACAATTGGTGGCATGCAGTCTGTTGATGTCACATTTTCGTATTGACGCAGCTTGCTTGGAACACTAGCCAAGCAGGTACTGAAAAAGTACCTGGTACCAGGTACTGCCACCTAATAGAAAACCTTAAAAGTTGAGCCAAACTGAGTAGGTACTAGTGGAAAAGAGGCATTAGTGTCTCAGCCTGACTGAAGGAAGGTTTGTGGGAATTTTGTGTGGCCAAACGGGCTCCTCAGAGGTGCACAGCTGGGCAGAATCACTGTATTAGTAAAAGACATGTCATAGTGAGAATGCTTTATGTTTGTATAAGTACCAACACACAGTGTTGTTGTTTTTTTTGTTTTTTTTAATAGCAATGCACTTTTAGTGTTTATTTAAAAAAATAAAAAATCTGATAGCTGATGCCAAGAGTGCCCAACGACCCCCAGAGGTCAAGTTAGGCGCCAAAGTAGTACCAATACCAAAACTGATGATTTGTTTTCATTACAACATGTAGATGTCAACCTGCGTTTATTACAATGTGATGGCCTCAGCCTGTTGTGGCATCATTGTAACGTCGCAATGCGTCGTACTAAAAACATAAAAAGTGTGTTGTACAGCTGTCTCCATGCCCTTTCCATAAATTACTCGATATGGTTTCTTTAAATGTTTTTTCAAGGTCAATTTTGACCTTGGACCCTAACAGTGAAGGTCAAGGTCAAATGCATCTTCTGTAATTGTATGCAGATTCAAGTCCTACTCATGCATACATGCTTCAAATGTGAAGGTCTGCATTGTTTATTTTGGGGCAGTAAACAGTGTAGCATGCAGCAAATTTATGAGATTGCTAAAATGGCACAGCATGTAGCCATCTTAAGAATGTTTCCAAAGATGCTGTGAAATTTGTATCCATTTGTCATGAATTTTGGAAGAAAACAACATTTGTGATGGTCGCTGTTGATACAGCGGGTTGGGTTGGGCTGTTATTGACATATTCCTTTTTTCAGAAGGTTTTAACGACATAATTGTCTATAGAAGGCCGGGGTGGTATTTTTAGATAAAACACAAAAGAATTACAACTTGTAATTATAATTACTCAATTTCACCAATCAGTTGTATCCATGACGGATTACGTAGCACTTACCACAAAGTCATATTGTGACTGATTTCACTCACTGTCTGCAGACCTGCTAATTTTTCTGTAGTGTGTAGAAGTAAAGTTGTATAAAGCGACTCTGGCACACACAGCAAAATGCTTATTTTCTGCTGTCAGTTTGTAGGGTTTTGAGAATCCAGTCTATAGGAGAATGTCAAGTAAGGTTTCGTGGCACAGCATCAGTGCTGAAAAGTTTTTAACCATCATGGTTGTGTAGTCAGTTCTCTTTGCGTTGCCAGACCTGAACTTGCATCAGTTATGGTCTCTTCCTTGAATGTAATCACACTGTCTGAAGACTTTATTGTATTTGGTTTAACAACACCATTACATTTGTACTTTGTCCGTTGATATGCAATATCTTTACATGTGATATCTAGTCTCTTAATCTAAGGCTGTCCTCCTTATTACAAAAATAAGATCAAGACAGAAATTTATCATCTGCCCCATTGAAATGCCAACTAAAATGCCTGTTTGTGTGATATGTGGAAGTTGGTAGTACTTCGTAGCCACCGCAACGTGATATTGACAGTATCATTGGATTTTTTGGTTGTATGAGAACTTGTGCATTTTAAGGTGTTTCTTTAGTCCTGCTTTCTTTAGCCTCTTGCACCCTCAAAAGCATGCTATTGCAGTAGAAGTCAGGGAAACCTGACCTGTAAGTGTGTGTAAAAGAGTGATTTATAAATCCAAGGGGGGATGCAGGCCTACTTAGCAATAGTGTCTGTGTGAGCAAATGGTCAGCTGTCAGTCAGTTATGGTGGGGATTAGTCAAAGCTGTCTAGGCTTCCAAGACAGACTCATGTAAATGGATGGGGTGACAGGTGGCAGAGGCTGTGCATTGCATAAAGTCTCAAGACACGAGGACACTCTGAGTCAAAGGTTCCACTGCATATTTTTGCTAAAGCTAAGTTGAAAGTTATAGAATTGCAACAAGTCATTGGCTTACTTTCTTCAAGGCCTGTGTGCTTTTTAGGCACTGAATGCAAAGTAGGGACTTGTCACTCTGAGTGCCATTAGTTTTTAGGACTTGAGTTGAAAATTGCGATATGGCTGAGAGGGTGGGATTGACACTATGGATTTCTGCCTGACAGGGCCCTAACTACTCTGCGCTTTCTTTTGTTTCGGCCTTTTTATTGTAGAGGCTGCAGAATGACATGTTCAAAAGCACTGAGCAGTGTATGAGAGGTTAACTTGTCGCTTGCAGTGAGACCTGTGCAGCTGCCACTACTTTGTATAAGTGAAATAATGAATTGTACACACAAAGCCAGATGGATGGATAGCTGCTTGTGTTTAAAAAAAAAAGGCTATAGCCTTTTTGAGAGAATTTAATAGTTGCTCTATAGTGAAAAAAAACAGTACCCTTTATGTTTTTCACTGGATGTACTAACAGGGAAAAAAACTAATTTTCTGTTTCCCTTATGTGTTGCTTACTTTGATATAGTGGAGCAGGCAATGTCTTTGTTTGTATGAAGGCTATAGTTTAGATCTCAGGCTCAAATAAAAGTAATGACAAAAGTGAAAACTCCAGAAAATATACCCCCTCCCCCAGTGGGTTGGATTGGATCCTTTGGCAGGCCTTTTCTGGCTCAGGGGTTCTGTGTTTGAAATCTCTGCTTTACAGTAGGGCTGGGCCATATTATACCGTTCACGGTAATACCGGTACAACGTTAGGCAACGATAAGAAAATGAAATATCGTGATAGAAGATGGGTAAAACGGGCATGCGCAGTGCCTTTGTTTTCATACGCACATGGCCAAAAAAGCATGGCGGCAACGGAGAATGAGAATGGAGAAAGCGGTTCGTTGAGTGAAGCGGATGAACCAGAATTGGTTTGTAAAAATGGTGCCACTTCAGTGATATGGAACTGGTTTGGTGTTTGTCCGTCAGATACACAGCACAGTTTTTTGTAGAACATGCAAGCGGGCCGTCGTTATTACCGTATTTGTGGGACTAAGGCGCACGTAAATCTGGGAGTAATCTGGGTCCTAAACTCCGTCCACTTCAGGTCCCAAAGTCAAACAAACACTGCAGCATAACTGAGAGTTAAAAGAAACTGTCTAAATTCTTTCATTTTTAATAAAACGATCAGCATTGCTGCTTTACCAGGTGTAACTATGACGTTTAACATCCAGGCACCCATGAAAACAGAATTTATTACACTTACCGGAGTTAGAAGCTAGCAGGAAGATGGCGGAAGTTAGCTCGCTAGTTTCCTGATCATGATATAGCATGTTCTGACTGAGAGATTTCTGGAAAAATTCAAACGTACAGCTCTGCTATCACTTCCAACATAAATGAAGACAGGAAACTAAACAGCAGTGACGTTTGTAAGGTTACTGAAGTTGGGCTAGCTGGTTTATAATGATGTGCTACGTGATCGCTAGCGACACAGCTACAACATAAACAGTGAATCTGGAGGAATCAACGCTAACACTTTGCCACTCAATAAAAGTTAACGTGAAGGTTCCTGATGGTTAGAGACAAATGCAATCGCATGGCAGGATGCTGTAAACGGACCAAACTTCAGTCAGGAGAACAACTGAGACAATCCATCCACAATACGAGGTTAGTCATTAATATACTGCAACAACACGGGAATAGAGCAGCTGTGATAGAATACAGCATTAATGAATCAATGGTACAGAAGTGGAAGAAGCAAGAAATATGAGTTGAATAAAGTTTGATTTATCCGACTGCTTTGTTTCGCTTAATGTGTCTTATAATCCCGTGCACCTTATGGTCTGAAAAATACATATTTGACTTTTTTATTTGGCACACTGTGGTTTCATGTTGCAAAGCACCTCTTTTTAACTTCAGTGGATATTATACATGGTTATGCTCAGGATATGTCAGCCCATTTCTGCTGGAAATGCCTTTTGGTTAAACTTTCAGCAAGGAATTTGCATTTGCACTGTTAAATTTTTATATAGCTTTAATGCACATAAAAACAGCTGCTTGTTTAAGTGAAAATACATGAATGGGTTTTTTTTGCGCTAGTAAAGTTGTGGAGTTGTATTTTGTCTTGTGTCAATTATATCATCAGTTATATTGTTATCGCAAATTTTCAAATGTATATTGTGATAAATACTTTTGGCCATATCGCCCTGCTCTACTTTACAGCATAGTCAGTGATTTATCAGCTAGAGGCAGAGATGAGCGGCACAAACCAGACCAGGCTCTGCATCAGTGTCTGTTTTCTACTTCGCTTTGAGATGTTGCCATTTTCTTCTTACTTGGGCCATCCTCTGTACCTCTGTTAGCTCCTCCTCTCCCACCCACCTCCTGGAGGAGGTGGGTGGGAGTCCTGCAGCAGGCAGAGCTGGCAGATGTCTGCTCTGCTTCTGATTCAACAGGTCTGCTATTAATACACACACTGAGAGGGACAGTGACTGTTTGGCTGACTTATCCAAAAGTTCACATCCTAGATAGAGCAGCAAGAGTGTATTGCATCTGGCCAGCACTTGGTGAGCTAGTGAAACAGTCAGCTGTGTTCACATTTGTTGTCAGTATATCTTTCCACTGCCAGCTGACACCCAATCTGCTGTTGTTCTTAGTTGTTCTTAAGAACAAACTAAATAAGGAGTTAGATGTGGCTATTTTTTTTTTTAAGAAGATAGATCGGAGGAGATAAAGAAAGGAAATTATGTTAGCCTTAGATCTAACCATAGGTATACCTCTTAGATTAACCATTATCACTGCAGGATTCCACTTTAAAATGGACTCTTCACCCTCCTGCCTTTATTATTGCTAATATATATTTTGTAATATATCTATATCATGGTAAAACACTTCTGGATGGATGCAAACTGCATTTCGTTGCCTTGTACTTGTGACATGTGCAATGACAATAAAGTTGAATTCTATTCTATTCTAAAGAGAGCAGAGAGCAGGCATCGAAAGGGGTGATTAAGTGTAATTATGCCTTTCAGTCATCCATGACAAAATGGAGGTGGGTGCTGTTGTGTGCAATGAGGCCTATCATTCCAAATCATTGCAGTCCACTGTGTAGCCTACTGGCTGCTTGGCACGCTAATTGACTAGCTGATATGTAGACTAACACGTTTGTGGGTTAACTTTCAGGCAAGCTAGTTAGCTTGAATTTTGGTTTTGCTTCAAGGCTGTACATTTCTGGAATTATATAAAGAGGACCAAAAGTATTTTCTCCTATGCAGAATTACTGGAATGGTTTCTACAGTTCTGAATATATTAATGAATTGTTACACTTTTTCATCTAGAAATTTTTTTGCATTAGATGTCTAGACAACTGGTCGCTAGGGCTGGGCCATATCATACCGTTCACAGTAATACCGGTATAATGTTGGGCAACGATAAGAAAATGAAATATCGCGATAGAATATGGGTAAAACACGCATGCGCAGTGCCTTTGTTTTCATACGCACATGGCGGAAAACGCATGGCGGCGACAGAGAATGAGAAGGGCGAAAGTGGATCGTTGAATGAAACGGATGAACCAGAATTGGTTTGTAAAAATGCTGCAACTTCAATGCTGTGGAACTGGTTTAGCTTTCGTCCGTCAGATACACAACAAAGCACTATTTTTGGTAGACCACGCTAGCGGGCCGTCGTTATTACCGTGGTTTTTGAAAAATACGGCACACTTAAAATCGACAGTGCCCCTTATAATCCCGTGTGCCTTATGTATGAATTCTGGTTGTGTTTACTGACTGTGCTTACTGTGCTTCAACATAATATTACCGTATTGTGTGCGTATAACCTCTCTTTAAGTTTTGTGGATATTATACATGATTATGCTGAGGATATGTCGGCCAATTTCCACTGGAAATGCCTTTTGGTTAAACTGTCAGCAAGGAATTTGCATTTGCACCATTAAATTTGTATATAACTTTAATGCACATAAAAAAACAGCTGCTTGTTTAAGTGAAAATACATTGATTTTTTTTTTTTTTGCACTAACAAAGTTGTGGAGTTGTAAAGTATTTTGTCTAGTGTCAATTATATCGTCAGTTATATCGTTATCGCAAATTTTCAAATGTATATCGTGATAAATATTTTTGGTCATATCGCCCTGCTCTACTAGTCGCACATGTGTGACTACTTGGTAAAGCATTCAGCTGTTTCAGGTTGTCAGAGTCTCAGTTGTTTATCCTTTTCATGTTTTTAACTAAGAGTACAGTGGCACCAAGCCACTTAACAACCTCAGTAACATTGTGGACTCTGTAAAGATAATCTGATATCAACTTAAAGGTTCAATTTGAAACATTTTTTTCCTCCTCTTGGATCTATATGATAGCAAAAGTATGGCCATCTCAAGCACACACCTCACTGTGTGCAGCCCTAACCATCTGCTCTTTACACTCTGTGTTTATAAGGAGCAGCCAATCAGAGAAATGTTACCTTAAGAGGAGAGGGGCTGAAATGGCTGAAGCCAGAATGAAGATTAAATAAATAAAAGACACCAAGATTAAATAAATGATATGTAATGATAATTCAGATCATGGTTCAGAATCAAGCCAACTACTCTTAATAGGTAGAATAAAAATATGTCAGCTTAAAATTAACGTAATGGGCCAGCTGTGAGTTGTAAGGAAGGTTTTACATACAGGTTTAGTGCTTTTGACCTTGTACACCACAGATTTCTGAAATTAAGAGGAAATCACAAAAGGCATAAAAAGGCAACTAATTGACACATCACTGTATTTAACTTAGCTAGAATCAAGGACATGAGTTAAGACTTATTTGTTTTCCTCTTCCAGCACAGTCACATTTAACCCTTGTAACACTGAGACGCTGCTTTGCACTTTTAGCCCGAAAATATGCACATGATGCATAAGTCTGCATAGTAATTTAGCTTATTGTTCTTGACAGTTTTGTCAACATTGTCATTATTGTGAAGTCAAGGACTTAATCATTTGACTGTTATTATTATGAAAACCTTCAAACCTTTAAACCAGTTATTACAGTATATCTCAGCCTTGATGTGGTTCAGTTCCTCCTACTAGTTCTCTGGCTGCTGTCATTTCAAGCTGCTTGGTGGTTCATCAGAGTAAAACGGCTGAATGTGTCTCTTGGCATCTCTTCCTCTCAATCTCACAACCATTAATTAAAGCATCATGACTGTAATACAGAGAGAAGGAGGAGATTGCACTATGACTTTTTCCTTCTTTCTCCAGTAACCAACAGAGTAGTGGATTGTGATGGATTCCACAACCAAACTGGTTGTAGCTGGAAGTTCTTGCTAAAGGTTAAGTACCTGTAGAGGTACTGTCAATGTGTTAGAAGGATTTAAAGTGGCTGAAGATTGGAATGGAAGACATGTTGTAAAGGCAAGGATGATGCTGCAATTAGGGATGTATGTGTAAGGTTTTTTTTCGGGATATATAAGCATGTCATTTTTACTATATCCTTGCTGTAGCACTGGTATGTGTTTACATTCCCTAGTGTGCAATATTGAGACAAGCCCTGTCAAGGCATGTCTAAGACAGTGGCAAGAGCTCTGTCCCAGCTTGACAATTTACTGCCTAAAAAGCGAGTTACTTTAACAACCAGTAACAAAGTACTTAGGAAAAGATTCAAGGAACCAGTTCCCGGTGAAGCAGGAAACAACACATTTGCTTTGCCACTGGAGGTAAAAACATACTGCCCAGGCTACAAAGGAAGAGCCTACTGAGAAAAGTTGATAAAGTTGATAGGAAGACATACTACTAGCTGATGATGTTTGACCCAAGAAAAAAAACAAATTACTCCACCAAGTGTTGCTGGAGCACTTGCGCAGTGCACTCTAATGGAAATTATTGATGCATTTACATGGTGGTTGAGAAGCTGGTTTAAAAACCTTGCACCCAAGATACACCATCCTAGGTAGAAAACATTTGTTATTTTTATTATGTAACAGTGTTGTGCAGCTCCTGAAGAGCTATAGGTTTCTTACTTTAATTATTGTTAAACTAAAATGTTAAGCAGTTATATTATACTTTCACTTAAGATTTAGAGGGAAAACTATCTGGGCTAATTTTGTGGCTACATTTGGTTATTGCACTATAACGCTGCTGCTGGCAGTAGTGCTGGGCGATATGGAAAAAATATTTATCACGATATGAATTATTTTATATCACGGTAGCGATATATATATATAACGATATACCACCTGACCTGTGGTCATCTGGAAAGTACACAGTCTGTAAACAGCAAGCGCAGAGGGTGCAGTCTTTGTTAATGAAATGGATGGTTACGCTCATGTAGGGCTGCGTATCTCTGCTCGTCCATAGGTCAGTCGTCAAGGCATAATGCACAACACTGCAAACATCCTTCAATACTTTGCCCCGGCATGCATCATATAAACAAGGCAACTCGACTTTACTGAAGTGCTTCTGTACCTCTGATCAAGGACTTTGACGAGGTAATGAAAGCTGTCCTTCTCAACTTTACAAATGTAACGCGAGATGGCTCCTGTGGTTTGTTTATGGCGCTGGGACGTTTTCTCTTAAGGGCCTTGTGTGAAAGACTGGTGTATCTTTGGCTGGCTATAGTTTTTCTTTTCCCAACTTGCTGCAAAGAAACAGCATGTGCATCAAAATAAACTATTTCCAACAGTTTAATTTGAGTTCTAAGCATCCCAGAAACGGTACAGAAAAGCATAAAGTCAAACATAAGTTTTAAAAACACCAGCATAGGCTTATAAGGCCCTGAAGGTAAAAAATTACATTTTCCGTGAAAATGACGTCACTTCCGGTTTCGGGCAGGTAATGGCGGACATGCGATAGTTCGCGCTGACCTATATTCCAATGTAGGAAGTGTTATGAACAGCTGATCGGATCGGCAAAGTGTGTTTCTGGAATATTATGTTTTTGTTGCTGCAAGTGCTTTTTATGCAA
This sequence comes from Perissodus microlepis, assembly GCF_051167445.1. Lineage (NCBI taxonomy): Eukaryota > Metazoa > Chordata > Actinopteri > Cichliformes > Cichlidae > Perissodus > Perissodus microlepis. The sequence goes on along the minus strand of NC_140471.1, from coordinate 6,027,937 downwards.
TTTTTGCAAAGCTATGTGTGGAAGGAAACCGTGACCTAGGACAAGCTGATGGCATAAGATGTAAGTACAACTCCTCCGGTTTCATATGCAAAAGAAAATTATTGCGCTAGTTTACGTGGTTCCAGTTGTACAGGGATTTAAAAATAGTTAGGCAAAACGGAGTGTGCCTGCTCCGACTGGTTTTAAAGGGTTAATGATATATTTTATGTAATAATTTATAAAATTAGGTTAGAAACAATAGAAGACAAATGGCACATAGACATTTTTCTATCATTCACACGATATATATTTCGTCATATCGCCCAGCACTAGCTGGCAGCTTGTTTCAATAGATTTACACTTCAAATTAGGAAGTTTGTCATCAATGACAGTAGCTAAAGGAGTGATGGAAAATGGCCTTTATTCACTTGCACATAAACATGTGGCCGTGTCCATCTTGTCGTTGCCTGCAGGTGAAGCGATGGGGGAGGGGGAGTTGGGAGGCAGAGTAACATTTGCGTAGAGACTAGAGCAGGGCGATATGACCAAAAATATTTATCACGATATACATTTGAAAATTTGCGATAACGATATAACTGACAATATAATTGAGACTAGACAAAATACTTTACAACTCCACAACTTTATTAGTGCAAAAGATAAAAACCCATCTATGTGTATGTGTGTGTGTGTGTGTGTGTGTGTGTGTATATATAAAAAAAAAAAAAAACCCCACCCAGCTCGCCCCTGTGGGCGGTTTATCCTTCAAGCTCGGGTCCTCTACCAGAGGCCTGGGAGCTTCAGGGTCCTGCGCAGTATCTTAGCTGTTCCCAGGACTGCGCTCTTCTGGACAGAGCCTCTCCGATGTTGTTCCCGGGATCTGCTGGAGCCACTCGCCTAGCTTGGGAGTCACCGCACCTAGTGCTCCGATTACCACGGGGACCACCGTTACCTTCACCCTCCACATCCTCTCAAGCTCTTCTCTGAGCCCTTGGTATTTCTCCAGCTTCTTGTGTTCCTTCTTTCTGATGTTGCTGTCATTCGGAACTGCTGCATCTATCACTACGGCCGTCTTCTTCTGTTTGTCTACCACCACTATGTCCGGTTGGTTAGCCACCACCATTTTGTTCGTCTGTATCTGGAAGTCCCACAGGATCTTAGCTCGGTCATTCTCCATCACCCTTGGGGCGTCTCCCATTTTGACCTCGGAACTTCCAGGCCATATACAGATGTTTCTGTATACTATGCCGACCACTTGGTTATGGCGTTCCATGTATGCCCTGCCTGCTAGCATCTTGCACCCTGCTGTTATGTGCTGGATTGTCTCAGGGGCATCTTTACACAGCCTGCACCTGGGGTCTTGCCTGGTGTGATAGACCCCAGCCTCTATGGATCTTGTACTCAGAGCTTGTTCTTGTGCTGCCATGATTAGTGCCTCTGTGCTGTCTTTCAGTCCAGCTTTGTCCAGCCACTGGTAGGATTTCTGGATATCAGCCACCTCCTCTATCTGCCGGTGGTACATACCGTGCAGGGGCCTGTCCTTCCATGATGGTTCCTCGTCTCCCTCCTCTTTCTTGGGTTTCTGCTGCCTGAGGTATTCACTGAGCACTCAGTCAGTTGGGGCCATCTTCCCAATGTATTCTTGGATGTTCGTTGTCTCATCCTGGACTGTGGTGCTGACACTCACCAGTCCCCTCCCCCCTTTCTTCCGCTTAGTGTACAGCCTCAGGATGCTGGACTTGGGGTGAAACCCTCCATGCATGGTAAGGAGCTTTCTTGTCTTTATGTCAGTGGCTTCTATCTCCTCCTTTGGCCAACTTATTATACCAGCTGGGTACCTGATCACGGGCAGGGCGTAGGTGTTGATAGCCCGGATCCCCTAATTAATTTTATATATATATATTTATATATATATTTTTTAATTAGGGGTGCAACAATACATGTATCGATATTGAACCGTTCAATACAGTGCTTTCGGTTCGGTACGCATATATATCGAACAATATAAAAAAATTTTTTTATGTATTTTGTCAACTTTTCTTCTGACGATGCTGTCTGTGTTGAGAGCTCAGTGGATCTGCGTTCGACTACTCTGCCTAGGCTGCACTGTTGAGTGCAGATCCACTGAGCGCAGCGCAAGCTAGCAAGACAGAAGCTAAGCTCGTTGCAACATGGCAACTGCCTCAACGCTACCCGAAATTGAACCTCCCCCACCCTCATTCAGATCTGGCCTTCGGACCTATTTTGGTTTTCGTGTGAAGCATGACCCTGATGGTAAGCACGTCATGGATAAAAGTAAAACAGTATGTCGGATGTGCCATGCAATGCTCAATTGGTGGGAAGTTCTTTGTTTTTTGAGTTGTGGGCCACTAGGTCACGTAAATATTGTTAAAACATAAATAACATTAAAGACAATTGTCATTCTCTAAGTAAGTTCACTTACAGGAGTGATTTAAAGTAACGTTTTTCTAGAAATAATGACCCTGTTTGAAGCTGGTTGAATGGCAAAAATTGACTTGAGTGTTTCTCATATGTTTGGATTCTGTGGTTTATCAGGCCTTTTGGTGTTGCTGAATTGGTCAGTGAATTCCTTCTTTTTAACATGGAGGTAGTCGGGATTTGGAGGGGGACTTGCACACTGACCCAGAAATTGCAGCATTCCTTCAAAATGCGCTACTCTTTCTCTTGCTTTCTATATGTTTTTTTTTTTAATTTTTTTTTATAAAAGGCATTAAATTATTTAAATAAAAATTCTGTGTCTTCACACTTACTTGGCTGGCCTGTATGTAGGAAGCACTGAACTTGAACTGAGGGGGGAAAAGCAAGAAAAGGATACAGTGACCATATTACATTTAGGTGATGCACCGGTCTACAGTGTGGAGCTGCAGCATGTCTGTATGTGACAGAATGAGATCTCTAGCAGATCACCAGCTGTTATCTGGAGTGCTCTTTCTACTCTCTCTGCCTGTAAGTGACAGGAGCATTTATGTTGATGTGATGAGCGCACACGTGTATGAATCTGAAGGATTGATGAGTGGGTGTGTGTGCTCTTCAGGTTGACAGCTCTATACATGTTGGAAACCGCCTGTCTGTGAAGGTGATCGCAGAGTTTTTGTGATGTTTTGAGTGGTTGTGATGTTCTACGTTTTCTTAAAACTAAACTGTAAAATATGTGGTGTGTGAAGAGTGTAGTTGGCTTTGGTCTAATTGGGTCACCTTTTTGTCTTCTAACTATTTGGAGGCCAAAGGTGTCATCATTTTGTGTAGCATGGTAACCTTGGTTACATATTTAATTGTCCTTCTATGGTGGGTCACTGGAAAAAGAATTGTTTACCACTGGTTGACAGTAAATCAACAAAGTGACTCTCTTCAGTATAATTTAGCTGTCATTTCAAGGTTCAGTTGTTTGAACAGATCAACTCTCCTCTGTCAGGAGACAGAAACCACCTGGAGAGTCAGACTGTAATAAGGTAGTAATAGAGCATAATAGGAGCATACTAAATTGCTCTGTGACTCAGGTAGTTTTTCAGTATTTATTGAAGCTCATTGTGACCAGTGTTAAAGGCTTCTCATGCTCTGTAACTACAAGAAAGATGCTGCACTCCTGAGAGAGAAGGAATAAAATACTACTTTGTAAGAACTTAATTTTAAGGCTAATGAAATCTCTTTTCATGCTTACTGAAATATCCAAGCTTAAGTTTGAGAAGCATTCATAGGTAGGAAAAAAATATATGCATGCTTTGCAGCCTAGCAGCAGCAGCTGACATTTCACAAAGTTCACATCTTTCAGAGAGTGGGCCTAATTAAACAAGTTCCTGAAGCAAATTTTGGGTGTTTAGACATGCTTTGACTTTGACAAGACAAATCCACATACTCTGATCAAGCACCTGAATAAACCTGAAGTGTATTTCTAAGCACGCCAACCTGTTTATTTAATCAGTCTCGAAACACATTGGCACACGGTTTGGGAAAGACAAAAATAATGTATACTGTCATCACTGTAATGTCATACATGGAGGGAATTAAATATCACATGTGTAAGGCTTACGAGTAGGTGTGTATGTGTGTGTTTGTGGGGGTTCATGGGAGTGGGGTGTAGCTTTTCTGGCTTTTCTCTAGATCAAGCGTGTCAGTCAAGGAAGCCAACACATTAGTCATTAATGATAGAATAAATAAAATACTCTATTGGAAACTCACTGAAAACATTTTTTAATAATCCTTGCCATGTAAAATCCAAATGGGTATCATGAACAAAGGAAACGAACTAGGCTTCAAGAAATGCAATCTGAGAATTTTCTGTCATCTTTGTGGGTTTTTTTTTTTTTTTTTTTTTTGGGACTGACACGGAAAACATATACAGGGAGTGCAGAATTATTAGGCAAATGAGTATTTTGTCCACATCATCCTCTTCATGCATGTTGTCTTACTCCAAGCTGTATAGGCTCAAAAGCCTACTACCAATTAAGCATATTAGGTGATGTGCATCTCTGTAATGAGAAGGGGTGTGGTCTAATGACATCAACACCCTATATCAGGTGTGCATAATTATTAGGCAACGTCCTTTCCTTTGGCAAAATGGGTCAAAAGAAGGACTTGACAGGCTCAGAAAAGTCAAAAATAGTGAGATATCTTGCAGAGGGATGCAGCAGTCTCAAAATTGCAAAGCTTCTGAAGCGTGATCATCGAACAATCAAGCGTTTCATTCAAAATAGTCAACAGGGTCGCAAGAAGCGTATGGAAAAACCAAGGCGCAAAATAACTGCCCATGAACTGAGAAAAGTCAAGCGTGCAGCTGCCAACATGCCACTTGTCACCAGTTTGGCCATATTTCAGAGCTGCAACATCACTGGAGTGCCCAAAAGCACAAGGTGTGCAATACTCAGAGACATGGCCAAGGTAAGAAAGGCTGAAAGACGACCACCACTGAACAAGACACACAAGCTGAAACGTCAAGACTGGGCCAAGAAATATCTCAAGACTGATTTTTCTAAGGTTTTATGGACTGATGAAATGAGAGTGAGTCTTGATGGGCCAGATGGATGGGCCCGTGGCTGGATTGGTAAAGGGCAGAGAGCTCCAGTCCGACTCAGACGCCAGCAAGGTGGAGGTGGAGTACTGGTTTGGGCTGGTATCATCAAAGATGAGCTTGTGGGGCCTTTTCGGGTTGAGGATGGAGTCAAGCTCAACTCCCAGTCCTACTGCCAGTTTCTGGAAGACACCTTCTTCAAGCAGCGGTACAGGAAGAAGTCTGCATCCTTCAAGAAAAACATGATTTTCATGCAGGACAATGCTCCATCACACGCGTCCAAGTACTCCACAGCGTGGCTGGCAAGAAAGGGTATAAAAGAAGAAAAACTAATGACATGGCCTCCTTGTTCACCTGATCTGAACCCCATTGAGAACCTGTGGTCCATCATCAAATGTGAGATTTACAAGGAGGGAAAACAGTACACCTCTCTGAACAGTGTCTGGGAGGCTGTGGTTGCTGCTGCACGCAATGTTGATGGTGAACAGATCAAAACACTGACAGAATCCATGGATGGCAGGCTTTTGAGTGTCCTTGCAAAGAAAGGTGGCTATATTGGTCGCTGATTTGTTTTTGTTTTGTCTTTGAATGTCAGAAATGTATATTTGTGAATGTGGAGATGTTATAGTGGTTTCACTGGTAAAAATAAATAATTGAAATGGGTATATATTTGTTTTTTGTTAAGTTGCCTAATAATTATGCACAGTAATAGTCACCTGCACACACAGATATCCCCCTAAAATAGCTAAAACTAAAAACAAACTAAAAACTACTTCCAAAAACATTCAGCTTTGATATTAATGAGTTTTTTGGGTTCATTGAGAACATGGTTGTTGTTCAATAATAAAATTATTCCGCAAAAATACAACTTGCCTAATAATTCTGCACTCCCTGTAAATAAGTGTTAATGAAGTCATGCACCATCTAGCAGGAGGGAGGCTAGAGAAAATCTCAAAAGGAAAAGTCATGACATCAAGAGTCTTTCCAGTCCGTTCCTTTAAAGAGCTTGACCTTCTACACCTGTGGAGGCCAGTGTATAAAGACAAGACTCCAACCCCCGTGCCACAATACCAGAAATTTAGAAGTTGGTACTGATACTACTAGAACTACACGCTTCTCAATTTAACATGAACATGCCCGCTACACACAAGCCACGGCATCCCTCTGATCCTGTGTGTGTGCCAGCACGTTGAGATCTAATTGGTACATCGAAAAGTGAGCTTCTACGACCAAGGTTAGACCAAGCTGAACTTTCTCCACATCCATATCCTGTTAATATTTCAGCAGAAGAGGAGACACTGCTACAGGCTGAGAGAGAACTCTTTTATGGCGCTAGCATACTGCAGATGTGGGCACATTAAGGCTGTGATATATTTTATAGCAGAGTGCAACATCAGCCTCAGCGTTTGGGATGAAGACCTCTTTAGTGCTTATAATGTAGAGGTACATATTGTTTTAGCACTTTATACTCGGGCAGCTTTTTGGTCCATTAACACGGCTCCAGTAAAATGCTTGATCTGCTTCTCTAGTAGCTGTTAAACAACTCATTTCAAATCAAACCACTGCAGGTACTTTGTAAATGGTTTTAGACACACAGTAATTGCACTGATGCATGTTTTTTTTTTTCTTTTTTTAAGGAGAAATGTTGTTCCTGTAACACCCCATTTGTTGGGCTTTAGAAGTGGCTTGGTGATATGAATACATCACTTTTTCAGAACAAATGCCATCTGGAAGTCAGACAGGAATTATCCTCTGAAGTGCTACAGAGCCCGCCCCTCCCAGTGGGGACTCTACTCTCATAAGACAACCTGCAACTGCACCGCTGTCTGCTGCTGCTCTTGCAGCTGCTTCTGCATGCACACTGAGCTGGGAGAGAGCCAAGGATGGCTCCTGAAATCGAATGTGATGGATGGTATCAATCAGTATTCAATCAGGCAAGCTGTTTCTTCAGAAAGTTCCTCTTAAAGGCACTCGGCCCTCTCTGTACGGCCATTTGGTTAGTTTAATTATACACAGCACTCCCTAGCCTAAGGCCAAATCTGGAGTGCTGATAGTAGCCCAGCAAAGCTCAGTCTAAAGATGCAACAACTCACGGCTGTCCCTTTGAGTTAAAAACATTTTAGAATCAGTTTGAGTTGTCATCTTTTTTTCCTCCAAAAATAGTTTTTGTTGGGGATTTTTTTTAAATTTTACTATCTGGCAATCCTTCTAGTACATCATCAAGGCTCCACTCTGCCAAACCATTTGGTATTGAGGGCAACTGTGTGTTTGAGCTTAATTAGAAACTTACTTAAAAATCCTCATCATGGTAATTACTTTAGGGCTGCCAATATTTGATTAGAGATTCTGTGATGTCTCCCTCGCTCTTCAGCCTAAGTAAGTTGGCCCTGTTTCTCTGCTAAGTGATGAAAATGTTACACATTAATGCCCAAAGCTTTGCATGTGATTATACGGGCATGGCAGGACATGCAGTATAAATACTGTATGTGTGTAATGAACTTGGCTCAAACATCTGCCTCTATGTGTGTGCCAAACAAAGTTGAGAACATACCGTACTATACGGAGCGACAGGACAAGGTTTATTGTCCTAGCTCTCTACTCGAGGCTGTTTCTCGTCCTTGACTAGTGAACCAAAGGCTGTGTGTATGTGTGCATGAATGTGTCTTTAGTTGCATAAAGTGTGTATGGAGCGGTGCTTCTGCATGCTGACAGTTTGCTTTCACTCGGTGCAACTAGCAAGTGCAAATTTGTACACTTGAATAAGCATATGCATAGATGAATTAACATGACTTTGATTATGCTGTTAGCACACGTGCACTGTTGCTTGAGAACATTGAACATGAGCTTATTTTGGGTTTCAGTGACATTTTGTTTTATGCAAGCAAACCAGAGAAAATTAGGATTTAAATTGCAATTGAGAAAATGCAGTTTTAAATTGTCTTGCATTATCCAGTACAGGGTGTAGTTACATGGGCCGGGACACTAGGGGGTGTTAATAAAATAATGTGGTTATGTTCTATTAATACCTAATAGCATACAGTAAGAGAAAATAAGGCACTCAAACATGCTGATTAGAAATGTCTAGGAGAGAGGTGAAAGCGAGAGATGGCTGTTATCCCGCTTCTGCCTCCATAGTGCCAATCAGCAGCAAAGGGAAAATATTTATTTATATTAGAGATATAAGAATGGATTGATGGCGATATAGATATGGGTAAGCAGATAGTTGGTTTCTTTATGGTTTTATGGTTTGTTTGCATCATTTGGACATTGCTTGGTTTTGATTTAAATTTACTGAGGTCTTATAAAGCATTTGTTGTTCTTAAATGGTGGAATTACACTCAAAAAAACTGACTGCTATCTTTGTACAAAGTTATACAGAAGTATAAGTTGTACAACGTGTGGAGACGACAGGTGAAAAGGCCTTGGAGGAAGACTTTACTGTACTTCTCACACTTCTGTCCATCACTGTTGTTTACCACACTGTCTGAGAACATCTTAGTTCCTTTAATTGTCTGCTTGTTTCCGATCAGTGGCATCGTTTCCATTGCAGTCATCTTTTCTCATGACGTAAGAGGGTGGAGAGATCAGGGGAAAAACACGCTTGTAAAATGAGATGTCTTCCACACTGGAGAATTATTTGAAGCGATGTTAATTAGGGAAGATGGCTGAACAACAGGATCGCATGTCATTGGTTTTTAATGTCTCTGTAGCATTTTTCAACAAATACACTATACAGATGTGCTAGATGAAAACACTGGCACGCCACAGTCTCTGTTTAGACTTGGTACAGATAGAGGGTTTTTTTTCCCCCCTCTTTCACATGCTTCAACTTCTCCACTTTCTGACCTTCCACCTGCACTTAGTTTTTAAATATAATCCATATCATGATGTCATAACTAGGTTTTGTGTGATTATTCAGCCTTGGATTCAGTCCGAGAGGACAGATGTCGTTTAATAATACATTTGACACATCTGTCGTAGGTAGCACACAGCCATATTTGTGTCTGAGAAATTGATGTGTTAATAAATGTCCTCGTAATATTGCACCTGTTAATACCATGATAAATGTCACCCAGTCCTAAGTCTGACCTCGTGTCTTTCTCTTCCTCAGATATCTGGAGTCTCGGTGTGATACTGTTCATGTTGGTTTGTGGCCAGCCACCCTTCCAGGAAGCTAACGACAGTGAGACCCTCACCATGATCATGGACTGTAAATACACTGTACCACCTCATGTCTCCAGCACCTGCAAAGAGTAAGTAATGCACAGCATTTCTCTTCTTTCACTCTGCCATTTGAAAGCTTGTGTGTGGTCCTTTTGCTTGCATACAGAGATGGATCGATCAGAATGGGTTGATTTTCAGTATTTGCTGGTTACACTAGAGGAAATTGCAGTCAGTCACTGGTTTGCTATAAGATGGTGTACAGAGACAGTATATAGCTCAACTTGTGCTTTTTTTCCCCCTCAAATGTTTTCTCATGCCCGGGCTTGACAGTGTTGTGTTAAAAGCTATGGAAAATTAGAGACAGTGCATCCTGCATAATGCTCCACTGTCACATCTTTTGTCAGAACGTAAACTGTGGGATCTCTGCTGCAGCTGGCCACTGAAATTAGGGCCATGTTCAGGGATCAGATTAAGTTTCAGTGACAAAGGTGAGTGCATATACACTGCAACAGGAAAGCTGTGAGGTTTTGACTGCAACCCAAACCACATCAGGTTGGTGGAAATGTCATATGCTTCCTGCATTAAGTAAAAGGTTGTATAATCATCACTAAAATGGAGCAACAAAGCAACATGGTGCTGAGAAAGAGTGTTAGACTTCTCAGTTAAAGCTTTGTTTTTGAAACCACTCTCAGATTTGTCAACAGCTTACATGTAAAAGGAAGAAAAATAGTAATCTGTGTTTCTCCATCCAGACTAGAACAGGATCAAAGCTCGGCTCAAGGTTAAACTCTTTGGGGTATTCTAGTCCTCATTTGAAAAGTTTTTTACTTTAAGTCTGAATCTGATCTTTAGTCATCAGCAGTGCTTTCACATATAGAACACAGGAACTGTTCATGCCCTGCATTAACATTTGTCTTGGATAGACTATGAAAGACAGTACTTTGTATTTTGATGTATCAGATACAAAAACAACTTTTGTTTTTTGTTTTTTTGTTTTAAATTCTCCCAGCTCTTATTAGTGTCCCTGCTAATACAGCAAAATTATAAGCTATCTTCTATATAGTTTGCTGAGTAGAGGTCAGTTAATTGATTGAAACTGTCATCTGATAACTTGTTTGGTGCTTTTTAAATGACTTTATCAGCTCAAATTATGAACATCATCAGATTTGTTACAGCTAGCTGGCTGACCATGTCCTCCTTTAGCTAAATCTAGTCTAAAAGAAATGCTAGTTTGCCAAATCATTTCACCAGTTAACTTTATTCATGATAGTATAAGGAGCTTGGAAAGAAAAGCGTCATGATACTAACTTCTGTATAATGGCTAACACAGGGGTCAGCAACCTTTAACACCCAAAGAGCCATTTGGACCCGGTTTCCACACAAAAGAAAATACTGGGAGCCGCAAATACTTTTTGACATCTAAAATGAAGATAACACTGTATATTGTTTTTTACCTTTATGCTTTTTGTGAACTAAGGTGTGTTGCTTATGAAATCCATGAAGTGCTACAGAGAAAATTACATTTTATTTATGTAATTAACACATTTTGAACTCTTAAAGAAATATAACAAAAGGAAAGACACCCAGCTGAACGAAAATGATCCAAGTAGCAAACAAAAACTGCTGTGAGCCGCCACCCTCATATCGCCTTTGGGCTTTTGGAGCCTTGACCTGGCTTTTAAAAAAATTATTGAAGAAAAAAACACTAAAATTCAGCCTAAATATGTATTTTACCTGGTTAATGTGTGTGGCGGGGTGTGGTCTGCAGCGCCACTGCAGGGGAGGCAGACGCACCTGAGCGGCACCCGCAATCACGCCTCGTCTGTGCTATCTATGCTGTTGTGTTGGTATGTGTCGGGCTGTGAGCTGAAAAGCT
>NC_140471.1:5634392-6011892 GCF_051167445.1 Perissodus microlepis | reverse complement strand
AAGTAGCTGCTTTATTTCACCTTCAAAGAATCTTCAGAGTTTCGTTTGGATTGTTTTGAGTTCATTAATATTTGACAATTCACCATAGTTCTGTTCTAGTTTAAAGAAGTTGTACACACACTAAGCAACCTAGTGCTGTAAAATAAGTCTGCAGCTGTATTTTAATCACATTATTAAGACCATGATAACAAAAGACAGTATCAGATCATGTGTACGTCATCTTTAGAGCCACTCCAAACCCTTTAACTTACTCTGTAATATCATTTTGTAAAACAGAGTTAAGCTCAACTTCAGTGTTTTCACATGGGATTGTCGATTTTAAGAGTAGAAAAGGTGTGGAAAGCTACTCAAACTGTTAGCTTTCTTAACAGCTTGTCAGACAACACATTAAGAAAACATTTATCTGTTCCTTTGTCCTGGAATTAAAAGAATGAAGTTTAGTCTCTTGGGTGAATATATGACTTCTCTTTCCAACACTTTCTGACGTAAGCGAGGACTACTGTCAAATAAAGGAACACAGGGAAGTTGTTTTTTTGACGGCTCAACTAGTATTTGCTTTCGAGACTGGCTTTTTGGCCATACTGATGTAATAAAAAAAGTGGTTACTTTTTACTGTGCACTTGCACACTTATATAGATTAATAACATCTCTCTTTTAACATGCTAACTGAGGCCTGTAGAGTCAGAGATGTAGCTCTCGGGGTTTTGCAGTTTTTGCTTTGCTGGGATGTTTATTCTTGGAAAGATTGAATGTTTCATGCTTGCAAATAGTAGAATGATACACAAACGGCCGTATTATTGTAGGGTCTACCTTACAATATAAAGCGCCTTGAGGCGACTGTTGTTGTGATTTGGCGCTGTATAAAAAAATTGAATTAAATAGAACCCATCTCAGATTGATGAGCATGTGCTTCTCGAAGGTCATTGCTGATATCTTTCCTAGTTGCCATTGTGTTAGCACACACCTGAATGCTCCAGACTTGCAGACTGTCAAAACTGCTTGTTTTTTACTTCTCAGTCGTAAAAGGCTGATGAGGTATTGTTGTCCCCCTGCGGGGCAGGTGGGCAGACAACATGGACACCCAAGTTTGTGAATGCGATAACTAGAGAATGAAGTCACATAGGTGTTTCAAATTGATACCATAAGCGCATCTACTAAAAATCTTTGAAAACTTTGAATCTCAGTGACCTTGACCTCAGAAAATCTAGTCAATGTGGTAACGACTGTTTTTTTTAGAAATGCTCACGCTTACTGATGATCTGTTAATGAAGTGTATTTGATTAGCAGCATAGAGCTGCTACTTACTGCTTCCACAGGAATTAAAAGTAGTAAGGGTGGACTTAGTTATTCACCCTTCTTTGGCATTTTGTCTTAATTTTTGTGGTTGAATATGTCATGTGGCATTGTTCATATGAAGTCGTATTTACGTCATTTTAAGACCTGCTTGGGACTAGATGATTTTTTTAAATTATGTTGTGTTATGAAAACTTAAGTGAAAGAGGATCTGCTTTCTTTTTACCATGACTGTTTTACTTTTGCGCCCTTAGTTCATATTTTAAAGTCTTTCCTGTTCTACTCTTTTACCTCTCTGACAACTTTCTGACCCCATTTTCCACTAGACAATGAATCAGCCACAGTGTATGAACTAACCTCTTTTAATTAAAGAGATTAGCATTGAAACAACATAGTTTCACTTGTGTCAGCTGCTTCCTAATCCCTTACATCTCTTAGTAGAATTCTTGTACTGAACAGTGATTCCAACTACACATGCTTGTTTCTGTCCTTTGTGATAACCAGTGTAAATTAGGTGCTGACAGTTTTGATAGGCATTTCTAACATTGATCCTGGATAAGAGCTCTCCTCACTACACACCTGTTCTGGCCTGCTTTGTGTGCCACCACGCTGGATCATCACAGGGCTCCACATTTTACTTTTTCCATTTGTCTGTTTGTTTGGATGCACCTCTCTTTGTGCTCTCTATTCCCTGTTGATGCACCAAAATGCATTTACATGCCACAGTTAATTAATTATTCACCATCTCTCTTTTGCTATCCCTCCTCCTCCATCTGAGCTTTTGTTTGTTTTTGTAATCCTTAATTTTAGTTTCTTGGGATTACACTGAAAATAGTGCTTGTTTTATATGCCTACCATCCATAACGTCTGCCTGCTTCCCCCCATCAGCCTGTACAAACAAAGCTACTGTAGTTCTGGTCTGTCTGATAGCTTAAGCTGAGAATGGCGATTGTGTGAACTGCGTGAGCTGCTGAGAAACCGAACGCTGTGTTTCTTGGGATGCTGATTGTTACTGTGTAAACTACATACAGATGATGCATCAGGATTGGTGTTTAGTCAGTTTGCTCCCTGTTGATTTCCTTTGTTTGAATCTGGAGGAGTGCTCAAAATATGCATGCATGCATATTTTGATGTTCAATTTTTTTCTCTCACAACCTTTTTCATGCTTACACGTTTTTCTGACACATGGGTTTGTGGTATCTCTCACACACTCCTCCCCAGAGAATGTGGGGACTAGCTTTTATACACCACTGTAAGTGTGTATGTGTGTAATCTGTAGCAGGAGAAAGAGCAGGTAGCTTTGTGTGTCTGCAATACTACACAGCCTCTTTCTGTATAGGCCCCAAGGGAATGAGAGAAGGAGCAGGAGGCATGGGACAAGACAGCAATTTGTAGGGAAGTGCTGGTTAGAGCAACACATACAAGTTCAGGAGGTCAGATGTTGTTTTCTTATGCTGTAATCCCAGTGGACTGTGTGTTATTTGTAAGATATGGTGTTGAAGGCACAATCTTCAAATGCATGAATGCTTAGGTTTGGGGCATGTTATGCAGTTTTAATGGGCCTTACACAGCAAGCACTTTTGAACTTTAAAACCATGCTCTTTACTTACAATGTTTAAGTAATTATGTATAAAAATCTAAAGATGATTGTATGAGATAATGTGAATGCAGCTGGATTTGGTCTTCAGGGAGCCTTGCTAGGTCTGACTAATCCTCAGAATGACAGGAAGCAGAGCACTGCTGTGCCCAGCTTGTTAGCCTGTAGCCACCACCACCATTCTTTGCTGCAAATAAACTTGGGAATTTGATAAAGTTGGGAAAATGATTTTAGTGAAGTCTGAATGAGATGAAGTGCACTGGCTGGGTTGCACAGTTTAGTCTGTGTGTGTCACAGAGTGTATGTGTGTGTGGATGTCATCAGCCTTATGTCAGCAAAGAACGAGTTTACTTCTGTGTCCTTGCTCCTTTTTTTCCCTCTCGTAACTAAAATCCTACAACTACCCCAGAGTTGTCCCTTGTTGTGAGTCAAGAATCTAAAAGTTCAAGTATTGTTATGCTCGCTACTTGTACTCAGTTTGTGTTCTGTCATTCTTCTCCAACTACAACTTTGCTGCTGTTTCTCTGAGCATTATTTTCACAGCTTTTTTCCCTTAGTTTCCATGGCATTTTTGTTCTTTCCCAAAAAATCAGACACTCAGACTGCTCTTAGAAGGCCAAGCTCTGAAGTGGTGTTTTTTGTTTTGTTTTCCCCCCCCCCCTCTTCATATAATGCTTTTTTCTGTGCTCTGTAACATCAGCACCATGGTTTTACAAAGGAGCAGCTCAGTTCAGGGTTATAAAGGGCGTTCATACAGGAAGTTTCTGTTGTCACCAGAAACTTAGTAAGTCAATGACATCAAGCAAGTTCAAGGGATGACAGGTGAACTAACTACTGGCAGTGGGCCCTGAGTTCAATTTTTCTCATCCTTGATGCAAATGAATGAAGCAACTAATGATAAAAACAAGGGATACCATGAAGTGATGTGAGGGGAGGTTGTGAATACATTAAGGGGTTACCTTGCTAACTGGAGCCAGAAATGAGCACTAGTGACCAATATCCAGCTACAAAGTGATGTTTAATGAATGAATTGGTGAGAGTGGCAGATGTACTCTGACCCAGTTAATCAGGAAGTGTGCATGTAGTCTGAAGGTGCTACACAGCATTACAAACTCACATCTACATCTTGCAACTGTGTACTGTCATCAGGAAGCAGCATCAAGAATGTGGGATACTGTTGTCCAGGTGCTGTTGATATTCCACAGAGGAGACAAAATTGGAAACATAATTTCTTTGTAATAAAGTGAATGTTAAAAACCATGAAACTGTTAACTGCATTCATTGTCTTTGCTTCTTCCTCTTTGTGGTGAACTTTACGGTTGCTCTCTTTCCTGTTTCAGCTAACGCTTCACTAGTCTGCTTTCTGCCTATGCACAGCATTGATTTCCACGGTGAGGCATTTGGACGGCATACAGATGTGTCTATACATCCTATACAACGAGTGAATTCCCAGAATCGCTTTCTTTGTTTAGCCTAAAAGCTTGCTATGGGACACTAATGTGGGATATATATATATATATATATATATATCCCACATATATATATATATCCCACGCAAATGCGACCAAATTTTTCAGTGGTGCGACTAAAAAAAAATATTTGGTTGTGTGAAGAGAAAAGTTATTAGAAAGGCAAATGAAGTCACACTCAGATATCTAATTTTTACATGCGCATGGGCGGTCAGTCCGATCTGCTCTGCTGTCAAAGTGCGCACAACAGATGTGACAGAAAAACCGCCCAGGGCTCTCAGCGCATTCTTTATTTATACTCCAAGTGAGCTTTCAAGGAAGTGGGAGTGGTATGTTCAGTATACAAAAACGTTTCCATAATAGGAGAAACCTTTAGCTTGTCTGTTGAAATAGGAGATAGCTTGGTATGTATAGAAACTTAAACATTTCCTTAAAAGGAGAGTGAGAGAGGGGGGTGACCGTTAACTCAGGATGTAGTATGTATGTCACCGCATTCCTCTACACATCTGGTTCCAACTCACGAGCTCTCCTATCTTAAATGAAGCTACAACTAAACAATAATCACAAAACTAAAAAATCTCTTATCATTCCCTCCTGTTTGTAGCGATTTTAAGCAAATACATCAATGTGTTTCAGACACAGACCCTACATTGTGAGTGCTTTCGGTCTGGTCGTCATAAAATGTGTATCATTCAAACATAATCATTCATCACATTAGTTTCATACTCATCGTCTTCTCCTTCTTCCTCGTCTGGCACAGTGACATATGCAACAAGAGATTGAGATATCATTCTTGATACCATTCCTCTTACAAAACATAATAAGTATTAGGCCAATAAACATTAAAACCTTAAACATCAGTGTTTTCCATGAGCCGCTCATAAACCAATTCCACCAATTACTTTGTGAATTTGCCCAATCGGTTACCTGTGCCTGTTGAACGTTTCTAAGTAATTGTAGAGCATTTGTCATATTGTCAGAATGCACATTGTCTGGAATATATGTACAACAAGTTATATTAAACAAAACACAGTCCGCGCTTTTCTGCCAAGATCATGTCCAGAGCAACTCTGTGTTGCATAACAGTTATTCTTATGGCATCAATTTCCTGATTTTGCTCTTTGTTGATGCTGGTCGATGCATTTAAAAACAGTCCAAAACTATAGTCCAATAGTCAGGAGGTCGCTGTGGTTTAGGACAATTCCTGAATATTGATAACCTAAACTGGCAAAGCTTGCTGCGCATGTCACTTGAATCATGTTCATAAGTCTGCCATATAATGTAGCATGCTGTGTTGTAGCAGGCATGTGTGAGCATATATAACAATCTTTGTCTTCTTTGCGATTATATATGTATCTATACCAGGCGTTGTTCATCCAGGGATGGATGTGGTCCTGTGTCACTTCAGCCAGGTGTGAGTTGTCATATGTCCATGCTCTTCTATGCAAGTTGACTTCTTGATCCTTTAAGTGCATCAGGGTCCATGCTGTAAGCAGCAGGGTCAAGGTGGTAAGCAGAATAATCTTCATGATGACCAGACACACCGATTTACTCTGGTGAGTAGACTACAGGCGAGAAGTAGAAGGCGGGATATACCCAATCAGCCCTCCCTTCACCTGTAGATCACCAAAGAGTCGGGGTGGTGGTGTCTTTAGGTTGTGCTGTCACTCACTTCCATTTTTGCAATGGCTCTGGTGGATCCAAGAGGGCCTCTCAGCGATTTTGCAAGCTGTTGGCGTCGTTAGGAGTACTTGGTATGGACCTTCCCACCGAGGTGAGTTCCAATTCTTTCTCTGGAGTACTCGTATAAGGACCCAATCGCCTGGTTTTAATCTGCAAGAGACTTGAGAAGCGTCGCACGGCAGTTCAAAACAATATCCCTATTTTCTACTAGTTTTGCCATCCATTCTACTAAAGTTGTCTCTCTAACAGATTTATCTATTGGTTCACTTGTATCAATTCATGCATCTTTTCACTGAGGTCTGATTCAAACTATCTTACTTCTGATTCTTTCCAAAAATAATTTCACATGTAACAATTTATATATGTGTGTTTTCTATTTTTGTTTACCTCTTTATTGTGATCTGGTGGACATCTCTAAACACCATCATAAGTTCAGGCTTCAATTTCAACCCAATTATACTCCTCTGGGCTTCACCTTCCCACTGGCCCCTGTACCCTTCTCAAAGTGTCCTTTGTTGTCTTAAATCTCCAGCAAACACAATCTGTTTCTTCTCTGTTTCTTCCTTTTAGATTAAGTCCCAGCCAGGCAAAATATCACATTCAGTGCCTTTAAACAGTCATGTCACACTGTTCTTACCAGCCTGCTGTTAATTCTTCAATTCCACGATATTCTGTTGGTCTTCATCAGGAGATTAACTGTCCTTTGAGCTTCTTTTCAGGATCGGGACAAGTGGGAGGTCAAGCTATAAAATTTTAAGCCAAACTTTGGCTTGTTTTCTCCCAATTATGTTAATCTATGGTTTTGCTGCTATGCTCAAAATTCTAGGTTGAGAAAAGTCCACCTTTATTTATTTATGACCTATATTGACACACTAAACCATACCATTAATATCATTTTCATTTCTTTTCTTAAAGCCTCCATTTGCTTCATCTGGCTAGAGTCTGTCTCTTCTGTTTTTCTCTCTGGGTGCTCACTCCTTATATGGGCATGCAAAGTTCCTGTCACACACACACTTCCTGTTACTCTCTTTTGTGTTTCTACAGGCTAATCAAACTCATTTTGTATTTACAGTCTACAAACCCTCTGTAATTCTACTAACTTCTAATCTAAAATGTAACGTCATTCACACAATAATTTCATAATCCTCTCACACACACTGCCTTTTAAATAAACTAAACTCTTTGCATTTTTATCTATTTCAGACATTTTCTGAGTCTCTGTTTTATGGTGCTGTTAGTTCTCTCTACTAACCCTGCACTCCATAGATGATAAGCACAGTGATTTCTTATGCTGAATCCTAGTGCTTCAGAGACCTTACTGATCACATCATTGACAAAATGTGTCCCATTGTCTGATCTTATCAGAGAAGGGATACCATATGTTGGAATAAAATGATTACATAAACATTTTGCAATGGAGATTGCCTCTGCTTTTTACTGGATATATCTCTGGTCAGTTTGAAAACACATCTATGAACACTAAGGCATATTTTAATCCTTGACATTCATTCAATTCAATAAAATCCATGTGGATGGTGTGGAGAACTGGCCTCTCTTAGGTCTTAAGTTTCCTTGTGAGTTGTGTTTTTGACAGAATAGGCATGTTCTTACAAATTTTTCGCTGAAGTTTCAAAATTTATAGTGTAAAAGTATTATTTATCTATACTATATTTCCCTCCTGTTGACACATGTATTACTTCATGTGTCACTACAGCCGCTGTCCTGTGTAATGACTCTGGTAATATTGGTTTTCCACCACAGACCATTAAGTCATCTTTCAGTTGTGCTCCACATTTCAGCCACTTGTTCTGTTCAGTGATTGTTGCAGCTTTTTGTTCGGTTTTTAGTACGTCAAGTGGTATTTGTGTACAATGTTCGGATGTTAGAAGCGTTATCGTTTGTTGTGCAGCCCGCTTTGCTGTTTGATCTGCAAAATTATTTCCTTTTGTGACAATAAAATTGTCTTTTTGATGTGCTGCACATTTACAAAGTGCCAATTGTTTTGGCAAGCTAATCACTTCCAATAAGATTTTTAATAAGCTGCCGTGTTGCACGGGGTTATCCGTAGAGGTGACCATACCTCTGTTATGCCAAATTTTGGCAAAGTGGTGCACTGCTGAAAAAACAAACTGGCTGTCAGTGTATATATTTATATTTTGGCCTGCGTGCAATTCATATGCACATATGACTGCATACGTGCAGCTGACTCTTTTACTGCCTCTGCTGCGGCTGCATAGGCTTACATATGCAGGCAGGCCTGACGCTACAGAGTCTAATTTACACGAGTCTAAATTTCACCAGGGATGCTAACGAGCGTTGTTTTTCTCCAAATGCCTGTGTTATCACAGCTTCCATATAACCTGCTCCTCTATCTACACGTAAGTAGAAAGACTTATCATAGTCAGGCAGTGCTAAAACTGTATCTGTCTGTAATGCCTATTTTTAAATAACTGAATGCTTCGTCTTTCTTCTCTATAGATGCAACATTACATCTTCACTTAATGCATTTTTAGATAATTTCTAGTTTTTCAAAGAATCCACCCATCTCACCCATCTCACACATTTCAAACTTTGAAGTTAGGGTTTTTATATATATATATTTTAAACTTTGAATTGCTCACAGTTCTAAAACTAGGCATTTGTAAATCATATGCCTAATCACTATGTGTCACTGTGATCCACAAGTATGGTCACAAATTCGCTTCCAAACCAACAAAATAAAATAATCAAACAAAAACAAAAAACATACATGAGTCAGGACACAAAAGAAAAATGCTGCTACTGAAACAGCGCAGAAGTGTGAGGGAAAAACTGAGCTCACAGACAGCTGCGTGTGTTGGCTTTTAATGCAGCTTCTGCTCTAAAAACAAATAAATAAAAATAAAAGAAAATGTGTAACATGCTCATCAACTTAGCGGTGTCCACATATTTAATTCAGCTTCTCAATCCTGTAGCTTTAGCTGTTGTCTACAGGGTTTGGCTTATTAGTTGTTATTATAGGTGTGCTCTATATCTCAGTAATGTTTTATCCAGGATAAATGACAGATGTTTAAGCAGGTCAAGTGCCTCTATGCACGTAATTAGTTTAGATAGTTTCTTTATTTTCTTCATCTCATGTGTCATTATACTGAGTTTGAGCAAACCTTAAGCTTGATGCAGACTACTTCATAACAATCATCCACCTCACATCATAACTGACTAGGTTGCTTCTCATTATTAATATTATGTCATTATTAATATTATCATCTTTGTCTTTCTATATTATGACAATAGTATATTACAATATTTTATTAGTGTATACCACTATACTACTACTGAGCCGATTTAACAGTTAGGATCATCTTACTCAGCAAACAGATAATTTAGAATTCATCCAATCTGTACAAATTTGCTTTTCTCTGAACAGGTTTGTGCCTACTTTTTAGACTGGTCTTCTGTTTGTCTCATCTCAGATCCAACCTTCAGTCACATTCATTCTCTCTGTTGTGTAGCGAACCAAGCAATTTATTATTATATATTTTATATCTTATTTTGTATCCATCAAGGGCTTCGGGTGATCTGCAGTTTCACCCTTTCCCAAGCTGGAGACATTTACCTTTTCACACACTTTCCTTGGCTGAACAATGACACAGCCCTAATGTACCTTATGCATCTCTCTATTTTATTTAAAAAGTTTTCGTGTGAATTATTTCCTTTCATTGATTTTATACATTCTGGGCATGATTGTCATGCCAACTATGTTTCATTGTTAATATCAGCTTACAGGTTGTTATCCTTCCTATTATTAGTTTCAATACGGTAAAAATAAGTTCTAATATAATTTTGTCTTTATTTATTTTATTTTTGTACTTCTTATATTTATATCTATTCGGTGGGGTCTGTTTCCAACCTTTTTAAACTACTTTAAACTATTTTGATCTCTAGTTTTCACTTAATAAGGGTTTTGTCAGTCACTGCACTGTAGTGTGACCTGATGCTGATTTTACTATTAGAGTATCTTCTGAGAATTGTACTTCCTGTGGTCTTCTGTTCAAAACGGTTTTACATACTCCTGTATCACATAACATCTGCACTGGTTTGCTATTAACATATACTGTCAGTGTAGGTTTGCCTTTTACTTCAGACACTAATTGATAGACAGTAAATACTTCTGCGTCACTTTTATCATTTTCATTTGGCTTTTTCTCATTTAGTCATTCATTTGAATATTGCCGTTTGTCTGTTTTATGTCTGCAATCTCTGGCGAAATGCCCTTCCTTGCCACAATTCCAACACGTATTATCTCTTTCTTCACTTCTTTCGCGTAAGTCTGTCTGTCCTACGTATCTCTGGCCCTTTCCTTTAAATCCTCCTCTGTCCCTGTCTGTTACCTCTCCACCTTCTCCACCTTCCCCTGCGGGTTGGCCGTATCTGGGGTTTAGTACTGCTATCATAGGAAAAATGCCGGGAGGACCAGGTGGATCAACATCACCTCCCATATCTCGTCCGTAGCGATCTTTTCCTATTTTTTTTTTTTTTTTTTTCTGTGGATTTTCACCTAGTGCTATTTTATCTAACATGTTTTGTGCCTCTGCATAAGGACCAGGTTGAGGTCTGAACGGATCACAGGATTGTTTAAGGGGGGTCGCAGCAGTGGAAGTGGGGGCTGGTTTCACAGCAGCAAAAGTGGGGGTCGGCCTCGCAGCAGCGAGTGGAGCATATGGTGGGGGGTCTAATACCTCTGCCTTTTCTTTCTTCTTTTCTTGTTTCTTTTGTTTATTCTCACATCGTCTATCTGCCTCTCTCTTCCATGCTTGGAAATATTCTAATTCTTACGTGCGTTTTCCTTCTTTCTTTCTTTATTTTGTCTCTCCTATTTCTTTCAGTAATGCTTCTTTAAGTTGTATTAATGCAGATGGGCTACATTCTCATTTAGTCTTTTTAGAACTTCTCCATCTTTGCACACTAATTTGTCCGGCGCCTGGACACTTTTTTCCTAACCACTGTTCGTCAACAGTAAACTTAGTGGGCTAATTACCCATTAAAACAGAACTGCAGAGCCTTCTCTGGTATTAGACTTAAAGAGTGGTTACTGACTACGCCCTTCTACTCCACTCTAATTAGTGGAGCGGTGTCAGTTTTATGAGGCGGAACTCAACCGTTCTCTTTTGTCACCAGTACTTCAGCTACTGACAGGAAATAAAATGACAATAACAATGAGAGTGATTCAGCAGCGTATTTGTGCTGTTTAAATCAATTCACTCTCAACACACAGAAAACACAAACATTTAAACAGACATTTCACACAATCGCGCAGACCTTTTCGGAAGGCCAGTCCTAAAGCTTTTATTTTGAAAATCCTTTCGGCGGATCAGTCCAACGCTTTTATTTTGAAAATCCGTTCGGTGGATTACCCCAACGCGTTTATTTTGAAAATCCGTTCGGTGGATCACCCCAGCGCTTTTACAAATCCGTTCGGTGGATCACCCCAGCGCTTTTATTTTGAAAATCCGTTCGGTGGATCACCCCAGCGCTTTTACAAATCCGTTCGGTGGATCACCCCAGCGCTTTTACAAATCCGTGCAGTGGATTAGACTAATTACACCCTTTCGGCGGGTGAGACCAAAGTTCGTTTTACGCGAGTGTAAATGAGTGACTTCCTTTACCTTCCCAAGATTCTCTGGCTATGTTGAAAGTCAGCCACTGGATCCCAGCGTCGTGGACCACTTGATAAAACACTGGCCAGGAATCGAATTTTAGCGTCCCTGGACTTTTTCACTCCTACCTAGAGGACAGATTTCAGTGCAGCTTTCCACGACGGCAGGACACAGCGGCCGATGCTTCCTCTCCGGCTCGGAGGACCAAGAAAATGTGAAGAGAAAAGTTATTAGAAAGGCAAATGAAGTCACACTCAGATATCTAATTTTTACATGCGCATGGGCGGTCAGTCCGATCTGCTCTGCTGTCAAAGTGCGCACAACAGATGTGACAGAAAAACCGCCCAGGGCTCTCAGCGCATTCTTTATTTATACTCCAAGTGAGCTTTCAAGGAAGTGGGAGTGGTATGTTCAGTATACAAAAACGTTTCCATAATAGGAGAAACCTTTAGCTTGTCTGTTGAAATAGGAGATAGCTTGGTATGTATAGAAACTTAAACATTTCCTTAAAAGGAGAGTGAGAGAGGGGGGTGACCGTTAACTCAGGATGTAGTATGTATGTCACCGCATTCCTCTACACATCTGGTTCCAACTCACGAGCTCTCCTATCTTAAATGAAGCTACAACTAAACAATAATCACAAAACTAAAAAATCTCTTATCAGGTTGCACCTGTGCGACCAACTGTTCGGGTAGCGAAAAAAAAAAAAAAATCTGCAACCTTCCCTGTGGTCAACAACAGACACACATTTTGCCCCTAGCGTGGACTAAACCAATCAGAGATAGTAAGGGGCGGGACCTCTCTGATTGGCCGTGGTCCAGTTGAAAGTGCAGGTGGAAGTGGGAGGTGAGTAGCTTGAATAAAGTGATATCAATTCATTAAATCCTGAATCGACTTTTAAATATAACTGTGTTTTGCCAGAAACGCCAGATTCTCAGATTAAAGCTCACAAAACCATTTCAACAACAACCAAACAGTAAATGAGAGCAGGTACACGGATTCCACACAAAGACGTAAACACAGAGCGGAACCGACGCATCAGAATCAACTTTGTCTTTCTCGGCTTTCTCACCCGACGGCCCGTAGATGGACACGCTGTCGGAGCTTAGCGATTCTGATGCGTCCGGTCCGCGCTGTGATTACGTCTTTTTGCGCTGATTCTGAGCTGCAGGTTTTGTCTCTCTCCAACCAAAATTCACCGAGCCAGCAGCAAAAGAAGCAGCAACCTGCGCGTCACATTTGATCAATGTCGTCATGAATTTTGCTGTTTTGCTTCCACGACTATTAAAATCACACTTCATGCACAGCTAGCTCTCTCTCTATCTCTCTCTGTACTTCAAGAACAGTTTCCCGTCTCCAATCTCTGTTTTCTGTATTATTCATTCGGGTATTACCCACCAGTCTACCGTTGTTTACAGCGCTGTCGGCTGCTGTCTTTTTCTTTTCTTTTTTTCACTTAAATGACCTCGGACAAGAAAGCCTATTTTTTCTGTTGTTCAATACTGAAGAAATTTAAACTTTATATGCAACATTGTAGAATATTTTTAAGGTTATCTGCTATAAAAAGCCAGACCAGGAAAATCTCCTTCATATTTTTCTGTGTTTTATTCTCAGTTACTTTCACACAAAGGCATCTGCTGTGATGTTCACAATTCTGATGAAGTCAGTACTGATAAATGATCAGAATTATAATATTTCTGACTGTCTGAGGCTAAGTTGAATCGAATCGGGACTTTGAAAACCGGAATCGAACGGATTATAGAAATCAGTGATGATACCCAGCCCTAGTGAGCAGCCTAGGCACGACAGAAGTGGATGTAGCTGTAATAGGAAAAGAACTATTGCTAACTTTTCTGTTAAGTTAAGGCCTGATCCTTCTGAAATTCATAGCCAGTGCTCTGACACGGTGTCATCAATCTTTGAATGCTGAAAAAGCACAGTGTATCCAGAAAAACACATTATATTATATAAATTATTATAAAATTTGTGTGCGCCTAACTTTTGTGCCGGTACGCCTAACTTTTTAAACGCCTAACTTTTTAAAGTTAGGCGTACCGGTACGCCCATGGCAAAAAGTTAGTCTAGAGCCCTGATATAGATAGATATATATAGATATAGATATATATAGCTATAGATATATATAGATATAGATATATATAGATATATAGATCTATATATAGAGAGATATATACACACACACACACACACACACACACACACACACACACACACACACACACACACACACAGGGTAGGCCATTTATATGGATACACCGTAATAACATGGGAATGGTTGGTGATATTAAAGTCCTGTTTGTGGCACATTAGTATATGTGAGGGGGCAAACTCCTCAAGATGGGTGGTGACCATGGTGGCCATTTAGAAGTCGGCCATCTTGGATACAACTTTTGTTTTTTCAATAGGAAGAGGGCCATGTGACACATCAAACTTTTTGCTAATGTCACAAGAAAAACAATGGCGTGCTTGGTTTCAACGTAACTTTATTCTTTCATGAGTTATTTACAACTTTCTCTTTGTTCACAGCCATTGACATGTCGAAGAGGTTAACACGTGAGGTTATATAGATAGATAGATAGATACACACATACACAGATCATCTGTAATCCTTCTTTTCTCTTTTTGTTTATATTTATGAAGGAAAAACTCTTAATAAGAAGGCATTGTTTAAAAGAGCTTGAAGACAACCATCCGGTGTTCTACACCAGTGCAGACGTTGTGCTGAACATTATTAGACATCACCCTAAAATGTGTGTGGGAATTTCCTTCATTATAAGGGTTGTATTTGTAGGAATCTATTAAATTATGCACAGTAACCACAATCCCACACTGAAATTCAAGCCCTCTGTATTAATGTTAGTCATCTCACTAGATTGCAAATCCCACCTAATCCTGTTAAATTGCAATCTCAGCTTTCAAGAGTGTCATTTGTGTGGAATTTAAGCTGCCAGCTGACCAGCTGTAGTTTGACATACCCAGCTTATTCAAAGCAAATCTCAAACACAGTCTGTCACTCTACATCATCTGCTCCTCCTCTCCACACAGAGCATCACATTACTGACGCAGGCTAAACTGTACTGAGACAACCAGTGCTGAACCCCGCAAGAATGAAGTGTCCAGCCACAGTGCTGCTGGCACTTCTACAAAACGTCTTGTAACAACAAATAAATCTAAAACAAACTTAAGGAAAAACACCACCAAAATTGAGTGTTGTGGCATTCTTAACACTAAACAAAGCACAACGCTTGTTCTAATAGGTAACCTAGCACCGGCACAAGGGACAGGTGGAGTTCAGCACGCAGATGGGTCCAATATGATCCGGCAGCATCTGTATCTAATCACATAAAACAGCCACTGAGAGACGTGGAATTCTGGCCCAATAACAGCTTCTGATACAGTTTAATTTTTCCCCCCATTTTCTATTTTTTTTTTTTTTTATTTCTTCCTTTGTTTCACAAAAAAGAATTACGTAAAACTAAACAATTTTAAAGTCTTTACACTTCTATGTATAAACATTTAATATATGCAGAATGAATGTGTCACATTAATAATTAGCTACTCACATTGATAAACCTTCACAACAGGGACCTGGCTAGTGCCAAGAAAGGGCTGGAGATGGATGCGCAGGAGCCAGACCTTCCAAAAAAGAGCAAAGGGTGTGCCCACTGTGGGTGAATCGTGTAAATGTACCTAGGTGGTTCACTCAGAGAAAGTCTGTGTGGGAAACTTTAGGTGTTACAATTTGAAACTGTTAATATTCAACTAGTCAGAGACCACGTAAGCCATACTTAAAGTGATACTTTAACCGGATTTGATTTAAGTGTGTTTTCCCCTCTCTCCTTTTCTCATTTTCCTCAGTCTGATAGACCGCATGCTTCAGAGGGATCCCAAACAACGAGCCTCCCTGGAGGAGATTGAGAGCCATGCCTGGCTGCAGGGGGTGGACCCATCCCCAGCCACCAAGTATAGCACTCCCCTGGTCTCTCACAAAAACCTGTCAGAGGAGGAACATAACAGCATCATCCAGCGCATGGTGCTGGGAGACATTGCAGATCGGGAGACCATAGTCGAGTAAGTTGTGCTTCAGCTTTTTCTCTGGTGTTTGCACAGTGAAACCACAACAGATCCAGGGTGATGTAATCACATTTTTATAGGGTGTTCTCTGCTCTTAGTGATCACTCAGAGCACAAGTCATTGGAGTCAACTTTAAAGATTTTACTGATGAGCATTTGTAGATGGGGGAGCTGTTTGCCTTTTTAGAACCTCTTTTTATAAAATGCTGTTCAGTGAACCCTTAAATGTTTTGGCTGCACTTCATTTTAAAAGTAGGTGATTAAGGGGAAATTGTCTCTCACTTCAAAACTGATATCATTTGCAAACTCATCAGGAAACCTTATTTGAAACGGAACTCATTAGACCAACACAAGCATCATCAGTGCCGATTGATGCTTTTTTATTTTTGAGGAGGGGGTCAATGAACAGATTAGCCTATAACTTTTGAAACTTTAATAAAAATGACACCAACGGCACTAAGCAGTCACAACATTTTCTGCCATTGTGAAACCCGTTTCACTTTAATGTACAATTGTACAAGGAGCCAACTAACACAGCACGCATCAGCACAAAGCCCAGAGCATCCTGACAGATGTTTAACTCAAAGAAGCATCAGCTCGTTACCTTCCAGCCCTCAGAGCAGCCTGGTGTGTGCTTACATACTGAGAAGCAGAACGTAAGAGGAATTAAACAAAACAGCTGTTGATTTCAGAGTCAGGATTTCAAGTTCACACTTGTTTCTGACAGACTTGCAGTTCACTGCTACCTTCTGCTGTGAAGATATTACCTGTGGTGTGATAGAGTAAAGAAGAATATCTCTGTATGTGTGGGGATGCTAGCCTTTGAAGAGAAAGAGGCATTGAGAGTTTTGTTGATTTAAAGTTGTATATAAATGAAGACCTTGCCAGCAGGGTTCCACACAGTTATGATGAAGCTTATCAGCAACGGTTAGGTTTCTAAGTATGTGGAGATGTTCCAAAACATGCAAATGGACTGGCATATTTATAAGACTTTTCTAGACTAATTGACAATTCAAAGCATTTTAGACCACAAGTCACATTTATTCATGCATGCATAAAGTGTTTTATTCTATATTTCACACCCACAGGTGCTTTAGTACCAGTTAACCAACTGCATGTCTTTGCACTGTGGGAGGAAACTGGAATACCTGGAAGGGTCCCTCGCAGGCACAGGGATTTCTGTAAACACCACATAAAAGTAACCCAGAAGGGGTCAAACCCCTGGGTAATACAGTGCTGGGTGATACAGTGTTAATTCATACTGGTGCTAGTTTTAATAGCTTTCTACTGTGTAAAGTTGAGCCCTGAGCGTTACATATGTTAGCAGGAAACAGATTATATTTTGGTGGTACCCAAATGCAACATCAGTGTTTTGACTTTTCTCTATGCCAGGGATGGGGAACTCCAGGCCTCAAGGGCTGGTGTCCTGCAGGTTTTAGATTTCACCCTGGGTCAACACGCCTGAATCAAATGGTTAGTTCATTACCAGGCCTCTGGAGAACTTCAAGACATGTTGAGGAGGTAATTTAGCCATTTAAATCAGCTGTGTTGGATCAAGGACGCATCTAAAACCTGCAGGACACCAGCACTAGAGGTATGGAGTTCCCCCACCCCTGCTCTATTCAATACTGAGTTATTGAAGCACTGTCAGATCAAGTTCTTTGTTTCTATGAAAGCTGCAAATATTTTCTGTGTTTGTAGGGAGCATTGATTTCTGATGGATGTGTTGTGTCAGTGTGTGTGATGTTGTTACTGCAATTAGGCTTTAATCCACATCCTCCACTCTCCTCTTTCATGAGTTTCATGCAGCATCAATCTGCTGCATGAATCTTCTAAATCTAAACACACAGTGAAAGCGACATGGTGATCAGGCAAAAATTGAATGACATTCTATGAGTGCAAGGGACTACGGGCGAAATGACTGCAGGTAACATGAAGTGGGTGGGACCTAAGATAAATTTGAAAGTGAAGAATACTGTTGACTGACATCATTTGGATAGTCACCTAGGCAACCGGAGTGTGGAATGTCGACAAGCGACCTGCCATTAGCTTCAAAGCGATGTGTGACAAATAAATGGCTTCTAATGTGGAGCGTCGCTTTAACAAGTGTGTTCATTCAGTAACAGCCCTGACAACAAGATTTGAATAACCTATAATACACTCGATTTAAAAAAAAAAAAGGTAGATGCAGCACATTTATTAACAGAAATAGCCAGAGGAAATTACTATTTATTTATTTATTTTTATAAATTAATGCTGCAGTTAATGTAGTGTTATCAGTCTGCTTTAACACTGATAAGGTGCAGACAGATATTGGCTTAGGTGCATCTTTGCACACTGAGTAATGAGAGATGCTGTAGATGTAAGTGGTAGGTGGTAGGTTAAAACAGAAGGGAAAACCTTCTAACGGGAAGAGCAGTGGAGGAGCCAAGGAAGTAGAAAATATAAACTCACGTTGTTAAAACTATAATTTATTTACAAGAAAACACTAAAATACTCTGGCCAGGCAGAACATGAAATTAAAAACATTAAAACAATACAGCTAAAATCCAATGGCCTCAGCCACGAAGATAAAGTCCAATAAAAGTCCAAACGGTGCAGAAACCGGCAGCATCGTCACCGTCCTGTCTGCCTCTTCGTTCTGATGCCAACTAAAAGGAGAGAGGGGCAGCAGCAGTCACCATTCTTTGATTCCACCGGAGATTCGTCCTACATGGGACTGATCGGGACTTACCCCGGATGGGCAGAGCTCCGAACTCTGCCCACCACTTTGCTGTGCTTCACACGCATAGCCATGGTCTTGCGGTCCCAGGGACATAAGGCGCCATCCCACTGCCTCTCAATCCCCTGCCATGGGCCTCTCTCACCGAGGAGCTAGCTCCCCTCAGCACCAACACAGACCGCTCTGCTCATCCCCGATCACTCTCTCCAATGCGCAGTCGTCTGCGATCTCCAGTCCCGTTCTCCTTTGCCGCACGCCCCGGTCAGCTGCCTGTAGCCGGGCCTCCGTGCTGATCTGCGCGGCCGTCGCCAACCCCGGTTACCATGCCATGTTTCTCACGCTCTCTCTCCCTATTATTGAATAGCTGTGGCGAACCCTGATTGGTCCCAGGTGTGTCAGATTAATGATCAGGAGGGGCGGTGGAATGGGCATCCCCCCGGGAACAAATCACATATCAAAACAAAAAAGCATGCAATAACCCCGCAAAAATAAAACACTACACGCTAATAAAAGATAATAAAAAAATAAAACACAGCACTACATGCAAGGAAATAAAAACACCAAGTTAAACTTGACCATTCCACCCTGTGACATCTTTACAGTGTACTGCAAGTCTACAGTGTAGGCAAAGCTGTAGCATAAGCCTAGATTTTAAGCTGAACCTTAGGCTGTATCCTGATGTGCACAGTCCCAGAAATGGAACTATAAATCACAACAATGCAGACCTTAGTGGGTGTGATTGCTCTGTTTGATTGTAATATGTACTGTATATTGATTAGCACCATGAGAAAACGTAATGTAAAAGTGTATATGTCTGTGAAGGTTCTCAGTCATCCAGGTCATCGTAGTCAAAGGAGCTTGCAAAGAAAAGCGTCTGGACTTCTTTAAGTTACTTGAAGACGTTTCACCTCTCATCCGAGAAGCTTCTTCAGTTCTAAGGTCAAATGGTGGAGAGTCCCAGATATAAACCTAGTGGGAGTATCCCGCTATATATTTATGTAGTGTATATTTATGTCTAACTTGTTCACCAAGCTTATGCAAATTCTGATGGTGTAGACATGGGCTCTTTTTCTCGTTTTAACCACGATTTTAAAGACTTCTCTCCTTCCTTGGTGTCAGTAAAAGGATTGGTTGTTCAAGGTTTATTAGTTCCAAGTCCGACATGTACATGAACTTTTTTTTGTGGTGAACTGTAGATAAAGCTAGACAGGGAGAGACACTGTACAACCTGTACCGGCAAAAGCACGGAATCACACTCCATGTCATTCACACACAGCAAAGACTGATCTGGCTTACAGTAATCCACATCAAAGAACAAAGTAGGCTGATACCCATTGAATACATAAAACCATTCTAAAATATATGTACTTCTTTAAACATTTTCCTGTTGTTTTGAGCTGCTTTGTGTGAAATTAAAATTAGTTCAATATAGTTCTGTAGAAGTTGACCACATGAGGGGAAGCTGTTACTGTGAAACGGCAGTGTCACTGGCTAATGATATCTCAGTGATGTTGTTACCAAATGCACTGCACTGTGTTTCAGAAGCAACTCTTTGTGCCGTGTCCCTTTTCAAAAATTCCACACCCATCAACTGCACTGCACACAGTATACGAGGAAGGGAAGAAATGAGACACAGGAAAGTCATAGTGTACCAACAAGTTTCAAAGACCCTTTATAGAATACATGGCCCATTTATGAAATTATGCAAGGGGCAGAACAAAACCAATTCATATACTCTTATGTCATAGATGTGCACCCGTGCATTCCCAGGATTACTCTGACAACATTGCCTGTTTTAGTGTCTGGTTGTGAATCTCAAAGATCGTTCTGCTGTCAGAGGTGCAATGTAAATGTAGAGAACTCATTCCTCTAAGCCAGCGTCATCGTCAAACTCATTTTACATTAAGGGCCTCACACAGCACACCTTTTAATTAAGTGGGCTGGATTAGTGAAACTCCTTTCTATCAGCGTAAGGACATTCAATTACACATTTATACCTAAAAATATATATGCTCCATAATCGTCTGTGTTGTGTCTGTGGAAAATGCAGCACTGTCAGGGGACTTTGTGATCTTTGCAGCACAATTATCGAGTTCACTGTCTGAAGATGACAGGGAAAAACTGGATTTTCTTTTTTGAAATTGCACTTATGTGTCTCAGTGTATCTCAGGATTTTTGTAAATGGATCACCTGTAACTTCTGTTATCTGGTAAATGCTTAGAGAAGCATGTTTCACTTGGTCTTTTGGTTTCAGCTTTCAGAAAACTTTGGCTAATGCCCAAGTGAATATTTTCAGAATGCACTTATACTTCCTTACACTTTACACATGCAAGCAAAACTATGTTCACTGGGTTTTTTTTTTTAAATATACATTGTTATGTGGTGGTTTTACTGGTTCAACTTGCTTGAGATGAAGTTAGAATGTATGTAGCCCAAGAGCTAAAATGAGTTCTCAACTCTGTCCCTTTTTTTTTTTTTTTTTAAATCCAACATGCTGTCTACTTTATATGGTCCTAAAGTGTGATTTGTTGTTTCAGAGCCCTAGAGACCAACAAATACAACCACATCACAGCTACATACTACCTGCTAGCAGAAAGAATCCTGAGGGAGAAGCAGGAGAAGGATGTGCAGACCCGCTCCTCAAGTCCCAGCAACATCAAGGCACACTTCAGGTAAAGAGCAGCAAAAAACTCAAACACTCGTAAAGAAAGGAAATTACCCTTCTCATGCGTGCACAAAAATTCAGATATTTTAGCAAACTAGTCGAGAGCGTGAGTAACAAAATATCACTGCTTGTGGTCATAATGAGTGTTTGAGTCACGGTATGAGCCCAGAAGAGGGCAACTGACCTATCTCTCAGCTGCCTCACACGGCAACCTGTCTGACTCCACTTTGCAGGGCTCAGCCACAATTACTTAAGACTAGGTAGATCTTTAAAGGTTTCATTTCCATTTCTGGGTTCACTGAGCCTCCACCTGCTGAGCTCAGGGGAGCCAGTGCAGAGGAGATGGTCTGAGTCATTAGCATATTCTCCAACCTTTTAAAGTTCACCCTTTGTCTTGATGCTTCCATTACTGCAATTTTTTTCTAATTCTAAAGTGAAAAATGGCTGTCATATCACTAAAAACTGAGAACATATCCTGGTTCATGCTTTAGCTGTCCCAAGTATTTCCTCTTTGTTGCCTTGCCAACATTGTTCCTTTGGTTATAAAAGGAAGAGAGACAAAGAAGAGGAACAAATAAGGAAGAGAAGATTGAGGAGGCTTCAGCGGGACTGCTGTGGTTGTAAAACTCCCTGCACATTCCCCTATCCAGTTTTCTGTGAAATGCTTTAGGTTTAACACTCATTGCTACCTACACAGAACCAAAGTAAAACATTGAGTTAGTAGCAAGACAAGGTTTGTGTCATTGTATAGATTTGGGAACAACAGGTATTTAAGGGCTCAGAGCTGAATAAGCTCGGATACATGATAGAAACAGAAGCTTGGTCATCACATTTTCAGTGCTGCGTATGTAGCAACAGCGACCTGGCTGAATACTGAGTTGATGATGATCTCTAGGCCTGCATAGTTGGTACCTGTATCAGTGTGTGAAATCAGGATACCATTATCCCCTGCTAGAAAAACTGAGAGGTCAAATCTTTATCAGATTCTCCATTTGACTGTAACTCCATTTAACTCATCTCCTGTGTTACTGATCCGTGGCCTGATGTACACAGAGCAGGGACTAATGTTTTTTTAAGGAGGGATCAGGCTAAACGTTTTTTAACTTTCTGGAACCAGATGGAATCTAACTGTTATTGTTACTGGTGTTTACCCTTAGATGTATTCACCTCTACATGGTTGCCTGTGCTTGTATGCATGGGACATGCTTCCTGTGCAAATGGAATTTCAAGTAAGCAGAAGCGGAGCAACTTCTCTTGTGGGATTAACTGTTTATAGACACATAAGTGTGCCCTCGGGGATTGCTCTGCCTCACTGTTTGTTTCACCTCCTTCATGTGAGCACCAACCTCCAGGAGTGGGTTCACCAGGCTGTTTTTCTTCAAATAAAGCTGTTAGTTCAAAGGTAACGGGTCTAATATACATCTGTGCATATCCTGAAGTGGCATAACAACACTCTGAATTTCTCCATGTCTGTATCATTTTAGGCCATTATGTAAGATGACACTGATATATGTAATATTTGCTCACTCAGAATCGTTACACAAATACAAAAAGACTTAAATTTTTTTGATAAATTTTTTAGGAAAGTAAATATAACACACAAGTAGCATTTACGATAAAGTTTTGCTCTCGTGGTGCTCTCCGGCGATGCTAACCCCAAACATACAGCCAGTTAAAGGTTAGATTTAGCCAGAAGGAGAACCAGTGACCAGTTTAACAAATATATTTTAACACTGGTTTAAAAGATACTGATTCATAATTTAATGCACATTTAACAGTCAAACCAAAAGAAAGAGAGACTTAATTCTAGCATAAAAATTAAACTACTAAACTCAAATTTTTCTGTGCCTGCCAATATGATGAATGCCTCTGGCTTTCCCAGCCAGTAGCCTGAACAAAGGCTATTCTCATTATGGATACAGCAAGCAAAAAAACCCCAATAAAATTCACTTACCCTACAATGTTAATACCATATCAATCAGTAAATCAAGCCACTTGATTCAAGCCACTGTTTGTCACTTAATGCAGATACAGTGTGCCAACCTAGTGTAAATACATTAACTGCTAAAGGACTGTAAAAAAGGGTCTGGGATTGCCATTGACAAAGTCAACATGTTTACAGTATATTTAAAATTAAGGGAATGTTTAGTTAGTGCTAAATAAATAAAATACTAGAATTTCATTCACCAAAACCGAGACAAAAAATTACTGACCGTAGCACGTGGTAGAGATGGTTCAGTTCAATGACTCCAGTCATGAGTGGACAGGCCTAACTTTTGGCAAGTTCTAAAACCGTTTATCCATCGACATCCATTGATCTATAAGGGGTGAAATAAACTAGAGACAAATTCCCTTTGTGTACCAGGCTGTGCGCATGTCTGTATTTTAACATGGAGTCTAGTAGGGCTGGGCGATATGGCCTAAAATTCATATCTCGATATTCTTTAGCTGGATGGCGATATACAGTATATATCTCGATATTTTTTAAAGCCATAAAGTAAGAACAAAAAGAGAGTTCTTAGTCAAAGCTGTGTCCCAGATCTCACATAGGTACTTTTATTAACATACAGCGCAGATGTACATGAAAAAATTACTCAGAAATAAATTATCAGGATTTATTAAATAATAATTCTCCATAAATAAAATAAAACAATGTTGTTTTGTGCATAACAAAAAGCTCATAATTGTGCAGTCAATGTAAACTAAAAAGATGCTGAGCATAAAAACAAAGACAGATTTCGCAGCTGCTCTGTTCCCAAGTTCTACTGCGTGACTGACAGTTGAGTTTGAAATCCGCTTCGTAACCGTGTCTCTTACGGGTGCCATTTGTGGTCCTTATACGCACACCATACGGTAATATTACGTTGAAGCACAGTATGCATTACTCCACGGGGCTCCTCCTGACTACGGTAGCCGTTAGGGGTGGGCGATATAAACGATATACGATAGAAACGATATAAATTTGGATGTAAAACTTAATTGTTACACCCGATAAAGCAGCAACGCTGATGATTTAATTAAAGATTAAAGAATTTAGACCGTGTTTGACTTTGGGACCTGAAGCGGACGGAGTTTTGGACCCAGATTTCTCCGTGAAGCTCCTCACTACGGCAGCCGTAATGCTCTGACAATCCATCAAGCAGTGCGGCTTACCAAAGTTGTACTAAAACAACTTTGGTAATCGGTTCGAGGTCAGTAAGCACAACCAGAATTCATACATAAGGCACACTCTCGATTTTTGAGAAAATTAAAGGATTTTAAGTGTGCCTTATAGTGTGGAAAATACGTTATACAGAAGAAAAGAATATATCGTGATATATATCGTTACCGCACATGCTTCAAATTATATCGCGATATGAATTTTAGGCTATATTGCCCAGCCCTAGTAGCCGTAATGCCCCAACAATCCATCAAGCGGTGCGGCTTCGTAGCTTACCAAAGCATTTTTGACAGATTGCTGAGCGCTGTGTACCATATAAAATCGGTTCGCGGTCAGTAAGCACAACCAGAACTCATACATAAGTCACACAGTCGATTTTTGAGAAAATGAAAGGATTTCAGTGTAAGGTTATAGTCCGAAAAATACGGTATACAAGTTTTGTAAGGTAGTTTGTTTCGGGGCAGGAGGCTGGAGACTTCGCGGTCTGGGATACAGCACACAGTTTCACACACTCTTCATTTTGCACTTCATGGCGCTGTTGTAAATGGTGAAAATACTAGTAATGCTAGCTGCACGGCATCAACACGTTAACGAGGTAACCGCTAACGCTAACCACAACGCGTTGACGCCGTCCAGCCCTACGCAAGGGCGATCCGCGGTAACTCGTTAACGGAGATTTGCCGCGTTAATACAGTTATGCCGTTAACGTCATTTTAACGTGAGTAACGCTGCAGCACTAAAATAGTAATATCCAAATGTTTTCTTTTTACCGACCAGCTCCTCTTTGATAGTTGCCGTGTCCATCTTGTTGTTGCCTGCAGGTGAAGCTATGGGTGAGGGGGAGTTGTGTTCAGTGAAGGAGATGCGAGGCAGAGGAACGCAGCGTAGAGACAAAAGTGGACGAAAGAGAGGCAAACTTGTGGTTCCAAGTATAATTATAATGTAACATAGACTATATCGATATAAACGATATTGTCACATCTCTTATCTCGTATAAAAGTATATCCATATATTTAAAAACTCGATATATCGCCCAGTCCTAGAGTCTAGCTCACTTTTGGACCCAGTCTCAAGTGGCCATTAAAAGAATTACAGTTGTTAGAAGTTTGATCGTGTTTTTCTTGAGTAAATGCTACACTTGTGTACACCCTTAAACATAGTTCAGATCAAGAAGGAAGCATACACATTGTATCTTTCGCTTATCAAAGTGGTTTTCTGCCAGAGACATAGAAATGATCCAGGTCCTGTACGCTTGTTTGTGAAGAAGAATTGAGCTGCATTTTGAGCTATGGGTGACATGCAGATGATGTAAAAACACAGATTTGAAATTACTTTATTAATAGAGACACTTCATGGGATAAACTGTATAACAGATTACTGAATACTGACTGTTCTTTGATTTGAAACACTCCAGAAAATATATTTGGTGTTACTCGGATAACATGAGCTTTAGTTGCAACTGTATTATTGCCAAAATCTGTCTTAGTTTACTAAGAATATTCCAATTTTCACTGGCTGACATTCACAGGTCTTTCTGCCCTGCATCACTGACTGATCTGCTTTACAAGCTTCTTTTTTTTTTCTTCCACATACAGACTGTGTTTCATCAGTGCATTATTCATTATACCACTGAATAGAGAGGCTGTGGTTTAGCTAACAATGAAAAAAGATACAGTGTGGCCTTTGTGGCAGCTCTATTAGAGGATGGTAAAATAAACTAGAAAGTGCATTTTCTGAAGAAACTGCAGTGTGAATGCTTGAATCTGAATGTATGCACTGAAATGAATTAATTGCTGAATTTAAGTTAAAAATTTTGAATGAGATGAAAAATACAGAAATTTTCGACTGAAAACAAAAGTGCTGAACTGCTAAAAGCTGATATCCACACAGAAGAAGTTGGAAAATAGATGAAAATGTTTTAAATGTGAATTAGAAAAAGATGAGTAATGAGAAAAGAAAATTTAGAGTCAGAAAACATCTGAATGAATATTAAAAGTTCATATTCTTTGAATCACTGAATGACTCAAATGTGATCCCTCCACTCTGATCCACACAGTTTAAAAAGTTTACATTTCTGATGGTTGTAGAGCAAACACTGTGGACACAGCAGCAGTTGAAAGAGAAGTGTTTAAGATGAATCTTGGCAGAGTGAGAGAGAGCTCGTTAAGCAGGCAGGTGTGAGCCTAGTTGCTATAGTGACTGCACCCAATGGCTCCATACACACGCACACAGACATGCACCTCACTTTTGCTGCTTAAAATGAACAGAAAAGTCAGGCCGAAACAAATCGTTCCCAAATGAAAAGTACAAGTCGTATTGACGAAATTCTTTCACCGTGAGCGACAGCAATTTCTAGTCTATTGAATTCTCAGTTTTCATGCCTGTGGAGTTTATTATATTGACGTGGTGACAGTGGAAAGACCACCATGCTCTTCTGATTTTGAAACGAACCTTCTGAGCCATTTTAACATTAGAGTCTATGGAAGAGTTGGAGGGAGGAGGCTGTGCATTGGTGACATTTATGAAAGAACCATAACACATAGTACAATAGTAAACACATTGGATGAAAGAGGACAACGATGGCTACGTTTTGAGGGTAAAATAATGGCTGTAGAGCAAACGCTGCGGACACAGCAGCAGTTTTAAAAAAGATTTTAAGATTAATTATTTTGCTCCTCTCACTCTAGCAGTTGAGCTGTCTCACTCTAGCCCCAACATTCCGTCCCATACACACCCAGTATAAACTCTGAAACGGGTGAAAAAACATCATGAAACTTAAACTGGAACTGAAGAAAAAGTATAATAGATATTGAAAAGATAAATACAAGTTGAATAGTTGAATGTCTTGTCTTCGTTTTAAAGTTTGAATGGTGGCTCTATGTCAACGTATGTGGAAGTAGTAAGAGTTTAAAAATGAGTCAGTTGAAGGAGAATTTGAAGGGTCTCCCCATTGAAATACATGGGAAAGTTTTGTTGAAAAAAGTTGAATAAAATTAAAAATATAAATGTTAAAAATGAGAAAAATAGAAGCAGTCATGTCCAAAAGAAGAGGAATCTAATGGTGTTTGAATGGTTTTTCTAAGTTGAACGGTTTTGAAGGAGTAGGACTACAAAAAACGTACGGAATAGATAAAATATAATAACTAGAAAGTGCATTTTCTGAAGAAACTGCAGTGTGAATGCTTGAATCTGAATGTATGCACTGAAATGAATTAATTGCTGAATTTTAAGTTAAAATTTTTGAATGAGATAAAAAAAAAAACTGAATTTAATCTGAAAACAAAAGTGCTGAACTGCTAAAAGCTGAAGGTTACACAGAAGAAGAAGTTGGAAAATAGCTGAAAATGTTTTAATTGTAAATTTGCAAAACCTAAGAAATGAGAAAATAACATTTAGAGTCAGAAAACATCTGAATGAATATTAAAAGTTCATATTCTTTGAATCACTGAATGACTAAAATGTGATCCCTCCACTTGGATCCACACAGTTTAAAAAGTTTACATCTCTGAGCTTTGAAAGACACAGTGTTGGAAAGAGAACAATGATGGCGACATTTTGAGGGTAAAATGATGGCTGTAGAGCAAACACTGTGGACACAGCAGCAGTTGAAAGAGAAGTTTAAGATGAATCTTGGCACAGTGGGAGAGAGCTCGTTAGGCAGGCAGGTGTGAGCCTGTTAGCTCCATACACACGGACACAGACATGCACCTCACTTTTGCTGCTTAAAATGAACAGAAAAGTCAGGCCGAAACAAATCGTTCCCAAATGAAAAGTACAGGTCGTATTGACGAAATTCTTTCACCGTGAGCGGCAGCAAAGTCTAGTCTACCAAATTCTCAGTTTTCATGCCTGTGGAGTTTATTATATTGACGTGGTGACAGTGTAAAGACAGCCTGTACTTCTGGTTTTCAAACAAACCTTTTGAGCCATTTTAACATTAGAGTCTATGGAAGAGTTGGAGGGAGGAGGCTGTGCATTGGTGACATTTATGAAAGAACCATAACACATATTACAATAGTAAACACATTGGATGAAAGAGGACAACGATGGCTACGTTTTGAGGGTAAAATCATACCTGTAGAGCAAACGCTGTGGACACAGCAGCAGTTTTAAAAAAGATTTTAAGATTAATTTTTTTGCTCCTCTCACTCTAGCAGTTGAGCTGTCTCACTCTAGCCCCAACATTCCGTCCCATACACACCCATTATAAACTCTGAAACGGGTGAAAAAACATCCTGGAACTGAAGAAAAAGTATAATAGATATTGAAAAGATAAATACAAGTTGAATAGTTGAATGTCTTGTCTTCGTTTTAAAGTTGGAATGGTGGCTCTATGTCAACGTATGTGGAAGTAGTAAGAGTTTAAAAATGAGTAAGTTGAACGAGGATTTGAAGGGTCTCCCCATTGAAATACATGGGAAATTTTTGTTGAATAAAGTTGAATAATTTTAAAAATATAAATGTTAAAAATGAGAAAAATAGAAGCACACCATTCCAAAAGAAGAGGAATCTAATGGTGTTTGAATGGTTTTTCTAAGTTGAACGGTTTTGAAGGAGTTACAGTCCAAAAAAACGTACGGAATCTATAATAAGCGATAATAATAAAGATTTGAAGAACAACTAGAAAGTGCATTTTCTGAAGAAACTGCAGTGTGAATGCTTGAATCTGAATGTATGCACTGAAATGAATTAATTGCTGAATTTCAAGTTAAAAATTTTGAATGAGATAAATAAAACAGAATTTAAGCTGAAAACGAAAGTGCTGAACTGCTAAAAGCTGAAGGTTACACAGAAGAAGAAGTTGTAAAATAGCTGAAAATGTTTAAATTGTAAATTAGAAAAAGCTAAGTAATGAGAAAAGAACATTTAGTGTCAGAAAACATCTAAATGATTATTAAAAGTTCATATTCTTTGAATCAAATAATGACTAAAATGTGATCCCTCCGCTTGGATCCACACAGTTTAAAAAATTTAAAAGTCTGAGCTTTGAAAGACACTGTGTTGGAAAGAGAACAACGATAGTGACATTTTGAGGGTAAAATGATGGCTGTAGAGCAAACACTGTGGACACAGCAGCAGTTGAAAGAGAAGAGAATTTTAAGTTAAAAATGTTGAATGAGATGAAAAATACAGAAATTTTCACCTGAAAACAAAAGTGCTGAACTGCTAAAAGCTGACAACCACACAGAAGAAGTTGGAAAAAAGCTGAAAATGTTTAAATTGTAAATTAGAAAAAGCTAAGTAATGAGAAAAGAACATTTAGAGTCAGAAAACAACTGAATGATTATTAAAAGTTTATATTCTTTGAATCAAAGAATGACTAAAATGTGATCCCTCCGCTTGGATCCACACAGTTTAAAAAAATTTAAAAATATGAGCTTTGAAAGACACTGTGTTGGAAAGAGAACAACGATAGTGACATTTTGAGGGTAAAATGATGGCTGTAGAGCAAACACTGTGGACACAGCAGCAGTTGAAAGAAAAGAGAATTTTAAGTTAAAAAATGTTGAATGAGATGAAAAATACAGAAATTTTCACCTGAAAACAAAAGTGCTGAACTGCTAAAAGCTGACAACCACAGAGAAGAAGTTGTAAAATAGCTGAAAATGTTTTAAATGTAAATTAGAAAAACCTACGAAATGAGAAAAGAAAATTTAGATACAGAAAACATCTGAATGAATATTAAAAGCTCATATTCTTTGAATTACTGAATGACTAAAATGTGATCCCTCCACTTGGATCCACACAGTTTAAAAAGTTTACATTTCTGAGCTTTGAAAGACACGGTGTTGGAAAGAGAACAACGATGGCGATGTTTTGAGGGTAAAATGATGGCTGTAGAGCAAACACTGTGGACACAGCAGCAGTTGAAAGAGAAGTGTTTAAGATGAATCTTGGCACAGTGGCAGGCAGAGCTCGTTAAGCAGGCAGGTGTGAGCCTCTTGCTATAGTGACTGCACCCAATGGCTCCATACACACAGACACAGACATGCACCTCACTTTTGCTGCTTAAAATGAACAGAAAAGTCAGGCCGAAACAAATCGTTCCCAAATGAAAAGTACAAGTCGTATTGACAAAATTCTTTCACCGTGAGCGACAGCAATGTCTAGTCTACTGAATTCTCAGTTTTCATGCCTGTAGAGTTTATTATATGGACGTGGTGACAGTGGAAAGACACCATGCTCTTCTGATTTTCAAACGAACCTTCTGAGCCATTTTAACATTAGAGTCTATGGAAGAGTTGGAGGGAGGAGGCTGTGCATTGGTGATATTTATGAAAGAACCATAACAGCTAGTACAACAGTAAACACATTGGATGAAAGAGAACAGCGATGGCTACGTTTTGAGGGTAAAATCATACCTGTAGAGCAAACGCTGTGGACACAGCAGCAGTTTTAAAAAAGATTTTAAGATTAATTTTTTTGCTCCTCTCACTCTAGCAGTTGGGCTGTCTCACTCTAGCCCCAACATTCCGTCCCATACACACCCAGTATAAACTCTGAAACGGGTGAAAAAACATCATGAAACTTAAACTGGACCTGAAGAAAAAGTATAATAGATATTGAAAAGATAAATACAAGTTGAATAGTTGAATGTCTTGTCTTCGTTTTAAAGTTTGAATGGTGGCTCTACGTCAATGTATGTGGAAGTAGATACAGTTTAAAGAGGAGTAAGTTTACGGAGAATTTGAAGGGTCTCCCCATTGAAATACATGGGAAATTTTTGGTGAAAAAAGTTGAATAATTTTAAAAATATGAATGTTAAAAATGAGAAAAATAGAAGCAGTCATGTCCAAAAGAAGAGGAATCTAACGGTGTTTGAATGGTTTTTCTAAGTTGAACGGTTTTGAAGGAGATAGATGCCAAAAAACGTACGGAATAGATAAAATAGAAGAATAAAGATTAGAAGAACAATACTGTGAATGCTTTTACAAGCATTCACACTAATAAAGATTACAACAACAATACTGTGAATGCTTTTACAAGCATTCACACTAATAACTAGAAAGTGCATTTTCTGAAGAAACTGCAGTGTGAATGCTTGAATCTGAATGTATGCACTGAAATGAATTAATTGCTGAATTTTAAGTTAAAAATGTTGAATGAGATGAAAAATACAGAAATTTGCACCTGAAAACAAAAAAGCTGAACTGCTAAAAGCTGACATCCACAGAGAAGAATTTGGAAAAGAGCTGAAAATGTTTAAAATGTAAAGTAGAAAAACCTAAGTAATGAGAAAAAAAATTAGAGTCAGAAAACATCTGAATGAATATTAAAAGTTCATATTCTTTGAATCACTGAATGACTAAAATGTGATCCCTCCACTTGGATCCACACAGTTTAAAAAGTTTACGTCTCTGAGCTTTCAAAGACACAGTGTTGGAAAGAGAACAACGATGGCGATGTTTTGAGGGTAAAATGATGGCTGTAGAGCAAACACTGTGGACACAGCAGCAGTTGAAAGAGAAGTGTTTAAGATGAATCTTGGCACAGTGAGAGAGAGAGAGCTAAGCAGGCAGGTGTGAGCCTGGTTGCTATAGTGACTGCACCCAATGGCTCCATACACACGCACACAGACATG
The DNA here is from genome assembly GCF_051167445.1 of Perissodus microlepis. Lineage (NCBI taxonomy): Eukaryota > Metazoa > Chordata > Actinopteri > Cichliformes > Cichlidae > Perissodus > Perissodus microlepis. The sequence continues at coordinate 5,979,994 of NC_140471.1, read as the reverse complement.
CACCTCACTTTTGCTGCTTAAAATGAACAGAAAAGTCAGGCCGAAACAAATCGTTTCCAAATGAAAAGTACAAGTCGTATTGACGAAATTCTTTCACCGTGAGCACCAGCAATGTCTAGTCTACTGAATTCTCAGTTTTCATGTCTGTGGAGTTTATTATATGGACGTGGTGACAGTGGAAAGACACCATGCTCTTCTGATTTTCAAACCAACCTTCTGAGCCATTTTAACATTAGAGTCTATGGAAGAGTTGGAGGGAGGAGGCTGTGCATTGGTGACATTTATGAAAGAACCATAACACCTAGTACAATAGTAAACACATTGGATGAAAGAGGACAGCGATGGCTACGTTTTGAGGGTAAAATCATACTTGTAGAGCAAACGCTGTGGACACAGCAGCAGTTTTAAAAAAGATTTTAAGATTAATTTTTTTGCTCCTCTCACTCTAGCAGTTGAGCTGTCTCACTCTAGCCCCAACATTCCGTCCCATACACACCCATTATAAACTCTGAAACGGGTGAAAGAACATCATGAAACTTAAACTGGAACTGAAGAAAAAGTATAATAGATATTGAAAAGATAAATACAAGTTGAATAGTTGAATGTCTTGTCTTCGTTTTAAAGTTTGAATGGTGGCTCTACGTCAATGTATGTGGAAGTAGATACAGTTTAAAGAGGAGTAAGTTGAATGAGAATTTGAAGGGTCTCTCCATTGAAATACATGGGAAATTTTTGTTGAAAAAAGTTGAATAATTTTAAAAATATAAATGTTAAAAATGAGAAAAATAGAAGCAGTCATGTCCAAAAGAAGAGGAATCTAATGGTGTTTGAATGGTTTTTCTAAGTTGAACGGTTTTGAAGGAGATAGAGTACAAAAAACGTACGGAATAGATAAAATAGAAGAATAAAGATTAGAAGAACAATACTGTGAATGCTTTTACAAGCATTCACACTAATAAAGATTACAACAACAATACTGTGAATGCTTTTACAAGCATTCACACTAACTAGAAAGTGCATTTTCTGAAGAAACTGCAGTGTGAATGCTTGAATCTGAATGTATGCACTGAAATGAATGAATTGCTGAATTTTAAGTTAAAAATTTTACAAAAGTACAAAAAACATACGGAATCTATAAAATAGAATAAAGATTACAACAACAATACTGTGAATGCTTTTACAAGCATTCACACTAATAAAGCACAGTAATGACCTGTAATTGGATTTGTCAACCTGATTTGAAAAGAAAAGCCATGATTTCCATAAAACATTTTGCAAAATCAGTTATCACTCATCCATTTATGTACAAACACAAGCTAATTTCAGCCTCGCTTTCTATTTAAAATCCTTTATTTATCAATCCTTAACTTTTTGGGGGGGGCCCTGATTATTTTGAATGATTCTTTTGATATAGTCAGTCTACTTGTTATAGACTCCAGGAAGGTAATCCCACTTTGTGTTTGTGTGCATGCTCGTCCATAACAGAGAAAGTGGAGCCACATCCAAATGTTTACCACATCAATTTATAGTAACTTAAAAGGAACAGATGCTGTCATATAACAGAGTGTAGCTTTAATAAATATAGTTGCTATAGAGTCAGACCAAAATAAAGTTCATCAGTCAGTTAATCAATAAAGAATTTAATGCTCTCTTCAGCCAAACTGTACTTCAGGTCAAGGTCACATTTTTTGTTTTACGGTCAATAACCTGTGAATTGTGATGGATCATGAACCAGATGATCTAGTCAGGCGGCTGCAAATAGTGATGAACATTTTGATCAAAACATTGGACACTGTTTATAGTTAAAGTTATAAAGATGCTCATAGCTCCAAACCCTAAGCCCTCACTGTTAATTACCTACGTACAGTTGGATACTGCTGCAAGTGATTGCACTGGATGAACAAAAAAGCACCCTGCGTCATATGTCTCCAGTTAAAATCTCTTCCCACTTATATACTGTAATGATATTATTTACGCAGTATATCATTTTGAAGTCATGAGTGTAATCCCTGTGTTGTCCCTGTCTTCTCTAGTTGTCTATATTTGAGTGATCTATTCTGTATAAATAACTATCCAAGTCACTTGAGGAGAGTATAAATTGACTATAAAGTCTTTTGAAGATCAAAGAAAACGTATCAACTGATGCAATCCTTTTTCTTATCTCTACAGGCAGTCCTGGCCCACCAGAGTGGATATGCACCAGGATATTGAGGACAGTTTAGCAGCTTCATCCATCTCTCACGCAGGAGGCCCTCAGTCCCCTGCTCGCAGTGCTGAGAACCTGCTCAATGGACATCGCTCTAAAGCCATGATGGAGCTGGGCAGACGGGAAGAGAGCACGGTGACTGACTCTCCGGGGTCGGCACAGGTACACTCATCATCATCCCTTGTCTGTATCAAATGAAGCTTTTTTTAATACATGAAATGCAGTGCTAGTAGGACCATCTGAGAGTAAATAGGATTGTTATTGCCTCTGTAGTAAGTTGTTCTATTTGTGTGTGGGGTTCTTTTCTGGGTCCTCAAACTTTACACATGGGTAAAGCCTAAAGGCAGGGACAGCAGCAGTGAGAGTCATTTTCAGAACAGAGCACACTTCGCAGCTACTTTCTTACTTTCAGTTGTAAACAGTGCAGCTGATCATACTTGCACCCTGTTTTAATGCCCATGCTCTTGTATTTTCTTCTTGCCTCAGGGAGCGTGTGCTGCTGCTTCAGGTCCTGCTCCTGGCACCATCAGGACTCCCACTCCCTCCACCTCAGCAGCAGCTAAGCAGCGCACCTGCCTGTTCAGGTCTGATCTCTGGACTCAGTTTTCAACAGTGTAACATTATTTTGTGTCCTCAGTATCCCTAAAACTGAAAGCAGAACAATAAGTTGTACTCTATTTCAATGAGTGCATTTCGTAGCTTCTTAAATGTTCAGGCTAAATTTCTTTGTATTATGTCAGAAATTGAATTTTTGAACTTTTATTCAGAAACTAGACAAAATGAGACATCTGAAAATGGCGGCTGTAATAGTCCCGTCCTCCCTGTAGTCTAACAGAGCAAATGATCCATCGAGCAACTGATGATAAAACAGAGGATCGAGTTTTCTGTCATTGCTTTGTGGTTGTATTCTAATGTCAACTCAGTCATGTCTGATTGTTTGGCAGAGTGGAGGAGGATGAAGAGGAGGAGGAAGAGCAGGACCCGTCTCCCCTACCAACTCAGGTGATCCTGCGGCGGAAGCCCCCCTCCATCACCAACCGCCTTACGTCCAGGAAGAGTGCCCCAGTGCTCAACCAGATCTTTGAAGAGGAGGGAGAGTCTGACGATGACTTCGACATGGATGAGGGTCTGCCGCCCAAACTCAGCCGTCTCAAAATGAACATGGCCGGGAACGCCGGCACTCTGAGCTCGTCGTCGTCCCCGGGATCCACGCAGAAGCGCTATCATCGGCGCAAGAGTCAGGGAAGGGGATCGTCATGCTCGAGCTCTGAGACGAGCGATGATGACTCCGAGAGCCACCGGAGGCGCCTGGATAAAGACTCAGGCTTCAGCTACAGCTGGAACAGGAGGGACAGCAGTGAAGGGCCACCTGGCAGCGAGGGGGGGAACGGTGGAGGCAGCAGCTCAGGGCAGGGGAAGCCCCCCACTGAGGGAGGAGGGTCCTCTGGCCCAGACAGGGGGAGTCCTGGAGCGGGAGGTAACGGAGGAGGACAGAGTGGCAGTGGAGGAGGGGGGAGTGGGGGAGGAGGAGGGGGTAATAAAGGACAAGACAGCCCTTCCAGTTGTTGTAACAACAGTAGCACTACTAACCCGTCCCTTGGCTCTCAGCCCCGGGCCTCGCGCACTGCAAGCCGCAGCACTGAGCTGGTGGAGAGTCTCAAGCTGATGAGCTTGTGCCTCAGCTCACAGCTACAGCACCACCACGCTGGGAGAGGTGGTCGAGGGGGTGGGGGGAAATTCATCATAGACCCCCATAGCCTCTCAGGAGGGAGTGTGAAAATCCAGGAGAAGTCCACCTGGAGGATGTGCATCGGGTCCACCGGGAGCCTGGACACCATCACCCTCCCCACCACCACTATCACCGGCCTGCCTCGCACCCATGCCCCACAACACCATCACAACCGCAAAACGGTGCCGCACAGCGGCCCGGGTGGCAGGAACACTCATGGCAACCTGAGCACCCTGAAGAACAGCGTGATTCAACTACCTCTGTGCGAGAAGACGATCTCTGTCAACATCCAGCGGGGTGGAGGCTCCAGGGATGGCCTGCTCTGTACCTCAGCTCCAGCCAGCTGCTGCCAGGTCATCTGAAGCTCGCTGACACCCTGTGGACCATGACCCACCGACACCAAGTTTTCTCAGTCACTCTTCCCCTCCTGCTTCAGGTAGTTTCTTTGAACACTACTCTGCTTTTGAACCTTCCTGTCTAGTTTGCTGTAGCAGGTAGCTGAGCTCCCACAACCACCTGCCTCTCAGCTCACCACCTCTCCTGTCACTTTTTGTTCCGTGCCCTGCTCCCTACCAATTGTTGGTGGTTATAAATGTCTATTAGTGTTTTTATGTTTTTCATTATATTCTTGTTTTATGTGTCCTGACTGCACTTTGACATTCTAAATGATTTGTATTAGAGCATTTAAAATAAGGAGGCTCGCATTTAAAGTGGACCTGTTCTGCTCATTTCCAGCTTTGTGGTTTTTATTCGTGGATTCTATTAGAGTGGCTTTGCATGAGTCACTGTTTAAAATAATAATTACTTATCCTTTTTAATTTGACTGACTTCATACTAGTTAGGTCACCCTCTGTCTGAAACAGTGTAAAATAAGCTTCCGTACTGTTTCACGTAACAGCGCCTTTATGAGAAAAGAAGGAAAAGCAGAATAGGTCCACTTAAAGAGCAGAGCATTAGGGCCACTGTGAAAAGCATTTTGAGAAGTATTTATTGGAGTGTAAATTTAAAAAAAAAAAAAAAAAAAAAAGGAAAAATACCACGAGGTAAAATTGTAATTTTACAAACCTGTACATATAAAAGTTGTAACTGTATGACAAAGTTGGGAAGAAAAAGTGATTGTACTCTGAGATAAAGTTTACATTTTCTAGGAGAAGGTCATTATTATAATTCTTATATTCCTGAAAACATATTACAAATGTAATAAAAATGTTAAGAAATTCAACTTTGTCTATATCAACCATCTTTCATTTTGTCAACCAAAGAATGAAAGATGGTTGATATAGACAAAGTTGAATTTCTTAACATTTTTGGCTCACTATTTCTAACAAAAATCCACAATAATATCAGAAATAGGTGATAATAAATATCAGCTGGAGCTGGTTAAGAAGTAATACTAACAGATGGGTAAATGGAACAATGAAATAACCTATTTACAGTCAGCATGCAGCAAATGTACAGGTGCTAAAACAAACTTGTATACATTTGATTCATCCACTGTGACAAAAAGGTAATCATTCTTTACAAAGGTCTTAAATAACTGATGTGCAGTTTAGTTTAGTCTGGAAGTCAGAAATTTTGAGTGGCGTTGCAGCTTTCAGGAAGATGTTCTTGGAAAACGTACTGCTTTTACACAATTCAAGGCTACAGTGACAGTTGGTTTACATTACCACTTTCATGGGACCAGCTCACTCAGAATGATTGATCAGTCTCATATAAGTACTTCAAGTAAAACAACATTTAAAAAGGTTTACTGAATGTAGTAGAAATTTTCAGCTGTTTTTCATTTGAATGGGGGGAAAAAAGCGCCTCATTTTTCATGGGGTCTAAAATGAGCACAGCGTACACCTGTGGGTGTGGGAGGGGCTACTGGAAATAATTCATCAATGATGGCAGATTTCCAGATTTAATTGATTTTCAGTAACAACTCCAATTTGTGCTAACTGTGCTGCTAACAGCTGATTCTTAAAAGTAATTTAATTCAAGGGTGGACCGATTGGGTTCACGTTCACAAGGCTGAGACACCGAAAAAGAAAAAACTAAACAAAACTTCTCCATGTCAGCAACAGATTTGATAATCTCAGCAGACCCCCTGATGTGAATTTAAGAGGACATCAGAGCAACATGAAGTGGTTACAGCAGGCTCAAAGTGTTTAACACAGTTGTCAATACTAATTATTTTAAAGAGCTGAAATATATATTTTTTTCTTATGAAAATTAAATTATTTTGGCCTTTTTAAAGAGTAACTTCTTTCTCCTTTGACCTTGTAAAATACTTAATTTCTTCTTGAAATGGCAATTTTTGACTTCATGGGGGGTTTTTCACTTGTAATATTTTGATCCTTTTCCTTGTAAAATTAAAACTTTAGTCTCATAACTTTTTCCGATTCCCATCAAATCAAAGCTTCTTTCTCAAAGTATCAGTGGTCCAAACACTCCAGGTGTAAAAATCGAAATAACAAGCACTTGTAGTTGCAGCTATAGCGGGCAGCTGGCAGAGGAGAGGGACGGGGACGCCTGCTTATTGATACAACTCAAACTCACACTTCTCCCTCCATTACCTCGAACCTTCGCTCCCCTCTGAACGTTAGCTGCCAGTGACATCGCTGATGATAAATAGAAAAACATAAAGTGGATTCCATTCGTTTGAGTCCGTTCAGCGTATCTGACCTCCTCTGTCCATGGAGGCGAGAGGAGATGGTGACTTTTCACTCCACTCTGGGCTCTGTATTGCACTCAGACAATCTGTTTTCTGTTCTTTTTTAAGAACCATGTATCCTCTGCTGAATTGAGCTCGGTGCAAACTGTTGGTCATAACCCTTTAAATCTGTACCAGTGTCTCTTTACAGAGGCGGCACGCTTTCAGCTTTTAAATAACACACACACAGAAGCTGGTGGGAAGAACTGTGTGTGTGTGAGGGCAGCATTGCATTGATACTGTAGCAAGATGAACAAACAGGTTTGGAAGAGTTCCTGCTGACCACACATTTAAAAATGAGGTGTTCTTATTTTTTTATTCACATGATTTTGTGTTGTTTATTGACGGAACATATTGTGTTTGCCTGCCATTAACCCAGCTGCTGCTGCAACAGACATGCAGCTGCTTAACCCTGAAGAATGATCAGAATTTCTGCAGCAACTCCTCCTAAAACATGCTCCGACGTTCATCTCAGTAACACACACTTCTCGTGCCTTTCTTTTAAACAGAATCTCTCAGTGCAGGCTTGAAAAAAGTAGCTCCTCTGACTATGTTGAACCTCATTTAGCAAGAACAACCTCCATGTTTCCTAACGCTGTTTCTGATGGTGCCTTCACACCAAAAGCAAAGAAAAATTTCATGCTGGACAAACGTTTCTGCAAAACATCTTCTAGAACTGGCTGTGTTTTCATCACATACCGTGAGGCTTCATATTTCTGTGATGTCATCATTAAACAGCAGTCTTCGTGTCTTGCTAAAACACCTCAGGCTAAAATCAGATTTTTTGTTATTATTTTGCCATATCAACCTCATTGTGGACTGCTGCACTGATATTCTCTTCTAAATGTGTAGAAGAGAAAAATACCAAAATTTATTTCATACTTTAGTAGTGGAATAAAAGTACTTGGTTACATCAATTCAATTCAATTCAATTCAATTTTATTTATAGGCCAAATCACAACAAAAGTCGCCTCAAGGCGCTTCATCAGAGCCCTTGTAGATTTAAGTCTTGGCACCTCTTTAATAATCCATTTAATTTGAAGTCCCCATCTGAATTTGCTTTTCCCCAGATATAAAAACCAGTCACGGCAAATAAACACCACTTTAAAACTTTGGTGACTTCGCCCAGTTACCCTGCAGTTATCTTTGTACTGTGCATGCAGCATGCATCTGTGTCCAATATGTTTTTCCTATGTAGCTCTAGGCAGATGACCGGCCCTCCTTAGTTTGGTTCAACTGGATGTTTCTTCCTGTTAAAAAGGAAATTTTCCTTCCCACCATCGTTTCTTGTTTGCTCATAGGGAATTAACAGATTGCTGGAGTTTTCTCTCTAATATTGTCGGGTTTTAACAGTATAAAGCAACTTGAGGTGACTGTTAAGATTTATTCATCATGCCCTCTGTAGTGGACAAAAGTTGAACTGAAAGATACTTCCCCCCCCTCGGATATAGATGAAACACAACTTTGTAAATTGTTGATTGGCTCTATGGGCTTAGGAGCAGAATTCATAACTCTCACATTTCTGTTTCTGTATTCTCTGAATGCCGTCACTTTCCTGGATGTCATATCAGGTTACGTTGTAGCTGAATGAGAAATTATCCAAAAAAAGAGACTGATGAGAAGAGAGAGGGGAAAAAACAAACACCTTCATTGCATTATTGTCGTACGTTTCTTCTTCAGGGCATCCAGCAGCCAAAACCATGTTGCTCCCTCCACTGTGCTTCAGTTGGGATGATTTGTTGAATGTCCAAGATGTTTTACACTTTTTTTTGTTTTTCGTAAACAGCATCTATCTGTTAAAAGATTTCTTAATTGCTGACATTGGACACTTTAAACAAAGGTTTTAGTCATTTTAGATGTGTTTCTGTGTTCAGTTTTGTAGACAGTTTGTCTTAAATGATACATGTCAGTCAGCAGCTGTGATTGAAGAAAGGGGAAAAACCCCATCGTCAGTTTGTGCCTTTTAATAGGAGCTGCATCTCTACAAACCATACACCGGCTCCATACAGAAACACCTGAAATTACGAGTTTGTGTGTGTTACTTCAGTCGCACCGCGTTTGTCTGCAATTGTGACTGAGATGAAAGTCAGAGCACGTTTTGAGGAGTGGGTGCAGAAGTTGTGCTGTTTCTTACGGGTTAATCACTGTTGTCCTGCAGCCGTGGTCCTGCCCGCGCTCACGGCCCCCTCCCCCCCCAAAGTTAAGTGTACATGAGGGTGCAGCGTATGTATATACAGTGAAAAAGAAAGTTTATTTTTTAAAACTTGTACATTTTTTTGAGCAATCTGATGTTTGAAAATGTTTTATTTTTTATGATGGGTGGGCGGGTGTGAAGCTTTGAGAAGCATGTGCCCTGGGTAAACCGGCAGGAAGCGCGCATGAGACTGAGCCTCGCACCTTCCGGCTTTCGGAGCTGGCTGTAAAGTCAAACAAACGAAAGTAAGAGAGAGGAAAGGGAAACTGGGGGAATTCTTTAAGGGCATTGGCAATAAGCTATACCGTGTGTTGCAGCTATCTGTACAGAAACACTTCATTAGTTTCTTTCTTTTAGATTCCAAACTCGTGCAGCCTCACACAGCAGCTGCTTCAGACTCGGAAAAACAAGGAATGTTCTAAATATGTTTTCTCTCTTTGGTTGTCGTCTGAGATTCGTTTTTAAAAATCAAATGTAAATAGAGTTGTAAATACGGTGCTCTTTCTCTTTATCTAGAACAGCCGAGTGAACCTTTTGGTGCATAGCTGTACAGTAATCTAGCCTTATGATAATTACTGTAGTAATACCGTGTCTCAGCTAAAAATAAAGCTGCGTGAGGAAAAACGATACGATTCTGTTCATACTGTCGAGTCTGTTTGACTGTTGTCTTACTCAGCTGTATCCAGGTGAATGACGTGCATGTGTTTCAATGTTTGACATTCAATGACACTGAGGAGAGAATCAGGCAGAAATGTAACCGGACCAAAAAGCAACAGAAGAGGAAGAAAATGGTTGAGTTGGAACTGACAAATTTTCAGTGTATTATTCTGTAGTTGATACCTGTTGTCAGATGTTACATATAGCTATGGTAATATCAAAAAATAAAATGTGGAAAACTGTCTGTTACACTCAAGTCTCCGGGTCTTTCTTTTTAAATCATCTGTCCTGACCAGTTTGGCGTGTGGACAAGAATGTTAATATTAATATATTCGCTGATTTGAAAATCAATATAACCAATAGTTTCTTGGTTGGAGTTCCTCACAGATTCCAGATTAACTGTCTCTCAGCTTTTTAATCCGTGTGGGTCAGCATATGTGTCAGTGAAGGTGTTGAAAAGCAGCGAGCGGTGATTAACGGGCTGCGTGACACCGAGGAGGTTTACTCTCTACGTTTGGCAACCTCAGCTCTCCGCCTCACTGCTCAAGTAACCAAGAAGTTTCCAGAGCAGGTGGTGCGGTACAACTTTATTCAGAGTTGATCATTTTAAGAGCTCTCCATTTCCTGTCCTCACAAACGACATCAACCAGGAATAAAGAGCAGTTGGACTGAGACGGGACATTTCCAATAAGTACAAACACAGAGCAGATACAGCTGGTTTCTTTGGTTGTGACTTTATTCGAGCATGGGATGATTCAAATCTGGTGTTATATGTTTTTTGCCATGTAAATAGAGCATATAAAAGCAAATATTTGGGACTGCATTGCATTCCAAGGCACCTGGGAGTTTCATAAGAGTGCATTGAAAACATATCCTGCTCTAAGACGGCTCAATAACATCTCTTGGGTATGGAAGCAAAGGAAGGCCAAGACATGGATCATATTGTGAGATTTAACATTTACTGAAGAACCGGTCATGTTGATAAATGTGCATTCTAAACGTTACTTTTAAAGACTTCTGTGTGAGTTGATGTGTGAAGGTAATTTAGAGTTTTGCCATGTTACAGACCAAACTAATTACATCAGGATCAAATCCACATCATTGAGTGTGTCGATGGCTGCACTGAACCTTTACATCTTTTTGGCCTTTTTTGCCTCCATACTTGCTGTGCTGAGGATAAAAAGCAGATTAGATTGTTGAGGCGAGATACAATCAGGTCAGGTGATTATTAGTTATTACATCCTGAAGGCTTAGAACTCCTTATTTATTTTAACTGCAGTTCACAAAGTTTAACACTTGCACACTGATTGAACCAAACCCAAAGTGACTTCAGCGGCAGAAGAACAGAACAGAAATTACTTAATCAAAAGATTTGGATATAAAATCGTTATTTTCTACAGTATATCATGTGTACAGCATCCCTCTGTGATTTGAACATCTGTCCCATTTATCTCATCTCCTGTACACACACCACTGCAACACAAAACATTATAGTACATCCAATTTAAAGAGCAACGTATAACATTTGGTACACAGCAATGAACCTGAATCAATCGTCATGTATGCTTCACAAAACTGTACAACTAGTCAATGGTGCAGTGAAGATATTGCAGATTAACAGTACAAACCAGTGTGAGGGAATGGGGGAAACAACAGCCACGCAACTCCAAAGGTAACACTTTTGTTCTTGTGAATACATACACATGTAGAGCGAGGTTCAGAACGGTAATGTAAACCACAGTGTGTCATCATCAGTATCTGCAGGCACACCTATCCTCCTCACTGGACAGTCTTACTGAGCTGCGAGGCTTCCAGCATTTTCTGAAACACAAAAGACAAACAGCAACATTCATTCAGTTTACTGCATAGAAAAAGTGTCTATAGAGGTGGAGTCAGAAAGCTGTTTTCCTGTAGCCTCCTATGGGACTGGAAGTCTTTTTGCAACTACAGCTATCGCCATCTGGTGGCCTTCAGTTAAAATGCAGGTTTAAGGCACTAATGCATTGGCGTCATTTTTTTCTTTCTGCAGGTCACTGAAGTGTTACTGCTGAGGTGAAGAACAAATATTTCAACCTCTACATCACATTAATATGATGTTGATTGGAGCTGTGTTTGTAGTTGCTTGTAGTGCCCAAAGCAGTCGAGCCCTTTAAGTAGCTCAGAAATAATCAGACTAAAGTTTGTAACAGCTTGAAAACAAAGATGATGGTAGGAAGAGTTGAGATGTTTGAACTGATAAAGGAAGGTAGCCATGACAAATGCTTTGTTTTCCATTTCTCAGTCTTGCACACAATGTTCCCCTGCAGGGTTCATGTAAACTCCACTTTACTGGATGGTGATACCTGTTTTATAAGTCTCCCACAGTGTTTCTGTTTCCTAAAATGACATTATGTTGTGAGCAGTGAGAGGACCTGGATTTTTTTATTCACATTTTATTACATGTTTGGCTGCGGGGTCTGGTCATTCTCCTGCAGTTGAAGCCTGTCAGAGAGCGAGGACTGGCTCTCGGGATCAGACAGAAGCAAAACAACAAATCTCTACTGCTCTGCTAACTACATGTTTCTCTAAGAGGACTGAAGGACAGTGTAGCTCATCTTCATCGATGCAAGCTTTAGTTACACTGTAAGCAAAAACCTGATCCTCTGTCACAGATCTGATTTTGTCACAGCTGTCCAAACCCCACAGGTCTGCCTGCTGGAACTTTTTCCACAAGGTCACACAGGAGCGCAGAGATGAGGACATATACAGACTAAATGGAGGTGTAGTCTAATAGTGCGGACAGTTTTTGGCTCAAGCTGGCCTTAACAGTTCCAGGTCACACTTTAAGAAATTACTGCGCAGGACTTTGAAGATGTCCCTCTTCCCTTAATGCTGGTCTTGGCAGACTCATGTTTTAATCAACTAATTCCTCCGAGCTTCTAGCAAGAGGTTAATTAATGTATTCTAATGCAAACAAAATCTAAAGCCTGGTTTTACACCATACAAGTTAAATGTAATTCTTGCAGACTGGACAAGGTAAAGCAAATATGTTTTCAACTGTTTAATTATTATAATTCAGTTTTATTTTTCCCTCAACATAAGGGATACTTGCATCATTCAGGACAGAAACAGGCCACTGTTGTTAGTCAGATAAAGGTGCATTGCTTTCTCTAGGTAGTGGACGAGTTGCTGCGTAGAGGGCACTGTCATCGGCAGATTGACAGGCAGATTGGTTCAGCATGTCTACAGATATCTTAGCCCAAAGGTGAATCTGTCGATTTAGCGGTTGATCTACATTCCTACCCTTCACCTACAGCAATGAGCTGGAGCTATGCCTGGAAAAGTGAAACAGAAGTACTTCTACAGATAGAAGTGGCTGAGAAAGGGTGTCTGAGCTCATCCTCAGCAATGGGGCAAGAAGCTGAGTCATTCAATAAGAGCTCAGAATAGAGCTGCTACTCCTTCACATTAAAAAGGAGCCAATTACGGTGGTTCAGACATTTGACCAGCATGCCTCCTGGATGCCTTACATGTGATCTGAGAAGACCCTGGGGCAGACCCAGGACGTGCTAAAGGTCTGGGTGGGTGGATGGACTGTGAAATGTTCACACTGACAAGCAGGATGAATGATCAAAGCTAGAAAATGTACATATATGTATGAACACGTGTCTCGAGTCAGCAAAGTAGTTCTTACAAAGTTCTACATAAACTGACAGACAAAGACGGTGATGCCGTGTCTACACTGAGGGCTAAAAACACTATTAGCACAGGTCCAGCTGAGCACATTAAAGCAACGCTTTAAAGGCTGACAGCTACACCGACACAAATGTGTTTTGCCTTTTCAGACAATCTGCTTTTATGAAAACCACTTGGATATTGTGTTAAAAACAAAAAAATGAAACTATAAGTTGATTCATTTATTTTGAAAAACAAATATTTTTGAAAAATGGTTTTTCACACATTTTATATTCCTAAAACCACAGATTAACAATTCAAATGATAGTTTGTATCAAGATCCTGCCTTGATACAAACACAGCTCATTACGATGAAAATCTTAGATAAAGCATCATCTCTTGCTCACAGTGCTGTCTACAGACCTTCGTCTCTGAACCCAGAGCCACTGCTAGCCCTGCTAATAGTCTGAACATGTCATTATTCAGCGAGGACAGAAAGCAGGACTTTAAAAACCCACAGCACAAACTCACACACAAACACACACAGAGTTGTGTCTCCATGTGTTTAGAGGGCGTTACATTAGATATTTCACAGCGACTTATTTAAACCTTTACCATAATTAGTGCCCAGCCTTACTCTAACCTTACACTGACAGTAAACTCAGACTAGTTACATTACTGTGGAGTTTGACTGAAGCTACAACATGAGTAAAATAAACGCTAAAACAAGCTAGTCCACCTTCCACACCAGAGTCAACCCTCGCAACACACGTGACCATCAAAGACATTTTTGTTTGGGACCAAAGAACTCTGGGGACACCTTTAGATCAAACATCATACAGATGTAACACAGTGTGAGGTACTTGAGAGTACCTACCCTGAGGGAGGAGCAAAAAAAAACCAACAACCCGCAAATACTCCCAAAACATGCACATATGCATTTGTAAATGAAGGTTGAAGTCTTTACACACACACCCACACACTTATTAGCGTCGTGAGGGACGCTGTGTTCTCCTCTGTGAAAATGAATTGTGTGTGCATGTGACAAATGCTGCACTGCTAAGCTGCAATATCTTGTCAAGGTCTGAGGTGTTGTTACAAAGTGTGTAGTATGAAGAGTGCACAGCTCTCTGTTGTGGACCGATTCTGCTGAGTGTTCATCCCTGACTGCTGACTCTGACTTAAAGGAGCTCAGAACCTTATTTAAAGCCCAGTCGCCCCCACCCCGCAAAACTTCAATCACAGTTGAGACTCGGGTGTGGAATGTATGGTTTTCAGGGTTTTTAGTGTTATTTTGTTATTGGTTTTTTCGTTAACTCGGTTTTCCTGGGTCTTTTCACGTGTGTTATGAATAAATCTTCTTTTTTCGGTACCGGTACTAGTTTTATTTTGTTGTATTTATCCGCGACTCCTTACAGGCCGGTCCGTGAAAATATTGTCGGGCACAAACCGGTCCGTGGCGCAAAAAAGGTTGGGGACCGCTGATTTAGGTAACCAGTTACTTTATAACAAATCTAATGCAAAGTCAAACTGCTGCCACACAGAAAAACCTGACAACCTATAAGAACTGAACCACCTTTCAATGACGTTTAATTAGTGCAGACACCCACAGACTGTCAGATTTCAGTAAAGTTAGATAACTGTAGGCTGTAATGCTACATGGACAGAGCAAATCAATCGAGCGTGGTTCGTGTAGACTGTGCGATGGCTTTGATACATGGCTGTTAGCCTTCAGCTAATTTCTTTGGCAGTCATGATAGCAGCTGAGGACACCTTATACAAACAAGGCTTCTGCTGCTTTGACCACCATCGTACTGTTGCACTTGTATCAACCAGGATAATCAACACTTTAAACGGGCAGCTTGAACACTTGGATAAACCAACAAGTTCATGCCGTCACTAATGTGCAGTGCCGTGTTTAGAACAGAGCTACAGAAAAACACTCTACACGCAGCCCTGGAAAGTCAGACATGTATCCACTGGGATGGCATCAGTGTGACATGTATCTACCAGTCCTCTTCCTAATGACAGCAGGATTAAACTATGGCAGGATCTTGTGCCGGCCCTTCAGTCTGCTGTGACTGATGTGTCCAGATGGTGGTGCAGAGCAAGGTGACATGTAGCTGAAGAAGTGCAGCCAAGAAAGCTGCTAATCCGTCTGATCAAGTATCTCCTGTGGGAATCTGAGATCCTTGCACGAGTTCTCCAAACGAGTCCATGCTGCATACACACTATGATACCCTCTATGTCTGAATGCATTTCACCCCACCACATTATTATTCTATAGAGTAGCATGAGGGAGAGAGCTTCATGTTCCGTTTTAGTCTAATCAAACACTTCTTTCCGATTTTCAAATTTAATGAACTTAAACCATAAATCCTAGAACTCTCTTATTGATCTGGTTCTTGAGTGAATTAGTCCAGCTGTCATGCTGGAAAAAACGTTTCACTAAGTGAGTTTAAAAAGCTCTGTGGCTCTCAGCCAGCTGTACCACACTAAAGGCAAACTGGCTCACAAACATTGAGCGTGCCAACACCACTGGTGTATCACATCTACACATGAGGGGTCCTTCGGCAGTAGCACATGACACACTGAGTTATAGCAACAGTGTCACTTCCTACTCGTCATATATTGATGTCTTGTCGTGAAATAGCAACAACCTGAGTGTAAAAAAAAAGCCAAACAAAGCAAAACCAAGTAAAAAAAAAAAAACAAGCAAAAATAGGACGTACACATTCTCCTGACTTCTAAACAGAGACTCTGTGGATCTGTAAAACTCTCAGCATAAATATTCTTATGATTTTGCACCATAGAGTATATACAACTGTTGAAATTACACATCTGCCTGATTTTCTAAATGATTCCTTAATAAATGTGAAAAGCTTCAGAATGTTGTTGAACTTCTTCATAATTATTACAGAAAAAAGAAGGATGTTTGTTCCATATGGTTATTACAGAATGATTTTACTCTTATGGTTCACTTAAGATGAAACTTCGGTTTACACAGCTCATAATCTAAATTGGAGTTCTGCTACAGGAACATCAGAGGATAGATGTTACATGTGCATCAGATTTGTGTGCAACCCAGTCTTGTAAAGAGACACTTCAGCTTTAGAGCTTCAGGTCAGAACTTCTGGTTCAGACTGAGAACAGGAATCAATGTCTGCTTGTTTTGTAATATGCAATTTCTCAGGTAGCTTCTTCTACCCAAAATGTCTTCATGATTGGCCTCCAACCTCCGACACAGCATGTCTGCCTGCTTGAGTTACTACATTAATGTAGCAGCTTGCCTTAAGTAGCAGAAAACCATCTTCATTTAGCTCTCATTCTGTCTGAATGGCTGCCTTTCTGAGGACAGTCAGACTGATAGAAAGAAGGCTGACAAGGTAGGAGAAGCCTAGGATATACATTTCATATTTGAGGAGTCATTCATTCGCTCAGATGCTACGACGGGAATCTTCTTTCATGCTGACAGGTGAATTACCAGCATCTGTTTTCCACCTTGATTATGAGCATTAAGTGGTTCTCTTATTAAACTGTTAACTGTAGTATCACAGCATCACACATCTCCGCTTGTTAGATCACAAACTCACACCAAAAACATCTGTATTAGAACACACAGTGACTAGCCAACTTTAAAAGTAATTAAATATCAACCAAGTGCTCGGCAGTGAAAACACAAGAGTCTCCGCAATCACACACAGCCTGTGAGCTACTCACCCTCCGTGGAGCTGTCTCTGCAGAAGCAAGAGACCACAAATTAAAGCCAACATAACTGGTTAATAGGAGAGTGTGTACATGAAACAGACCAATTAAAGATGAATATTCAGTCAGGAAGCAAACATTAGCATGATGTGGTTATATATTCAATATATCTGTGGTAACAACTGATGAAATCTAATCTATTTACATAGTGAGTATGAATAATGAGCGGTTCTTTTTAAAGTTCTTCTGGTAAGACTGGCAAATGGTATGTAATAAGTCAGACCATAAAACAGCAATATATAGAGGAGCAGCAACATACTGAAGGGCAGCAAAGACCATATGAAAGAAATGATGATCATCAGAGAAGCACTCAGCTCTGTCAGTCCACATCAAACAAATAGCTGACAAATGACACTATTATGCAGTTGCTGCCGATTTGTCAGCTGAACATTCAACCACAATTTAAAGGTATTCTACTGAATTGTGATCTGGTGACTGTGGCGGCCATCTGCGTGCAGTCAACTGTTTGAGATGATGTGAGCGATGTGATATGACAAGTTATCCTGGTACAAGAAACCAGCAAAAGATTAGTACACTGTGGTCATAAAGGGATGAACATGGTCAGCAACAATACTCAGGTAGGTTGTGGCATTTAAACAATGCTCTATTGGTAGTAAGGGGCCCAAAGTGTGCCAACAAAATATCACTAAGCAAAAATGCATTATCACCCAGAGAAATGTTGCTCACCGGATATTCTCTTTTTTGGACCATTCTCTACAAACCCTACGGATGGTTATGTGGGAAATCCCAGTAGATCAGCAGTTTCTGAAATACTCAGACCACCCAGTCTTGTAACAATAACCATGCTGTATTTAAAGTCACATTCAGTACTTGGTATGAACTTCAGCAGGTCATCTTGACCATGCCTGCATGCCTAAATGTACTGAGTTGTTCCTGTTGGATGTTTGTGCGTTGGTGGTTAGCAAGACTGGAGTGACCATTAGCCTCCTCCGGTACGACTCCTTGGATGACTTCCAAGCTGTATACCAGGAGTGAGCAAGTCATTGACTTACTGATTCACTTCACCACAATCCTCATTCGGACTGGACTGAAGGAGTGGATCTACCAGAAAGCGGAATAGCAGACATACAGGACAGCTACAAGTACCTAAGTATCCCACAGGTCAACAGGAACCATGATAAAGATGCCCGAAGGTCAAAGATTGAAGCCACTGATGTCAAGACATGAAAACTCCTCACAAGCACCAAACCCAGAGAGGCAGGAATCTAGCACCAGCCAACACATAGTAGCAGGATGTAAGATGCAAGCTGGGAACTGTGGACCAAGCAATGTACAGCAACATCTGTGAAATGCATTAGAAGTCCTCAATTCTCAATGAGAGACACGACCAAAGGTGGTTGAGAAGAACAAGGTTAATGTCCAGTGGGACAGACAAGCAGTTTCTGGCCAACCAATCAGACATAATGGTGGTTGACAAGGTAGGACTGCAGTTGTGTTTAGATGTGGCAAACTCAGTGGACAGTAACATGAGGAAGAAGAAACATGAGGAAATAGGCCATGGAATAGTAATGGGGCTAAAGCAGGGGTGTCCAAACTCCGGCCCGCGGGCCGCAGTTGGCCCGCGGGCCATTTTTTAATTGGACCGCAAGGAATTTTATAAATAGAATAGAATATGGCCCGCACTTCAACTTTTGCTCGAGTGTATTGCACTTCTTAGTTTTAACACCAGGGAGAGCTGCTGTTGATCAAGGCAGTTGCTCCACCAAAAAGGACAATCACAGAAGAAATTTACCCCCAAGTTACTAAACATGGCAGAACCAAAGAAGCGAAAGGTAGAAAGTGAGTGCAGAAAATTTCAGACACGGTGGGAGAGTGAATATTTCTTCAAAGAATTCAAGGGGACGTGTGTCTGTTTGATCTGCACTGAAACTGTGGCAGTTATGAAAGAGTATAATGTACCACGTCATTATGAAACCAAACATCAGGCCTTTGCATCCTACACTGGTGCTGAGCGAGAGCAGAAATTAAAGCAAGGGGTAGCTCTCCTGCAGGGTCAACAACAGTATTTTTTTCATGCTCAAATTGTCCAGGAAAAGGCTCCAATAGCCAGCTATGAGGTCGCCCAACTCATCGCAAGACATGGCAAGCCTTTTTCAGATGGAGATCTCATAAAACACGGCCTCGTTAAAGTCACCGAAATAACGTGCCCGGAAAAAGTGCAGAACTTCAACAACGTCAGCATGTCCAGAAATCCAGTTGTACGACGCATTGAAGACTCGTCAGCCAACATTAAATTGCAACTGTCTGATAAAGCTGTGCTTTTGATTTTTACTCCATCGCATGCGATGAGAGCACCGATGCCACAGACACCGCACAGCTGCTATTTTTTGCGGGGTGTGGACGAGAGCACGAGCGCTTTAGGTGAGTAAAAAATATATTCCACAGTACCCGTGTGTTAATGCTTCAAATATCAATAATGCGCATCAATTATGTCACTACCCTGCTTTTGCGCGCACACGTAGTCAGCTGATCTCATCTGATGCAGATCTGCTCCTTGATCAAGTGACATTTGTCTGGATTTTTGCCACGAGTGGCCATCAGCACCGCAGCTGGATGGCCCGATTTACATACCCAGCGCAGCTGATACTCACCAGAATAATTTACTAAAAATTATATACACTCCTGTCATTAAGTCCAGTTCAGTCTGTTAATGTTGATAATCGTTTCAAATGAACGTTAATAGGTGTGTTGCTAAGCCTAATAACTTAAATAACTTATAACCTAATAACTTAAATAACAAACTTGTCCCATTTTCCCCTTTATTGTTTTTTCTCAGTACTGTAAATCTTCTGTCTAAGAAGAAATCTGAGGCTGCTGTTCTGAGAATGAGCTACCAAAGCTTTTTCTGAATAAATCAATAAAGATCCATTTATAATTATATTCAACAATATAACACATTTGACCACTTTTAAGTGATTTTTCTAACTTTAATACAGTAAAGTTAAGGTTATATACCTAATTTCTAGTAAGTGGCCCAGCCCCTCCTATATTTTTATGTATGTGGCCCTCAGTGAAAAAAGTTTGGACACCCCTGGGCTAAAGGAACAAATGAACCAAATGTGGAAGGTAAAGTCCAAAGTGGGTTGAGTGGCAATAAGAGATTACATAAGAGGTCTCTGTCCAGAATGCAGAGTGCAGTCCTGGGAATAGCTAAGATACTGTGCAGAACCCTCAAACTTCCAGGCCTTATTAGGGATGCTCTGACATTTGGATTGGATATAAATCTGACACTGATCCAAAAGGCTGGATCGAATATCAGTGACAATGAGTTGATGCACAGCGCAAAGAAAGAAATCCTGCTCTGTGTTATTCTGGGTTTACTTATTCACACAACAACAACAGCTAGCAGTAGATCAAATGTAGGATGAAGGAAGCTAAGCACAGAATTTGAGCAGTCTGACCATCTTCAAGTGATGTAAAAAATGTTTGCAAACCTCCAGACAGAAGCTGTTGGTATAGTAGTATATGCATTGTGTGTGAAATATCTTCAAAGTGAGCCTGCAGGACTGAAAAGATGTGATAAAGATGTTTCCTCACTTGCTTGTTTACTTTCACTCTTCTTATACCCACAGCAAAGGTAGTTTATCAGATCAGAACTTGGAAAAAGGTTGGATCGGTCCATTAGGGATGGACTGAGCCAACTGACAACAGCAACAACTTTACTTTATGTATTGGTAAAATCAAGTTCAGATCACATCTTGTTCTCAGATGGGAAACTGTTCTTTGTGTTTCTTGCTGACACCATTTACTACAAACAGAGTCCTCTGGTGATGAGGACTCCTCCCACTAAGTAAAGTGAAAAGAAAATGCCGTGTGGCTCGTGGTACCCCTCAGCCTCACAGTAGATAAACCTATGGTGTCAATTTGAAAATCCTACATTGTTTCATTCCCAAGTTATCACATTCACAAGACTTTCAGAAAACACGACCTCTGACTTTGACCTTGAGGTCGAGGCAAACTCATCCGAAATTTCTAGTTGCTATACCTACGGTATCAAATTGAAAATCCTATATCATTTCGTTCTCAAGTTATCATGTTCATAAACTTTGGTGTTCATGTTGCCTGTCTGCCCAGCAGGGTTATGACCAGAGATGAGCAGTAACGCATTACCGTAATCCGATTACTTTTTTCAAGTAACGAGTAGAGTAAGGGATTACCATTTCAAAAAAGGTAATTAGATTACTGTTACTTTCCCGTGAGCATGCAGCGTTACTGCGTTACTAAAACCGTGATTTTTTTGCGAGAGTGTCTCATGACAATGACGTAAGCGTATGCGACGTTCGTGGCAACAGCTGTGTGCAGATCAAAAAGGGATAATATATCGAGTGCGGCAGAGAGTATGAGCGTGCAGCGTTTAAAGTGTGGAAGTACTGACCTTACTTTGAGTTTGATTCTGTAAAAAGTGACAAAAACATTAGCGTCCGCTGTTCACTGCATGGGAAGAAAACTTCTTTTTACAGCCAAAAAAACAACCCTAAACGTCCGCGCAAGCACAGAGTACGCTGCCACGGGAATGTGAAATTCACAGAGAAACTGCCGGATCCTTCCACTGAAATGATGGCTGCGACACACCTGCACCAGGGCAAACCTCCGCCTGCCCCACTCCTGCTATACAGGTGAAAATAGAGCAACAGGACTGCTGAGCCTTTGATTTTATTTATTTTCTGCTGTGTTTTACGTGCAAGAGTGAGTGTAAACACAAAAAAATATTTTATTTTATTTTTTTATGCTGGAATGTGCAAAATGTTTGTTTAAATGTTAAACAAATTTCTTCCAGTCAGAGAATGTTGCATATAATTTCATTTCTGCTTGATGCATAAAGTTAAAAGATTCAAACTAATAAAACAAGTTTTAAAAAGAGACTTTTCCATTTGATTACATTTTATATGATGGATTATTCAGAAAAAGTAGAATTGGGCTGAAAGATCTATTGCTTTATTACCTATTCAGGTTGTAAATCATGTTTTTAAAAAGTAACTAAGTAACTAATTACTTTCAAAAATAAGTAATCAGTAAAGTTAAAGGATTACTTTTGGGGGGAAGCTTTTTTCAAGTAACTTGACCAACACTGGTTATGACATTGCCCCATCAGCCTTTTATTGTTGTCAACCAATGTCAGAGGACAGGTAGCAACTTGCTGAGTGGTAACAAAGTAAAGAAAGTAAGAGCAGAGTCAGACTTTACCTTCTTCTTGAGGGCCTCCAATGATTCAAACTCCAGACGGGCCAGTTTGTGCTGGATGTGTTTGGGAACATCTTGGATGAGGAAGGTCAGAATGAACTTGAAGCCCAGCAGTACATGCTGAAATCACAGACAGACAATCACATCATAGGGATTAAGAAGTTCAGGGTCAGCGTTTTATTTACATCCTTTTAGTTCCGAACAGAGGAAGGAGAGCATGCTTTGAAAGATACATCAACATAACCTGATTACAGTTTTTAAAGATTGGTGTCCTTCACGGGACACACTTTTGTAAAATGACAGAGGACAGAAGAGGAGAAGGGGAGTGACTGAGTGGAACGTCAGAGTGAGACAGACAGCCCCGGTACGTGTCCTTGAAGCTGAATGAGAATGAAAAAAACCCCCAGCACAGGCAGCTTTGACTCTGCCTTCTAACAATGACTCTGAAAGGAAACAGTAACCGTCGACACGTTCCCGTTTGGAACAGATCTGACAGCTAGAATGCCAAAATTCTGCAAGGAAGATGATTCGAGGAAAGTTAACAAGACAAAAATGTTATTTTGAGTACAAAAATCGTGTCTGTGTCTATATGACATGATTTTAGAGTAACTTTTGATGAATATATCTATGGGCCATAATATGAAACTTTCGTGCTACCCAAACATTTTGAGCAGAAAAATTAAAAACATATTTCATGTGCATTGCATATTAGGATACATACAGACCCAAGTAACCCAGAAGGTTGCTTAATCTATTATGAAGAACACTTTGTGCTTGTAAAAGTCTTAACTGGGTCCACAGATCTCAGTTTCTCTCTGTCAGACCTCGAGTAATCAAATACAGCAAACTGCACACTTCTGAATCAGCAGAATATGCGTTTTCCCATAAAGATGATGAAACACACACACACACACGCCAGTCCATCTGGAGCACGGCCAGCCGCCATCAGCTTCTTTGATTCAGCACCCTTTTCCTCATCACAGTAATGGACTTATGCTACAGTAGATGGAACAAAAAAAAGAGCAGATAACAAGGTGCACTGCTCCACAGGAATTGCTTTCAGGGTTATCAAACCAAGTGATTTGAGTAAGACAATGGAATTACATATATTCCCACGCTAACACTAGCTTTCACTGAGGATGGTAAAATAATTTATCTTGCCTAGTTGGACATAATATGACCCCAGATTATGCTCTGATTGATGCCACTTGGAACACTGTGAGCTTGAAGTTGCATAAACTAAGACATTTTGCCATTCCAGTCAGCACAGCAGCTCCAATAATTAACAACCAGAACATGCTCAGAAATCCCTGACCTCAGTGGTTTGTTACATTGATTGAAAGTGCAGAATAAACAGTCCAGCTCTTAGCGAATTGCTAATGCTATTCAAGGCTAATTTATATTTGTGTGTGTTCAACAGCACAAGGTTAGACTAAAGACAGAGGACACTCGGTGAAGGTTGGAAGAAGGTAACTTGTGAAACATTTGAGCCTGACAATAAATTCTGCTTTGTCTGACACAATGGATGTGACTGAACTTCAAATGCTCAGTATGAAAACTATTTGTATCATCATTGCTACGCTGATTACATTACACCAGCAAAGGCTGATGTTCTCCTTCATCAAGTAAATAAATGTAGGGCAAACAAAAATGTTACTACAGCTGAGAAATGTTCTAAAATTTAAAAAAAATAACTCACAGCAGGCCTGGGCGAGAGGCTGTCCTGTAAAGCAGCGGTCCCCAACCTTTTTTGCGCCACGGACCGGTTTATGCCCGACATTATTTTCACGGAGCTTTAAGGTGTCGCGGATAAATACAACAAAATAAAACTAGTACCGGTACCGAAAAAAAGAAGATTTATTCATAACACACGTGAAAAGACCCAGGAAAACCGAGTTAACGATAAAAACGATAACAAAATAACGCTGAAAACCGATAAAAACCCTGAAAAAACCATACATTTCACACCTGAGCCTCAACTCTCGCGGCCCGGTACCAAACGACTCACGGACCGGTACCGGTCCAAGGCCCGGGGGTTGGGGACCGCTGCTGTAAAGGACAGAAACCCCACCCACCTGCTTTTCAAATTTGCTGCAGGAAGGAAGCTCACTCGAAGGGTGGGTGGCCTTAAAGGAAGAGGAGCAAAAATAGCCGAGTGGCCACCTAACAAAAGAAAAGTAAGAATTGTTTTGAACTATGAATCATGCAAAGCCACTTCCCTCTTTGACTACTTTGGAATTCATTCTTTTGTTGCGTTTATGTAATGAGGAAAAAATAAATAGGAATTGTGAATTCTTGGCCATACTGCCCAGATTTATTGCTAATGTTACCTTAGCCACCGCGCTAATGCTCAAATCATTTAGTACATTTTGCTGTTAGCATGGAACCAGAGGTGGAAAGAGTACTAAAATATTTTACTCAAGTAAAAGTACTATTACTTTGCTGAAATTTTACTCAAGTACAAGTAAAATTACCTGTCTAAAAATGTACTCAAGTAAAAGTAAAAAGTAGCTCATTTAAAATGTACTCAGAGTAAAAGTTACATAGTTACTTTTCTGTCAGCAGGAGGACAGCCGCTTCTGAGTAGTGCAAAAAAAGACAGTGGGATATAAATCTCAAAGTAGTTCTTTTTTAGTGAAAAGAAAAACTTTACAAATTAAAGTGCAGTGGCAGTTAAACTGCAAGTATATACATGAAAATGGATAATGGTCACCAAACCAATCAACCAAACTGTCAGGTATCACAGTGTTTTCAATACAAAACCATATCATTCTTTCACATGAGAATGTGTTCTAAACTGTCAAATAAGAGAACAAGTCCTGAACTGAACGGCAGCTGCTCTAAAAATGTTTTTTAATTTTTTAAACATGGCCCTGCCCTACTGTACCTCTAGATTAAAGTTCCTTTGTATCCATCCTAGAGTGTTACTCTCTGAACTTCCTGTTAATTTTGAGGAGCAGTTGATTTTCAAAGTTAGTAGAGTTCATCCTTGCTCACTTTGCAGTGAACAGTAGTCCAGCACAGCTAAAGAGACGCTCGAAGGCAGCTGAGGCAGGCAGGCCAGTGTTAAGTTTGAGAGAAAGTTTTTTGACGTCCCTAATAAGACATCAATGCATTACGTAGCTACCGCTGGTAAATTATACCAATATACCTCGTGTTTTGTTTTTTTTATTGGACAGTAACAGGCTAGTTAACGGGAGGTTGCAAGTGCTAATTAACAAGTAACAGAAGTCAGCTGTCTTTGACTAATCTAAGGTAAGTGAGCGCTCTGTTATTCTTTTGCCTGCAGTGTGAACATATGTGGGTTAAGTAAGAAAGTAGCCGCTTCTGTCTTTAATTTAACTATTTTTTTAAATAAATTATTATTATTAACAAACAGGAAAAACGTAGGTAAACACATTTTCTTTTGGCAATTTACCAACCCAGTAAAAAAAAAGTAAGTTGCGTGGACAACGTGCCCGATTACAGCAAGTTGCTAGTACCAACCAACGTTATCTGTGTTCTTCACAGATGTCTTAACGTAATGTGATTAATTTGAACACAGCCTTTTTGCTACCATAACGGTACGAGTTGTATTTAACTTACCTCTACATGCTTGCGCAGGTTTGATGTGGAATTTTTAAAAGCTGCTAACTCTGTCTCTCTGGGCAAACACAGCTTACACTGCATAATAAAGCTGTTGCCTTTCTTGCACTTGAAGCCGAAATGGTCCCTTAAATACGGCCAGGGGTTCACATCCGTTTCTTCGAGTTCAGGGTCAGCAGAATTCGACGGGGCTTCTTTTTTCACTGGATCCGTAACACCGATGTCAGACTCCATCTTTAACGTGACCTTAGCACCAATTTGTTCTACTACCCATTGTTCCCTGCAGTATTTCCGAAGCGCAATGTTTTTTGTTTTTTTTTAATTTACTCAGTAACGGGTGTGATTGAAAACGTAGCGAACTACAATACTTTTTAAAAAATATACTTAAGTAAAAGTAAAATTACAGACTTGAAAAATTACTTTAAAAAGTACAAATACACAAAAAAACTACTCAATTACAGTAACGCAAGTAAATGTAATTCGTTACTTTCCACCTCTGCATGGAACTGACTACATTTCATTCCACCGTCAATCTCACTGATGAGACACAAACAGAAAAACTGCCTTTTCATACGTGATCTGAGCAGAACGCATCATTCTAACAGCTAGCTGCCATACTGTGTTTTCACTACAGTCTTCTTCATGTTGCCTTAAAGTCTTCTGAACAATTCATCCTACATGCTTCAAAGCAGTGAAGCAAAAGCTGTGAATATTTATCTGCATGTTATGTTGTGATTTTTAATACATTTCAGCATTTTATTTCACTTTGTCATTATTGGGTATTGTGTGTAGAATGTTGAGAAAAATGAATGACAACATGTGGAACAAACAAAAAATTGTGTCGCAATTTTTTTTGTCTGCAGGAGAAACCCTGCTTTTGCTTCTTGATATACACAACAAGAATAATAAATGTATTTAAATATTTTTTTTAATCAACTTTATTCAGTCAGGAAACAGGAATGCACCAGCATGTAGTTTGAATACAAAAGTTTGTTTTTTATGCTGTGGAGCTCATCACTCACCAAAAATATTGTATATCAAATTAGGGAGTGATGATGAGTAGACATGCAAATGCTGGGGACAGCCAACAGCGACGCAGGGAAGCAGCGGCACCGACGTGAGAGGGAGAGATCGCAACTTTTGGGAGAGTGTGTTTGCTGTATGATGTGAGGACAGCGAGGCATGTCAGTCTTTACGATGCAGTGCAACTTGATTCGTGAGGTCTGACTCAGCGTAAAGTAAAGCTGCATACACGATTTTATTGACCAGGTGGCAGCACAATGAGCTGTTAACACAACATGAGGTCTACATTAGACGATTAAGTTATGTCATGATGCAGTAGCTTGCACATCTAGCAGATACACTCATTAGTATTCATTTTGAGTCATGAGTTTCTTGTCAGCCAATAACTTTAAGGCCAAATCTAAGTCTCCTCTTAGCTGTGATGCGGTCTCCAGTGACTACTGAGGGAATTACACGATGAGAGTCGTGATAAACTTGAGTCATCCTGATGATGGGTCAAATATCTATGCATACTAATAAAGGTGCCACTCAGGGACAAACACACCAGTGGAATTATAAAAATACTGGTTCTAGATAATGATTATGGAAGCAGGAGGCATCCTTCTGTAATTGCTCAAAGAAATTCTATTAGCTAACCGTGATAACGTAAAGTCCAAGGAAATAATAACACGACGTTGCAGTCAATGCTATCACAAACAAAACAAAACAATGCATTGCAATACAAAATTGACACCTGTAGAGTGGGGTCATTTAATTACATAATATAGGTTTAGAAGATTAAGTCACTTTGCACATCAAGTTCAAAGCTCCTCCAGTGTAAACAAAGCTCAAATACAGAGTGGGAGGCTAGACTAGTTTATGGGTGGATCCTGGCCTGCTGCTGCTCTGTGGTTGCCAGCAGATAAGATCATCTTATTGTCTTTAAAAACAGTGTAATGAGATTACTGTGTGGTGGGCTGCTGAAAAAGACAATTTGACAGACACACATAAAAAACTGTCCCATGCAGGCACCGTAATCACCACACAGAGCTATGTTAATGTCAGGTCTTTGGCTTCTTTTAGATTACAAATTTAATAATGTACTGTACTGTACTGACTCGTAATCAGCTTTGTGAGCAGTTAGTATGGTCTGTATTATAATAACGTACTTTACTTTGAACTGGTAGACTTTGGCAGCACAGAAAAGCATTGTTATATTACCATGACACTGCTGTTCCACTCTGCTCTATAGGCTATAATGTAACTGTTCGTTCAGTCTCGTCGCTTAACTCGGTCCCATTTATGATGGTCCCAGAGCATCTAACAGCCTTTAAGACAGATATTTGCCTCTAAAAATAACGATCAAACCAAATTTTAAAGGAGAGCGATTGCTGGACTTCATAAAAGTTTGTGTATTTAGAGTGAATATAAGCCTTACAAATTAAATTAAATGCATAATAACCCCTACGGATGCTTTTATAAACAATTATGGCCAGCAGGTTACATACACTCATTATGGGCACGTGCAATCATCATGTATGTAGTACAATCAGCTCCAAGAAGCCCAAAATTACTGTGACATTCATACCCATGATGAGTGGGCATGAGTGGATGTAAACCTCTGATAACACATACTGACTACTATTGCTTCTTCCAGCTTTAACTAAATGTATTGTTCTTTGCACTATAGACTGTCTCAAGCTGTAAACATCACTTAGGGCCTTAGGACATATATCTGTGTCCTACGCACTAATATTCTCAATTCAAATACTGCATTTATGGTTCACGTCAGTCTTAGAAGTCGTGTAAATACACAATACAGGCTACACACAAACCATGATAACTAATTATTAGTTTTCCATCATGCCGAGATATTTTGTGTTAAAAGTTTTGTCAAATTGAAAACACCTGTGTGCTGCACACCAGCTCAAATAACCAATAACTGTGAACCCTTTCCTGTTCCATGCCATTAGGCTGTGATCTTGTCTCCCGTTCTTTCAGGTCCCTTGTAAGCAGACACACTTCAGAGTCCCTGCTCTGTTTCTTCAGCTCCTCCGAAATGAGTCGATTATAACAGACAGACCCGTGACTCTGAAAGAAAGTCTCTGTCTCTTTCAGCGGCAGGCTGGCCAGTTGCCTAGTTACTGCTCACTGATGTGTGTAAACCCTATACAGCAATTACCCAGGTATCATAGCACTGCTGCTGGAAAGCGGCGCGGCGAAGCCCTCGCGCCTGCTCCCAACCCACCCCCATAACAGAGATAAGAGGAGTTGAGGGTTTTGATTTGAACCCTCAGCTCTTTGAATCAGCCTTCTCTTATTAAAGAGATGACGACCGACTTAAGAAGAGCAATGAGAAATGCTTCGAAGGAAAAAAACCCATCTGTGATCTCCTGTCTGTCTGCACTAAGATAGTGGGTTAGAGGCTCTGCTGCGCCTGGAGTTAGCTGTATTTAACAATGTATGCACTCACAGACCTGTTAGCAGCTTTAATTAGAAAGTGTTTCTCTAAAAGCAATATACTGGCTGCTGAATCAATAAACCACATATATGTGTATTCATGTGCAGCTCTTCTTTCACACACTTAACATTACACAAGGTGGCTCTCACTGTTCTTGTTGTGCCATCTCTTTAATAGCCTGTTTGCTCAATTCTAGGAAATGTGGTGGTAGCAGGCAAGAACGTGCTTGGATCTCGCTCTCTCTCTCTCTCTCTCTCTCACACACACGCACGCACGCACAGGTTTCTTTTCCTCAGTCAATCGTTTTCCTTGTCTCTCTCATCAGCCCTGGCAGTTCTGCTCTCAGTCCCTTCCTTCCTGTTTCTCCTCCTTTTGCTTCCACATTCACTCATTTTATCTCTACTTTGATCCAAGCCTTCCATCACAGGTCTGCAGTGTGCACTAAAGAGAAAAGCAAGGAAATGCATGACACACCTGACTGATGCAGTGTGTCGCGGCAGGATGGATTGCTCATATACAACCACTGCAAAGCGAGAGTGAAAGCCAAACACCAAGCTGTGAGCTAACCTGGTTTCCCTCTGTGTTTGCAAAAGCAGCATCACACCTCCTCTCATGATTCAGGTGAGTGAGGCAGAGTGCAAATCAAGCAGAGAACATGACCCCCAGGCCCAAAGCGCAGTCCTCTGCTATAAAAAGTCATGTTCATTTCTACTCAGCCCAAAAGACAGTTTGAAGGAGGTTAGGATGGATTAGAGGCAGCATGCTGTGAGTGTGACTTACTGGAGTCCCTGGAGTCTTTAATCAGAAAAAGTCTAGAGTAAGGGCTCATGTAATGCACGCACGCACGCACCAAACAAAGGTCATATTCACTCTGCTTCACTGAGTGAATGGGTTAAATGCAGAGAGGAATTTCCCCACGGGGATCAATAAAGTATACATTATTATTATTATTATTGTTATTATTAAAAGTGATGAAAAAAAGCTGCCACTGTGTTACAAATTGAAGCTGGAGGGAATATCAGAGAAGTTGATAGTAATAAGTAATAACAAACAAATTGCGGAAAAACACACCTGGTTGATTAAACGCTTAAAATATCTTCAGTCCTATTAAAGGACATCCATCTGTTCATTCGATTATCATTACATTCTTTAACTCAACTGGATCAGCACTACATGGTTCATGTCTTAACCTCAGTGTATAGACTGAATAGATGGATGTAACATTCAGCTCTTAAAAGTCAAAGAAGCCAGTGTGGAGGTGTCTTAAACCTGCATTCTACTAAACCTGCGTGACTCCTCTGTTGGCAAACAGAAGATTAGCTGTTTGGAAGTTTATGGTAAAATGATCCTTGCTGGCCTGATGAGTTCATGGCTTCTGTTGCTAGTTTCAAGTCACGCCGCATGCAACGTGATATTCATTTAGTAGATTATGGCCCCCATTACAGTCAGAAAGGGAGGATTAACCATGGTATGCTCACTGGTTAATGACTTGTGAAAGACAAGTGTTTAACTAAAGACAGCGATGGTGAAAATCTTCCGATTTTGGCTTCCCAACAAGAAAATAGTATGTCTTATACAAGCAAATATAAAAACAGACAACAATTAAAATGATACTAAAGTGAAAACAATCTCTGTCCTTACAGCTCAGACCAGCATTTCGGACCAAAACAGATCTCATATTGCCCGATTACATCTATCCTGAAATTTACTGCCCCCCTCTGGCTGCACTTGGTAATTGTCTTTGGAAGCTAGCTTGACTATCAGCTGTTAAATCTCTGTCATTTTTTCTGGGAGCGTTTATGTCATGCTGACAAAGGCTGGAACTGAGAGGAGAGTAGCAGGAGTCGATGTAGGACAGTCATTCCACTTGCTATTAATTTCAATTAAATTGTCTGCAATTCAGCTAGAGGCACAGCAGGTGGCACTTGAGAGATATTTCTCTGAATACTTGAAAGGTGGGATTTCCCATGAAACCCTTCTCTAGCATTCTTTCTATGCTCCTCTTTTACCCTCATCCCTGAACTGTGGAAAGGGCAAATAGCATGTTCAGCCTCCCTGAGCATGGCTCTGATGGGGGCTTCTTCCTGTTAAAAGGGAGTTTTTCCTCCCCTCTGTTGACAAGTGCTAGTTTGCAGGGGATTAGGCAATCATTTGGGTTCGTTCTCTAATATTGCAGGGTCTGTATTTTTCCTCATGACGTCTGTCATTGTAGGCGATACAGCACCCCAGACCAGTACAGACCATTGACCCATTTACTTTACCTTCAATGAGCATGAAAGTTGACCTCTTTGACAAACTTCACAATATTTAGCTTTTTAAGATGCTCAATCTTTTTTTGGCAGTTTGTGTATGTGTATTGCCACACTGTTGTCAGAGATGATGAGGAACTGGAATGCAGTTGGTTCACCCACTCTTCTTACCCATCTGTAAAAGTCTCTGCATGCCATTGATGGTGCATGAGCAGTTACCTGCAAAACGACCTATTCTCATCAGTAACATCTGCACTTGGAAATTAATCCAAACACAGAGCTGTTACACCCCGTCAGTAAGTAAAGTTAACAACAAAAAAAATCAGTGAGCTGTGTCATCAGATCATGTATAATGTAGCATGTTGTCATCAGACCCATGGTTCTCAAAGCGGAATCTGTTAACACCACAGCTCCCTCACAAAGGGATCCAGGGGGGTTTGATGATTCAATTCACTTGATTCTATTTGGATTTCCTATTTATCACCATACACTGTGGAAGAGACACATACCATCCTATTTCTCTCACTTTCAATTTCAACAGCAGACCGTAGCAGATGCATAAACTCTGACCAATCATCTTTTCCAAATGGTGACTCTTTGGACAAAAGACACATCTAGGAGGCAGATTCTGCAGCCCATGAGACAAAGCAAGGCTAAAACGATTCAATCCATCTCACACTAATAGAGAACTCCCAGCAAAAAGAAAGGTTTAAACAAACCCAGGCTTATCCTGGCAGCTGCTGCAGGAGAAATATCACCCACAAAGAACAACTTCTCTGTGAACTGCAGAGTTTTCAGCTGTGTGTGCCGACCACACGTTCAATCAAACATGCAGACGATCGATGTGACCCAGTTTCTGCCTTGGCATCAGCAGAGAGATGTTGTACAGTGAGCTACAGTACTTTAAAGAGCATTTACAGTCTAAGGCAGCAACCAGACAGTTAAAACAATCGTCCCTCAGGAGGTTGTTAAAGCAGCACAACGTACAACTGTTTTCTTTATGAATGTCCTTAAAAAAAATCTCCATACTGCAGCACCTCCCATTCACTACATCCTCACCTGTTTGTGCTGTTATTTTGAGTCTCCCCCTCCGGAGGCAGGAGGTGTGTTAGGCTGCACTGTTTGAACAGGGCACATAGAAAAGGGGAGCGGGCTGACGTTATGTTAATAGAGGTAAAATCAGGAGAAGAGGAATCTGCAGCGCGAATGCTCAAATTAACACACACACACACAAGCTCAAACAATTATAGGCTGAATACGCACAGTGCAAATTTCATTTATTTGCGGACACACACACACTCTCCACTCTGCCTGTCACCCTCAGCCCTTGCTGTGGATCTGCTTTGGGCTGTGGCTCCATCTAGTGAACAAAAATCTGCATCTGGCACAACTACAAAACAGGGCGGTGTTAACAAGAACGCTATTAAACATTACTGTATCCAAAAATGATTATGAGATCTATAGAAAATAAAAAATACAGGAATAATGCTACAAGTCCAATTTTTGTGTTGTCTTCCTTGGTAAATTCACTGATCCTTAAATGAAAGTGAATGGCAAAATCGCCTCTATAACCATGCAAAAAGAATGACTGCACAGTTGTCACTATATCTAACTAACTACATATAATTATAACCTATCAGAATGGAGAATACAGTTTTTTCAAAACAGGCGTATTATACTCGTATTATATACTATATTATATCACAAAGGAGATAGGTATAACAAATTGCTTCCTAGCATTCCATTTAGATGTGTTTGTTCCACTCCTGGCAAAACATACACAGCGGCATGGCTCTGTGAGATGCTTGTGCCATCATCAATGGAGTCATTTCTGCTGCTGTGTTATTTCTGCTATTATAAATATACCATTTACTTTCTGCCAAACCAAACAGCAGAGTTGCAGATGAGTAGCTCTGCACAGTGATGAATCATTTAGTTTTAACTTTAATTGGTGGAGATGCATGGATTGTTGCCAGCTGAAAAGGTAAACGGGTTAAGGAATAACATCAGAGTTCTCTAAAACTTCCCTAAAGCGTCAGAAGGGATGTATTTGAGGATCTATGGCCCATGCTGAATAAAAATCCATTTGATCACATCTTTTCATTCAATCTCCTTATCAGTTGTGTCACTTTTTAAATTTCTTATATAAGACTAGTCAAGCTTTGTTTCATAACATCACAAAGTTACTCCAAAATACTACATAAATCTGACCTTTGTTTACCAGTCTGAGGTCACACATTACGTGTGTGTGCGTGTGTGTGTGTGTGTGTGTGTGTACGTAAATTACCTCAGCAGCCACTGTACACAGTATGAGCTGTGTCTCTGACTCGGGGAAGTAGGATCTGACTTGTGGAGACATGCCAATCAGTGCACAGTTGGTCACAACAGCTATCACACTCATGGCTTCAAAGGCGAGCTACACACAGAGGTAGAAAGACAGCGACAGTTATTCGTTTCCACGAATGGAAACCATACCTGGCAGCTGGGCACAGCACAGAGTCAGTGATATGTCATTTTTAATGGAGTAGCTCTGTTTAGATTAGGACAGCATGTTAAAAACTACAATGACTTGTCAAAGCTTTAATGTTCAGAGTACCCCAATATCATTTCTGAAGGACGTCCAATATAGCAGTAAGGATGTGGAGGATATCTGTGTCCTTTAGTAGTTTAAGGTTGTACAGAAATATTTGTTAAATAAAAAACTACCAAAGATCATTCTTTTCTCATAAACATCAGCAACTGCATTCAAAACTAAATAAAAATACCTGCCAGACTCCAATGTTTGCAGCTGGGTCGGCAAAGGGTCGTTTGAACACTCGACACATCTTGAAGGCGTCAGAGTAAACCTCGGTGATGTTGTTTAACACCACAAGGACAGCAGCCAGAGGAAAGACACAAGAGAACAGACTGACATAACCAAACAGCAGGAAGAGCTCCAGGTAGTCATCAAATGTTCCCTGAGCAGGAATGAGAGCACAGACAGACACACAGACACAAATTAAAGAACACCGCAGAAGATGTCATTTGATTTCTGATTAAAGATCACATGTACTGACCAAGTACGTGCTCATGTCGGCCTCGAGCCGGACCTGCTCTACCAGCGGAAGCTCTTTCTCCTCGTACATTCTTCTCTTCTGGACTTTGCGAATCATCTTTTTGTTGCGTCTCCTCTGCAGCCAGTAGGGTAGGAAGGCCTCCATGAACTGATTCAAGATCTGACTGGTGATCAACAAGGTCGCCAAACTCTGGAAAGAGCGCAGACACAATGAAATATCAACAGAAACCAGGGTAGAGGGAGGTGAGAGAAACAAAAGAAAGGAACTGTAAAAACTGGAGGAGCAGAACGATGGGAAGTAGAATCAAAGAAGGAACGAAGGAGGCAGACCTACCTGTCTGAGAAGCTCCATGTCCTGCATGACAAAGGCAATGTAGAAGAGCGACGCGAAACAGTTGAAGAAGTTGAACTAAAGAAAAAAAGAGTTAAGGCAGTTATGACAAGTGAGGTGGTGATAAGAAAGGCATCAATAAAGTGTACAGTTGGCAGAAAACTGTGGATAACTCATTTCACTCACCACCAAGACTTTGAGCACCAGGTGATTTTGATATGAAGACTCTAGCCTGTGATTTTCTAAACACACGGAAAACATGTCAGCAATAACTCATCGCAATGTTCACAGCAGAAGCTCACTGGATGAAAACCAGTCAATGACTGCCAAAAATCTGGAACTCCAGGACCTGACCAAAGCCTGACTTTTCCTGGGGTCAGCCCTTTAAAAACATTCCTTTTATTTGCCTTAAGAAGCATCTAAGTTACTTTCATGGTGTGTTTGTGTTATTATTTATCTCCAAATTCTGTGAGAATGTTGAATTCTCCTGAAGAATCAGGGCCCATCATACCTCATCAGACCTCATACTACGACATTATCCCAACAATCTAAGTTTGTGCTCACAGGGGATCACATGATTGCTGAGGTTCTCTCTAACATTGTAGGGTTTTATCTTACAATATGTGTTTGGTTGGTTTATCCTATTGATGGCTTCACTTCCATTTACTGAGAGCTGTACTGTATTGTGTTGCTGTCACAAATAAAAAGTTCCTGTGAACAGTGATTGAATGATACAATGGATGAAACTCTAAACCTTTTGATCTCCCTTACTTGTCATAACTACATATAAAATAGTTATCATTCCAAAAGGTTTAATGCAGTTTCTTTGCTAAACCATTTGAAATACACAATTAAAGTCTGTACTTTTATCGTTCATTCATCATTAGCTTTTCATTTATTTAATTAAATCAGGTACACAAACTGATTTACTAATGCAACATGCATTTTACTGCCAATTGCGCTGAGGTTGAACGCTGGGGGGGGAAAAAAAGCACATCTTAATTTGGGGTTAATATGGTGACAGTTGCTGCGCGGAGGAGGAACAAAAGTGTATCGGTTACCAAGCTATCTAATTCTAAATTGGCTCAGTGACCTCAGAGATGACCTGGACCTGGACGACCGGCAACAAAACGTCTTACAACACTTTAGCTTTTGGTGTCTTGAACATACTGTGGCTTCTGTGTCAAGAATTTCACAGCCTGCACTGTGGAGTTCAAAGTGAAATGGCTGAAGAACAAAGAGAACAGATGGATAATGATGTTAACTTTGGACCCTGTCCTGAAAGTAATCAGACCTCGGATGGACATCAAAGCATGGAAAGTCTGAACAGCAGTCCATTTTTAATTTTGATGTTTTGAATTGGTTTCATAGTTTGAAGGTGCTGTTTGCTTTTGTTCTGGTCAATTCATTTACATTCATCAACTTTAAAAACATATATTTCCTTAATAAAGTTTTTATTACACTCAAATGAAATCGTTCTAATTTCAGCAATATGAACAGCGCGGATAGTTTTCACCGTGATCTCATGAGCTGTGCTCTTAAACACATAACTGTTTTTTCATTCATCTGCATGATAATACCTAAGATAGAGATCGCACACACACACACACACACACACACACACACACACACGATTATTGTAGGGTCTTGAGCGTATAATAAAAAATGATTTGGCCTTAAGTCTACCCAATGAGACAAAATGGTGCACACTTAAATAAAGGCAAATCAAGAGACTGCTGAATTAAAACATTTGAATTACAGGAAAACCCTAGCTTCACGCTGCATTGTGAAAACTCATCAGCTGTGGATTCTCTTGTAATATCATCAACAATCAAGCCCTCTAGCCAGAGCTTGTATTAATGCAAGAAACATGGTTTGGTGTGAATGCACAATAATGAAAAAGTCGACTTACCCCATTCAGTGAGGAACTCGGCAGCATATCTGTAGATGAGGTTCATCGCCTCTATGACCACAGCATAGATGATACTAGGGATGAATAGCAGAATGTGTGTCCAGAATGTGGGGTTCTCATCATAGATGGACAGAGCCCACCCCTCCATCTGGAAGTAGATCATCATGATGTAGAGGGACAGGTAGAGGCAAAGCAGGACGAAGGGCAGAGACACAAGGTAGACACGCAGGTGCCTCTTGGTGGTGGGGTAGATGGGCTCTGCACGTCCCGTCACAGGGTTGTGACCAAGCACGCCGTGAAATCCAGGCCGAGGTTCTTCAAAGGCCTTTTTTCTGCACAGTGTGCCCCAGTAGTAGGCTAGTGAGGCACTGCGTCGCTTCCATAACTGGTGGGCACAAAGGTTCAGCAAGTCAGCTGAAGCATTTTAAAATTCTGTTACGATTTTAATAAACACTTTTGGAGTTAAGACCACATTGCAAGCAGCAGAGGGTAATATTTTCCTTTACAATTAAAGGGTCAATTTTCTCTCTTGTTTAGTGTATAAAAGAATGAAAAGTTACAACCACACATCACAGTTAAACTTCTGAAGTGCTTGAAAAGATTCAATCCCTTTACATCAAAGAGCTGAAGATTCACTTCTGCCGCTCCTGTTTTAACCCCTCCACCACCCCAGCATCCACCTGCAGGCTTTGGAGCATATTTACTCATCACTGCCCAATTTCTATGTGTATCATATTTTTAGGATGGTGAACTTTGTGCCTCCACACACCAAACTATATTCTGCAGCCATCACAGATTAATAGATCAATAGGTAGAACAATATCATACTGCATACTGTTTCATGTCTCCTTACCTCCAAGATAACAGTGCACCAGATCAAGTTGAAGACAGCAAAGACTACATATTTGTCATAGTCCTCCCAGTCAAACAGATAGTAAGGCACCCCAATGAGGGCCATAGGCACCAGCGCAAAGGTGAAGTACTCCAGGAAGCCAAAGTAGAGAGCCTGGCCCTCACCATAGTAGTGTCTGATGTCGTCTGGGGATAGAGATGAAAGAGTCAGTAGTGATCAGGAGCACTGACAGTGCATCGCTCCAATTACAGTCTGGGGACATATTAGAAATGCAGATGTACAGAGACCTGTTTTGCAAGTGTGCATGCTCCATAACGTGGACTGTTCGTTTTAATCACACAATGTATTCAAGAGTGACCATGAAAAATAATGGCACAAGATGCACTTACCCAGAGGCTGAAGCGACACCTTCACTTTTTTATACCAGGAAAAAGAAAGCCTCTTGAGTTCTTCGTTTTCATGCAGAGGAAACATCTGGATTAAGATCCCTTTGGAGAGCAGTCTGCGAACTAAGATGCAAGTAAAGAAAACAACAAAAAAGAGCATGTTACTTTCTGTCTCACCCCCCACTCTAGTCATGCACAGTGATGATAAAACAGGAAGTTTTTACTCAAACTTGTGAATTATTTGGAAGATATTCCACATGAAAACCTTCTGGCTGCATTTACATCCTTCTCTTGAGTTTTTCTGAACTCACTTTCCCAACTAAATAAACATGCATTTCATTTTGTAAAACAAGGGCAGGCTAACAATAGCTGGGAGCCGCCCCATTCCACACAATACAATAATGACTATAGCAATAATTACTATTGTCCAATATGCAGCAGCTAAATACGAGCACATGAAAGCGCTATCATTTCATCTGCCATTTTTTGAGTGCATCATTTGTCAAAAAATAATTACATTCTATTTTAACACGATTTGTCAAACACAGGCGTTGAATAGAGGCACCCTATCTTCACTGCAAGTTCATTGGTTCCTTATCTCACTTTGGGACTATTTCACTGCATTTGCATATTTATTGTTTCCATACTGAAGACAGACGAAGGGAGGGGGTTGCAGAGATAGCGAGGTGGAAGGAG
This sequence comes from Perissodus microlepis, assembly GCF_051167445.1. Lineage (NCBI taxonomy): Eukaryota > Metazoa > Chordata > Actinopteri > Cichliformes > Cichlidae > Perissodus > Perissodus microlepis. Next base: position 5,941,362 of record NC_140471.1, on the reverse strand, counting down.
GACACAGTCTGTGTTCAGTCTACAGTCTGCTACCGTTACTACTACAGGAATCTCTAAATCAAACCGCAAGCAAGTGTGGATGAACCACAGGAGAGGCTCAAACAGTCAAATCTGTCACAGGCTGAAACTGAGAAAAAAAATAGGAGTGAAATTATCTAATCTGTGTATCAGCTAATAAAAACATACTCTGCTGTGGCTAATGTTGTTATAAACAGGTTCTAACAAATGTCTTTCTGATAGTTTTATGATTAAATGCCGAGTGTATATTTAACTAAGGTTGAGGAGTGATAAATCATTTCGCCTCGACTAAACCACGATTTACACAATGTGTTCTCTTTGTGCATCAAACAGACCAAAATGAAAACAGTCAAGTCTCTAAGATGAGAAGCTGGACCTGCATTCCTATACAAATGAAATGACTGATCAATTATCAAAATGTTTATCTGTAAGCGACAGAATGAAAAACAGTTTAGGGGAAGAGGACAAGCATAAAATCGGCCACAGCATCAAAACCCTGTATGATAATACACTGCCATGTTTTACTCACATCACCTGTGTGTGGTTTTACTTCTGAGGTTGATCAGTTTCCCAGTTTTATTCTGGGATGTCTGCACATCCTAATTTAGTACAGTTTCCTGGAATTTCAGCTGTTAAATTCAGCAGTGCTATGAAGTACCGGCAATCTGTCCAGCATGCACCCTGCCCACCTTCAGCTGGATAAGCAACAAAGAATATGTATGCATGAAAGAAGGAACTAGATGAGACCATTTTCTTTTGTCTTCCTGTGAGTGAAATACACAACATCAGCAAACTGATCACTGCAAAGTTCATTTGAAACAGATTGAGACATGAACACAGACTCACTGATAGATTTCCCAGGGTAGAGCTTGGCATGACTGTATCCTGGAACATTAGTCTCCTCTTTGGCTCGCAGCATGTTCAGCTCATGCTTGATAACATACTGACACTCAGCCATACTGAGGAAGCTGTCTCCATCCCCTGAAGAGATGGAACAGAAACACAGTGCCATTCACCACAAAGGCATGTTTTCACAGGCTGTTACAGTGACGCCACTCATTTCAGACAGAGTATGTGAGCAGTGATGAGACTCAGGGGCAGTGATCAGATTGATTTGTGTTGAAGAAGAATCAAATGATGCATTAAATTCCCCTTATTTATGCAAGTCTGCACAGAGCTGACTTAACAAGGACGCTGATAAATATGGTAGTGATACGAGTTACCGCTGACTGACTGTTTAAGGTTTCTGAAAACCAGCTAACACAAAGAAAGCCTGGCTGTGTTAAACTGCAAGGCTGCAAGTTAACAATAACAATAAGATGCTAGTCTAAAGCATACATTTTCACAAACTAAACAGTAGACTTGCCTTTAAAATCTTTGAAGTTGTGTTTGCTGGCAAAAGTGAAGGCTCTCATGGACCCGTCAGTACACTCCTTAAAGAGCCCCAGATCTTCTGCACCACAGAGCAGCCTCTGCATGGAGGCCCCCACCAAAAACATGTTGGGGTTTTCCTTCTCTTCCACCCCGATTCCAGGTCCCAACTGCTCCACCAGCAGCTCAGCACCTGGAAGAAATTACAGGATGACTAATACCACGTCAAACAAGGGAAGATGATTCGAGGGGCGCAGATGATCTTCCACACCTCCATTCTGTTGCCGGTCTCTTATCCTGCTCAGCAACCAGGCAATGGCCTCCTCCTTGGTGTCTGAGGCCAGCTCCAGCACCACCAGAGGAGCGAACCTGGAGCCACTGCTGTCTACTGACGACTCCTGCAGCATCGTCCCTCCTCCCAGGAAACCTGCATGACAGAAACGTCCTTATTTCCTTGAGTCCCAAGTGTGAAATACAGCACAGACTGCTGTAGAACAAGCTTTGCTTTGAACAACCAACAGTAATTATTGTTATTGCCAATAAACAGAAACACTGCTATCTGCTAGAAAGGCCTGTTTGTCACTATCATCTTCAATTTCAGTGTACTGCAAGGCTGGCAGGGCAAGCTGAGCTCGTGCTAGGCCTAATCATCAGAAGTTTCTGTATTTCTACAATTCTGGGAGCTGGAGCCTATCACAGCTGTCATAGGGCGAGAGGCAGGGTACACCTTGGACAGGTCGCCAGTCTGTCACAAAGTTAGCTTATAGACGCAGACAGCTATACACACCCACATTCTCTTGTAATATTATAGAAAAAAAACCTATCTAGTAATATAGATGAAATAAAATTTGCCATTAACATCATGTATGCCATTGTACATGATGACAATTTTTCTTTAGGGACTCGCAGTAGAAGTACTTTGCTATTTTTCTTTCTTAAGTCAAGTCTGAATACAATAACAAAGTCTGTTCTTGTTTTCTTGGGCTCCCTGTCTCATCCTATTCACAGACTCCTAGAATTCCTGCTGTGCTGTACAACAAATTCAAAATGTCTTTACATGACTAATGTAGTGTGTGAAATGACATCTTGGCCCAAAACAGGTAAAGAAATGACAGATAAAGTCACAATGTTCATTGAACAGGTTTACACAAGGTGTGTCAAAGCTACCCCTCCTTAGTCTGAACAGGGACCTCCCTGCAATAAAATCAACTAATCATACATGGTGGAATCTGTACTGTGGGTCTGCTGCAGATCAGCTCATGTATGACCTGTAAGGAGAGACAGACCCAGAGTACAGACAGAAACAGCTGAGACTGCTGTACCCAGAAAGGGAGGAGCCTGTGTGTTAAAGAAAGCCCTGACATGCTGACTGCTACTCCTTCCGTACTTGTGTGTGTGTGTGTGTGTGTGTGTCGTTCAGGCCAGCACAACACTCACCCAAATCTGTGTATGAAGCGGCAGTGTTCCAGGCTCAGGCCGGGAACCGTGATCATCTATTGTGAACAGTAAGAAAAGAGAAGAGCGTGTGGTGTTGTAAGCGTGCTGCACCCGGTGTTCCACGTCACAGAGCAGCACTGTCAGCTGTCACACCCACATCTGCCCCACTCCTCCTGTAGGGAACTTTAACACGGATCAGCGTTTTTTGTTTGTTTGGTTTTTACTGAAGCTAATTTCTGAGCTCTCTGTGGTGGTCCTCAAAATAAATAAATAAATCGGTAGTTTTTAAAACTGACATTTTTGCAGTCAACTTGTAACACTATCACTTCCTGTAAAAGAGTTAGGAAAGGTTGAAGAGTTTATTTTATAAACCACGTTGAGGTGACTGCTGTGATTTCACGCTTTATAAATAAAACTGAAGGAAACTGAATAATGTCCTGACACATTTCATCCAAACCAAACAAAAGATGGACACAGCCACGTGACATCGCATCCTCAAGTTACCCGACTACAGGAAAGGGTGGAGTGCTAAGCTATCTGGTATTAGCAAGCTGCATTCGTAAAGTGAGGAGCACAGGTTCTCATGTCTAATTAGTGCTGAGTAACAGACTGATGAAAGTTAAAGTAAAAGTGAAGCACGAACATGTCTCTCACACACAAAATAACCCATAATATTAATCAAATAATCCATTAAAATTGCTCCGATACGCACAACCACAGGCGAAGAAGAGGCCTAGCTCCGCCTACCCGTGTCCCAAACACCTGTCAGTCACAGCAGCCACACCTCTAACTGTATTTATCATCTAGGCAGATGAGTTATCAAAGACTAAGTATTGTTTCCAGTGCTGTGAGGCGTTTTAACATGGAAGTGTATGGAGACTGACTCAACATCCAAATTAGATTTTCTTATTTATTATGTACAGATGTTAGCCTGGTGGCAGTGTTGGAGCACATGTGAGAGTAACAATGAGAGTGAGAGTACTAAAATTCAATATGATTCATGCTCTGAGCGCCACATATATTCAAATTTTTATTAAAGAGTATGTAGCGCTGATGGTCAGAAGCCCTGAAATATCATCTACAACAGGGTTCAATTAAAATGTGCAGTTCAGTTAGAGGAAATTATTGACTGTGATAATCCTCCTTTCTGCCACTTAGAATGACTAAAATTTACAAAGTGGACTTAATGTTTTATTCAATATTACCCAAAATTAGTGACTAGGCCCATAAAGTTATAAAAAAAACTGTTGACCAATGCTAGGAGTGAGCGCTGCGTTCCTATTTCTATAGCAATGAGAGGCACACAGGTATCGCCCTCTAGTGCCCATTAAAAAGAATTACAGTATAGGATATTTCCACAGACCCAGAAGCTATATCCACCTTTTATACAGTTTATGGGTATCTGAACCATATGTCGTAAAAAATAAAAATAAATAATAAATAATAATCTGTTGGATTGTGGAAGATGGATGTGGTGACTGTGATATCAGGTATATTAGTTTGCTCTTGGAAGTCCCAGCTGAAGGTTAAACTTCACTATGATTTCAGATGGGTTTTTACCTTATTAAGATATTTTTTACTGTCTACGCTACTGCTGTATGTACTGTGTGCACACACACACATGCAGTCCTACCAATGCTGTCACACTATTTGAATGATTTGATAGAACAAAGAGATGTAAGAATGAAGTAGGGCTGGGCGATATAGCCTAAAATCCATATCGCGATATAATTTGAAGCACGTGCGGTAACGATATATACCGCGATATATTCTTTTCTTCTGTATAATGTATTTTACATACTACAAGGCACACTTAAAATCCTTTAATTTTCTCAAAAATCGAGAGTGTGCCTTATGTATGAATTCTGGTTGTGCTTACTGACCTCGAACCGATTTGGGCGTGCAGAAATCTGTTAAAAATGTTTTAGTACAACTTTGGTAAGCCACACTGCTTGATGGATTGTCAAGAGCATTACGGCTGCCGTAGTGAGGAGCTTCCATGAAAACAGAATTTATTAAATATAACGGAGTTAGAAGTTAACAGGAAGTTAGCTCGCTAGTTTCCACCTAAACATGACATACCATGTTCTGACTGAGATTTCTGAAACTAATTAAAACGTACAGCTCTGCTGCCACTTCCAACATAAATGAAGACAGAAAACTAACAGCAGTGGCGTTTGCAGGGTTACTGAAATTGGACTACCTGGTATATAATGTTGTGCTACGTGATTGCTAGCGACACAGCTATGTTAGCATAACATTAGCACAGTGAAGCTGGAGGATGAACACCAACTTTTTTTCCACTCGATAAAAGTTAACGTGAGGGATTCTGTATGAACAAATGCAATCGCATAGCAGGATGCTATACACGGGCCAGACTTCAGTCAGGAGAACAACTAAGATTATTCATCCACAAGGTTAGTTATTAATATACTGCAACAACATGGGAATAGAACAGCTGCGAGCGAATTCAACATTAATCAATCAATGTTACGGAAGTGGAGGAAGCGCAGTTTTTGGCTTTCCCCATATTTCAAACGTGCTTCATCTCTTTGCTATTACTGTCGCCCGGCATAATTTGCAGATGATAATGGTTGTAGCCGCTGCGATGCTTTCGACCAAAACAGGCGCAGCTTGATGACATCATCAACATGCGCTATCGCGATATAGTCAAAATCTCTATCGTTGGCCAGATTTATATCGTTTCTATCGCCCACCCCTAGAATGAAGCACATATACATACTAACAATGTTAAATATAACCAAATTTACAGTGATCAGAACAGGTACCCTAACCACATGCTATGTTATTTTTAGCCTACGTATTGTCTCCAGAGGTTCAAGTATTACCAGTTTTACAGGTAACAGTTGAACTTTCCACTGATCTCTCACGCTTCCAGTTTTGTTAAAAAGAAAAACAGCCTTTGTATATTTCATTAATATAGCTCTGTGTGTGTGATCGATCACATAATTTCCACTATCCTGGCCCACGCCTGTGCAGCTTTAAGTGACAACACCTGTGTGGGTGTGCAGAGTCTTTAATGAGTGTGGTTTAAAACTCAAATCCCATAGCTTGTTGAGTTGACTTTGGATAGCTTTCTGTTAGGGATTATAATCAGTAACTGTTTTCATTTTATAATCCAGTTAACTCGTAATGAAGGTAGCAGGATTATTTCTGTTATTATTTACACCGAACACTGAAACATTTTCTGCAGTTACACAACAAATCTTCATGCTTCATCCTGACTGTGTCAGATTTTGAAAAAAAAAAAAGGCAACTATCTTAGTATTTTACACAACTTTCCTTAGGGTTGAGTAAATTTATATTATATATATATATATATATATATATATATATATATATATATATATATATATATATATATATATATATATATATATATATATATATATATATATATTTTTTTTTTTTTTTTTTTTTTTTTTTTTTGAACTCCTTTTAATTAGGAGTTTAAAAACAGCAATCGCTATGCTATGACTGCAAGAATCTGTTATAGTTCTGTAGTCTTGCTCCCACTTTTATTTGAATACTGGTGTCTGTCAGGAAGATTACACAAAAATAAAAAAAAAATAAAAAAATTGGTCAACACGGTTGAAGAGATTAAACAAAGTTATAACATATAGGAGGAGGAGGATTCAGGGATAACAGGGATCACCCCTGATGGCCATTAGAAAAAAATGCAGGTTTACCCCGGACCTAAATATATACATTTAGAGAAATTACGGGAAAATTAACAACTCCAGTACTGTGCAAAAGTCTTGATTCACCCCTGATTTCTTTGTATTTTGGTTACAAATGCACAGAGTTTGTTGTTACTTTAAAGTGGTCTTGAGCAATATTTCTCCAGCCTTCTAAAGGTACAAAGAAAAACTTTGTAAATATATGTTTACAAAGTTTTTCTTTGTAAACATATATTTATTGGATTTTATATTCATAAATATCCAACACTTTAAACATCTTGAACATATGGCAGTAAGAAAGCAATAAAACCACAAGATACCCAAAAAACAAAAAGAAATAATTTTTAAAGAAAAGAGAAGGGAAAAAACCCCCAAAACAAACCAACAACAACAACAACAAAAATAACAAAACAGGAAAAAAACAAAATAAACATGGTACTTTAAAAGTTTTTCTTTGGACATCAACTAGTCTTCACTAATACTTACAGTCCATGTATGTGTGTCATTAAAAAAATTAAGGAAACTGGACAGATGAGAGCAAAAGTAGTAGTGACAGACCCCCCCCCCCCAAAAAAATATATAAAAAAATAAAATAAAATAAAATGTATCAATACCAGATGAGAGTCATGAAATAAGACAAAAAAAATCCATCAAAGACCCAGGACTTTCAGTCTGATCCAGCTACGGTTCACTGAAACCATCTGAAACAGCCTCAGTGGAAGCATGGAAGAAGCTGTTGTTTAGTAAATGAAACAGAGCAAAGGCTGAGGTATGCCAACATACACAATAACTGGACTGAAAACCAGTGGAGTGAAAAATCCACATTTGAATTTTTTTGGTTCGATTTTTTTCAATACGTAAAGAAAAGGTCAGAATCAAAGTACAACAGTGACTAACTACAGCCATGTGGAAAACACAGTGGAGGCATGGTGGTGTTGAAGATCTTGTCAAAACTGGTAGAATTATGAATGCAGAAAAGATTTGTCCATCTGGAGAACTTCTGATTGATAACAGCTAAATATTTAATTGCGGCAATGATCCCAAAAACACTGTGAATGCAGTAAAGGCATACCTTGATGGAAACAAATATAATGGTACACATCCATCCATCATGGATTGGCCTCCCTGGAGCCCGAATCTCAGCGTTATTGAAGCAGTGTGTGATCATCTTCACAAACGGAATGAAAGGCAAACACCCTTCAAGAAGCCTGTTTTTGAAGACCACTTAAATAAATAACAAAGCAAGCGGCCTCAGAGAGTTCAGCTGTGTGGAAAAATAAATGTTGTCATACCAAATATTGACTTTTAAGTCTGTACACTGTGCTTCTGATTATGTTTGCACATAAATCACATCCCATTCGCCTAGCACAATCTAAACGATGTGTGGCTCAAGACTTTTGCACAACACTGTAAATAAAACTTTTTTCTACACGTATCTTTCACGCTGCAGGTTACATGTGCATGAGTACCTATCCCCATTAAATGTAAGACCTGAAATATCAGATCAGCAAGATAAATGAGTTTAAAGACCGTTGAGAACATTTCTAACGACTTGCAGGATGATTCACCGTAAGAACTGAACCGAAGAGCTGAACAGCAGCAGCTGCCCGCGCAAGCTCAACGCTCTTGTGTTACTTTTAAATACCCGAGTAATGTAAAACAAGGAACACAAAACGGAGTTTAAATACTTACCAAGACCCACTTCCCCGATCAGCAGCAATGTTTAGACATGACAGACACGCCAGTTCCGCAAACTCTTCCTGGGTGCGTTTGTTTTACGCTACTAGGAAGAAACGAAGCGGAGATAGGTGGATCCACAGTAGGAATAACACCCCCCCCCCCTTCCCCCTTGTCTCAGTCAACTGACGCTATAAATCAAATGCACACAAGCTTGGCAGCTACGTCAGACCCACGTGACTGCGAGAAGCGTCTCGGGGACTGTCGCGCTATGGCTGAGCAAGCGGTGATCGAGAACAGAGGGTGAGTATTTCTATTAACCTATCACATTCCCCGGTCTGTCAGAGCATGTATATCCACGGTAATGTTCCTTTATTATTTAACAGACAGTAAGTGTTATTAGAACAGCGACACTGTGCACCTTTTCCTGAAAATGCCCGAGTGTTGATGTCGAAAGTTAGACAGGCTGCCAGAAGAGGCACCACTTGGGTCAAGGTAAACCTGCGCCCCCACCCTCATTAGTTAATTGCTGGCTTTTTGTAAAGTGGCCCGTACTAAATGAGAGTGCTCGAAGACTGCAGAAGGTCGTTGGAAAAACTCACCGGTGCTTTGAAGGTATTGTCGGTGTGGTCCACAGAAGTAAAATAACGCTTTTATTGCAAAGCCGCTGGACTGCCATGTTTGTTTTGCCTCAGAGATAGTAGAGCAAATTGAGAAAACTGGTGTTCTTGGAATCCATCCTACCTCACAAACCATCCTACCCGTTGTTTCTGCGCATGCGCACAACACGAAATTAAGTAGCGAACCGTCCTACCTTTGTGAATATTAGCTACAAAAATACTCTGACGGGTAAAATTAACTGCCAAACCATCCTACCTTTGTGAATTTCACCTGCAAGCATACTTAAACAGTTAAAATTCAGTGGCGAACCATCCTACCTTTGTGAATATGAGCTAGAAGCATACTTTAACAGCTAAAGTTCAGTGGCAAATCATCCTACCTTTGTTAATAACAGCTACACACATACTGACGGGTAAAATTAAGTGCCAAACCATGCATGTTTGGCACTTAATTTTACCCGTCAGAGTGAATGTTACCTACAAGCATACTTTAACGGGTAAAATGAAGTGGCAAACCATCCTGGCTGTATGAATATGACCTACAAGCATACTCTGATGGGCAAAGTTAAGTGGCAATCCGTCATACCTACTTAAATTGGTGTTGGAATTACTCTGTGACAGCAGAAATGTGCATAAACTACTAACGGTAGGACGTTTTGCCAAACTAGGATGGTTTGTCAGAACACCGGTTTTAAACAAGAGTTTTGCAGTGGTGCGAATATTTTTCTATTCATGTGTAGTGATGGGTACCGGTATCCGGTGCCATCATGGCACCGGTTCTGACATAAACGGTAGTAACCAGACCGAAAAACAGCGCACATTTCGGTGCTTTATTTCGGTGCTTTTTTTCCCTGAGCTGTGATACACTTTGAATTCTAGCCAATCATTTTACGTTTCCGAGGATAGTAGGCGGGTCCAGGTACGTACGTTCTTTTAGAGCAGAGCTACAGATTAAAAATGCCCAAAGCGAAGCGGTCAAAAGTCTGGCTGTACTTCACAGCAAAAGATGCAAACTCAGCAGCCTGCAACAAGTGCTTTAAGCTGATACTGTGATACTGTCAAAGGAGGTAACACCTCGAATCCGATGAAACACCTGGCGACGCTTAGCGTTTGTTTTTAAAAGCCGAGAAATGCGCCGTATTTGATAGCTTGCTGCGAGACCTCACACCGAGCACATCTACTGCGGGTGTGGTGCCTGTTATCGGACCCGGAGTTAGCAACATCCCCCAAAAACCCGAAGAGGAGAGTCCTGGCCCCTAGCCCTGCCAGTGTAGCAGAAATGATGACGGATGATGATGGCAGCAGCAGCCGTTCTTCTCTGCGTGAGTAGCTTAATGTTGTTCGTGTATAATTTACGTTGAGTAGGCTAACCACGTTATTAAATTAATGCATGTAAGGTGAACTAGCAAACACAGTCGTAGTTACATGCGGCTGTCTTCTTGTTTGATGGCAGATACTCCCTTCACCCTGGCCAAAAAGGCTAAAATGACCAAAGAAAAAGTGGGAAACAGCTTTTTTTTTTTTTTTTTTTTTTTTTTTTTTTTTTTGCCATTGTTTAAGCGCTGCTTCCAGCCAAGAGTGATACCATATATGCCCTATAGCTGCAGAAAAGGCTAACATTGTTATCTTTTTACAAAAAAAAACAGCTGAACATGAGAGGTTTTTGGACCAATTTTGTGTTCTCCATTCTTTAGGCACCGGTTTGAGCACCGTTTAAGCACCGGCACCGTTTCAAAAGTACCGGTTTGGCACCGGTATCGGATAAAACCTAAACGATACCCATCCCTATTCATGTGCATAAAAAGCCCTCCGGAAATGCACAAAAAACCTTGATAAAACCATAAACCTTTTTTAAGTGTTATAGTAAATGCTTGATAATTTAAATAATGGAGATGATAGTTTTGCTGTCACGCGTTGTCATCGGCCAGTCCCTGTCCTTTGCCCTCATGCGCTTACTCTTTTATTATATCTCCAGGGTCATTCATAGAATGCTGTCTACTGTTGGTGTTCCCAGTCTGGCCAGCAGTGTGTGGGGCTATGTGGATAAAACAATAAGGTAATGTTATGAGCATCCACACACAGACACAGGTGTGACACTCTTTTACACAAATATCCACCTCCACTCAGACATTAGCTTTCATTATTGTAGCCTCACTTTGTTAGTTTGTATGTGTCACTGTGCAGGTCCAGTTTCCTTTCAGCTGGGTGATTTTCACAAGACTTAGTAGAGTAATGGAACGTAAGCAAAGGGAGAACTAAACTTAAACTTTTGTGTGACTCTTTAACTTACCTTTCACAATAACACACAGGGTGTCTCCTGCGTTTTGATAACCCTGGCAAACTCACGGGTTTATCAAGTAATTGCGTCTCCAACAATTGAGTCCAACACATGTATGTTAACAGGCTGAGACTAAATGGTTGCTTATCAGTGCAAAGCAATATAAATGAGCAGCACCACCCCGATTAACAAAAACCTGTTCAAAAGGCATTGTAATTGACGTTTCCAGACTTGTAAAAGGCATTTAGAGTGGGTTAAAAGTGAAAAGTGAAAGTGCAGTTCACAAATCACAGCCATCTCCTTGAGGTGTTCTGCATTATAAGGTGAAGACCCTACAATAATGCAGAGAAAACCCCAACAGCAGCCCAGATGAGAAACACATGCGCATATAGCGTAAATGTGCTTTTATATGTTAAAAAAATAATTAAGTACAACTAGTTTTGGATTGAACCTTCAGGACCTTCCTTGCTGCCTGCTGCCCAAGCATCATGTGTAATGATTTGAAAAAGAAAACAACAGCCATGGGGGGTGGAGGACAGTCTTAAAATGACCATGAAGACAAATGAGTTCCCCAAACAGTAAAACCTTCATGGGGGGGATGATCAGAACAGTTAAATTAGGCTGATTTTTAAGTCTGTGACTCTAGTTGTGCCTAAACAACACCGTAATGAGGCTGCTTCATTATGTCTGCCACATGTTGGAAAGGACTTTATGTGAGTTCTCTTGCAGTACTGACTTATTTAAAACAGAGGACCACTCAGGCAGCACAGATTCACACCAAGGCCAATGCCATACTTGATCAATTTAAAGCTAATTTTGAGGCTGCATTGTTTTGAGGCTGCGCTGCTGCTGCTCACTTAGAAAATAGAAGTGTGTGTGTGTGTGTGTGTGTGTGTGTGTGTGTGTGTGTGTGTGTGTGTGTCATTTGTTTAATTGTAAGAATTATTAGAAGTAGGCTTAGGTAAATGTTGAAACATGTGAAAGGGACTGATTGAAATCGCATCATTCACGTCCTGTATTGATTTCTCAGAATTCAAGCAGCCGAAAACCTTACAGACACACAGACAAACAATTTAAGTTGCCCTTTTCACTAGCTACAGCTGTTTTGATAAAGGACAAATAGTCCTTTATCAAAACAGTTGGAGATGAATGTTTTGATAATTAGTAAGTGAACAAGATGTCTATGGTTAGACTCTGTAAAGAAGGCCTTGTTAAAGGAACTAATGTGACCGATGTCAGGGAAGGAGAACATTGAGTGAAGTGTAGTGTGACGACAGCCATTTGTTTCCTCTTTTGATGTCTCTGCGTGTTGCCAGATGAGGTTTGCATGTCACAGAAGAACATTTTGTTGTTACTGACTTCTTACAATTTATGGCCTTGTTTGTTTGTTTTTTTTGGGGGGGGGTGACTTGCCTAAAGACAAAAGAAAACAAAGAAACTAAATTTTTGTGTCACAGCTTTGTGCTCTGTTATGCTTTTCCCTCAAGACCACACTGGGAAAGCAGAAGAACTTATTTCAGAGCCAGCTATGAAGTAAGAAGTTGCTTTCCCACACAGAGCAGCTAATGGAGAGGTCACTTTTACAATAAACACAGCTGTTTAGACATTCAGCCAAAAACCTTTAAGTATCTCCTTACTCTTAAGTCACACCCTTCTGTAGTTTAGTTATGCCTTCTAGTAGAAGGCCTGCCATAACACGTTGCCATGAATTAGGAATAAAAACCTTTTCACTAAAAAGAACATTGCAGCATGTGTTGGGTTTGCAATGTTGTATCTGAACAAACCACATGACTTCAGGAACAATGGGACTTGTTAACTAACAGTGTGTCCACATGAATCTGTGCAGAAGTCATGCATGTGAATGTTTACAGAAATATCTCAGATTTATCAACATCAATTTAACATTGCTTCTGCTCATTATTTACAGTTTTCCAGAGTACCAAAAACCACAAAATGCTCAGAATTACAATTTAAAAAAAAATCACACAAAAAAAACCCAAAGTGGAAAGATGTAGGCTTTTACCTCTTCATCAATTTTATTCCATTCATCTGAAAAAAGAAACAAATCCCTTTGGGTATCTTAAGAGATCTGTGCTTAAATAAATACCTCACAAACGGCATTGGGTCAGAATTTTCTCACAACAGTATGGGAGACTGATAAAGTCATACAGAGAAGCATTAATACAACGTATTGGTTCCTAAAGCATAAAGCTTCATGGATGCTTCATATTAAGGACTGCTCTGTTACATTAAAATACCAACACGGAACAATCTAAACATTCAGTGTGAGGACTCCATGAAGAACTACATGACAAAGCGATCTCTCCCTGGCAATGCAAAACTAAATTAACACTCCTAACAGCAAATGTAGAAGCTTTATCAGTTGAAAAATATGGTGTATATTTGTTTTTCTGCATGAAATTGTTTGCACAATTTTGCAATTTGTTATCAAATCATATTTGGATCATTTATTTTTTTACCCAAATTTTGCACTCTGGAAACTCCTACAAAAACATGTTCACACCTTTAAACCACTACATTTTTCAAAGCATCTGTGATAAATTCTGATGGTAATTTTGTGTATCAAGCCTGTTTTTTTGCTTGCTTAACCTGTTAGTAACCCTGATTGTTTAGCGTGTTGCAAAAGCAGTCCAAGCGGTAGAAAGCTGAGAAATGAGTTAAGTGAGGACCATACAGTAAGAGTCTGGTTAGCTAGGAGTCAATGTTCTGTGGTGCAGGTTTGTGTTATGAATCTTAGCCCTATGACTGTGAGTACCCCAAAGCAGCATGATGATGAATCATTATTATAATGATGTACGTTTGAAATATTAATATAAGGCAAACCATTCATATTCATACTGTTGTGCTTTTGTGTACGTAGGTGGTGCTGGATTCCCAACTGGCTGCCATCGTGGTGTCCAACTTCAAAGAGCCATCTGCAAGCTTCAGAGGAGAAGATGCTGCAGTGTAAGGATAAACCCAGTGTAATTTTTTTTTGTTTTTTGTTTTCTTTTAATTTAAAACATACACTTTTTGTACAGTGTGCAAAAGTAAACTCACCCACCTGTGGTCACTCACTCAAACACAACCTGTTTTGCTAAACAAAACCTGTATTGGCTAGAAATCAAATAACTTTTTGTAAATATGAATTAAATCTGCAAGCAGCGATAACCAACACCTTAAGACTTTCTTTGGCAAATTTGAGGTTGCTGCGGTCAGTCACCTTAAAACTGTAGCCCAAAGTGCATAACTTGACATTTCTTGTTCCCACTAGGTGGTGCAGTGACCACCATCAAATATGACAGGAGAAATGTTTTCAGGGGCGGAGCCTTATGAAACGTGGGAAGTTTGGTCCAGATTGGACAATGTATGTGTAAATAAGAGGAAACTATATTTTCATGGTGACTGGTTGAAATTTGCCGTGGTACCACGGCCACGCCCTTTGAAGAAAGCTCAAAAGTGTTGCAATTTAATATGGCCCAGGTCTGTAGTTTAGACTGACCAAATATGAAGTTGATCCTTGGAGGAGTTTGCAACAGTATAATGCCAGGAAGTCGCCAAAATGTCATCTTCAATTCAAAATGGCGGACTTCCTGTTGGGTTTGGGTCAGTGGGCTTCCAGACTTTACGTATGTGTGTACCAATTTTCATTCATGTAACTCAAACCGCATGCTGGTAGTACTACCATAGGTGGCATTATTGAACCATTTCCTACTCTGTACATGAGAAACTTCACCCGTTGCCTACTGGTGGTGGTCAGAGGGCCCGGTGGCGCCAGTGTCCGGCAGCCTCGCCTCTGTCAGTGCGCCCCAGGGTGGCTGTGGCTACAATGTAGCTTACCATCACCAGTGTGTGAATGTGTGCGTGAATGGGTGGATGACTGAATGTGTAAAGCGCTTTGGGGTCCTTAGGGACTAGTAAAACGCTATACAAATACAGGCCATTTACCATTTACAAACCAATAAAATAAGAAATTTTGCACGTGTTAGATCTGGTGAAAATGTACATGAGTTTTTTTAGCATCTTTAAGTCCTCAAAAATGCAATTGATGACATAAAATAATAATAAACTGAGCAGATGCATTGGGCCTTAGCGTGTTTCATGCTAATTACAAAATGTGTCTGAGATCACTTGGAAAGTATGTGTCTTATCTAAGACTACAAACAGCTCAGGAAAATAACTCATGACTTTCATTGCTCAAAATTTAAAGGAATATTAGATGTCGGTCTTCCAGAAAATGTCATGACAACAAGTAGAAAACATTAACCACAGTAGAATAGGAACTTATAAATAAAGTGATGATTACAGCTTTGAAAAATCAATAAGAAGTTCAGGGGCTGTTTTCTATGAATGACTTTAACCCAACTGTGCCTGCAGGATGTTACTAATGAACCAGTACGTGTGACAAATCGCATTGCTCTTGTTCTTCTTGTTCTTCTTCAGAGAATCTCACTTTTGGTGAAGACACCTGATTGATTCAGTAGTATCAAAAAAGATATGTTATTTAGATTAATGTGAAATGGAATATTTGACCCATCGTAATGTTCTTGAACTTAAAAGTAATCTTGTGCTTTTCTTTTCAGATGTCAGCACTGCATTTACTAAAGAGTTTGTTCCCATCTCCAACGACAATCTTCTGTGGACCCTGACTTTTTGCAATGACCATGTTAAAGATAAAACTCCCTTAGTTCTGCTGCATGGCTTTGGCAGCGGGGTGGGCCTGTGGGCTCAGAATCTGGATGATCTCTCCCAGCATCGGCCTGTCTTTGCACTGGACTTACTGGGTTTTGGCCAGAGCAGCAGGCCTGTGTTCTCAACCGATGCAGCAGAAGCAGAGGATCAGTTTGTCGAGTCCATAGAACAGTGGCGGGCCAGCGTGGGTCTGGAGTCTATGATACTTCTTGGTCACAATCTGGGAGGATACCTCGCTGTGGCATACTCCATTAAATACCCAGGCAGGTGGGTGCAGACAATGGGATTTCTCATATCTTACTGTATCATGACCCACATTGTCTGATACAGAAAGGTGGCAGGTTTGTGTAAAATGTCAGGATCAGAACTGTAGCATAAGCTAAAGTCAGGTTTTAGTCTCTTATTATTATAATAATGCGAGTGTTTTAGGCACTCCATATAGGAGCTCATCTTTTCTAATGTCCACTGTTGGCTAGCAGCTCCTGTCATCTGCAAGAGTGGCTGAAACGGACAGAGTTAATATTGTGATAATCTTTGCATATCACCTCTAACTATTGTTTCTATCCTGCCTTTTGAGAGTGGTGTGTGAATGTTGGTCTGCAGAAGTGTTTGGGCCTCTTTACACCTGCTGCCTCACAGCACACAGCAGGCAGATACTGTCAGGGACTGTTATGGAAAATACAGTGGAGTGTGTCAGTGGACACAAGAAATCTGATTTATCAACACATCAAACAAGTTTGTGTCATAAAGTCTCATTTTCTGTCCCCAAGAGCAGCTTGTTGGTCAGATCAGCTAAAGGAAGCCATGTGTTACAGCTGAGAGCTCCAGTGAGCAAGTGGGCAGAGTGTTGATTGCTCTATAAAACCAGAATAATATACATTTGAATAATCCTTTCATCACTGATGTAAATGGAACAAATGAAGTGGAACTTGCCTAGGAGGAGAAAAAAGCAGAGTCTGCAGTGAACACTGTTCTGAATAATGATTCTGCCCTTTTGCTGTTAACATGATTGTAGCAAAACATGCCAGCATGAGTACAGGATACAGTTGTAGCGGTGTGCCTTTAGGTGCTGGCAGCCTGTGATAACAGCAGTGTCCTCCAAAACGCTCTCTCCTCCCACTAGACTCTATCTCTCCTGAATCATCTCCTCCTGCCGCAGCTCCAGCTCGGAGCTTCCAGCATTCACCCGGCTCTCCCTAAGCGGCGCCTGATAAAATGTCCTCAATCCCTTATCACCCCTCTTCATCAGTAACACTGAAAATTCCCGCTTCCTGTCTTCTTATTGTTATCTTAGCGTTCCAAATGGTTTTAAGTTATAACTTCAGATGCTCTTGATCAGGCACATGCGTCCCCGATCTGTGCTCATTGTCCTCCTCCCCCCCCTCCTTGAACTTCATTCATATTGGGAACCACAATGTGCTCTCTGTACCAGTACAGAGTCCATTAAGACCATGACATGTCAGATTTAAATGGCTTATAATCACCTGTCAGTTTAGCTTCCAGTTGACTATGAAAATGAAAGTAAACTGCTTCATGGTGTCATGTAAATATCAGCCTAGCTCAGGGGTCTGCAACCTGCGGCTCTTTAGTCCCTATTAGAGATGGCACGATACCACTTTTTTATGTCCGATACCGATATCATAAATTTGGATATCTGCCAATACCGATATGAATCAGATGTAGTGTTTTTTTTAATCAATAAAACTGTTTTTTTAATATCTTGCTGCTTTTTGTATAAGTTCATACTCAAGTTAAAAAAAACAAAACAAAACACTAAAGCTATTCTGTTATACCTGTATGTATGTGTATATTTAAAAAAAAAAAAAAAAAAAAAAAAAAACACACTGCACCCAAAATATTTCATAGTTCAGCAATAATGATTAATCTAATGAACTTAAACCTACTCCATCCTCCATATTCTGGTATTTTAAAGAGTAAGCAACCTAACTAATAGGGTTCTAAAACTCCCAGCAAAAAAAAAAACAATAGGGAACCACCCACCCTCCACCGCATGATGCTTAATTGACGTAATCAACTTCAATTTGATGCAGTGTGAAAGAAATGCACAGAAATCAATTATTTTTCAAGAATAATTAAATAGATTCAACATCTTTCTTCAACAGAATTGCAGACTGCACAGATCATACCTTCCCAAAGGAAAAAGTACTATAGCTTACTAGGGTATATTAGACTTAATACTTATTATATACGGTAATGGAGTTCTATACATTTTACATCAGATTAAAACTTTGGCTGTAAAATTCGGATAATTATTTATTAAAAGCTAGACATTTTAAATGAGAATAAGAAAGAAAATGATGTCTTTGTGCCCCCTTTTCCCTATTAATGCCCTATCGGCCCCCCTGGCTAAACTTTGCTAGATCCGCCCCTGCACAGTTACCAGCCGTCAGCTACGTAGAAAAGGATCCTGGTGTAGAAAGTAATATTAAATAAATTCTAACAACAGCGTATCAAGGTTAAACGTGTTGCTGTTGTTCAGCTGTTGGTTTCCTTTCTGGCGCGAAGTGTGCCAAAAACAAAGAAGAGTGACTGACTCGCGACACAAAAGCCGATCAGCTGATCATTGATCAGTTTCATGATTGAAGTAGCAGCAGGAGAGGGAGAGAAGAGGCACTCGCTCCATATATCAGTTGTTAAGCTTAACGCGGGAATGCTTTACAAACATTCAGAGATGAACTTACACACTTGCTTTACTTCTCTCTGGGATAACTTCCTCGGAGATGAAATGCCAGATTGGTAGCGAGGCTCCAAATACACACAGCTGCTCTATCACGTGACGCATACTGCTGCGACGTGCTACGGTTATGAGCAGAGTTACGCCCTGTCGCAAGTTTTGTGAGGTGCTTTTTTTGATATTTAATGGATCGGATGACATTTTTTATTTCTCTCCGATATCCAATCCAGTAATTTACGTCAGTATCGGACCGATACGTAATATCGGATCGGTCCATCTCTAGTCCTTATAGTGCGGCTCCGTGTGGTTTGGGAAAATAAATTAGAAGTATTTAGCTGAAGTGTATTTTATTTATGTTAGTTTTTTTTTTTTTTTTTTAACTTGTAGTTCTAAATTGGAAGATTATTGTGATATTGAAATATAAAAATAAAATTATATTCTATATATTATTTTTTTCCATCCCTCAAAATAAGCGTCACACTCGCGGAAGCCTGTGTACCCGCCGAAACGCCGTGCAATTTATCGAGACTTTCAACCCCAGGCAGGCCAATTATGGATCTTCGGATCCACATTATGTCAGCAGCTATTCTCCACCGTGAACTATGTTAAAAACAAACACCGCTCACGCCTCACAGATGACAGCTTACAGTCCTGCGTAAAGATGAAAGTGACTTTGTACAGCCTCGATTTGCAGACGCTGTGAGCAGAGGTTCAGGAGCAGAAGTCCCATTGTAAACGTACCACGGCAGACCTGGCGATGTTTCCATGAACACACTTTTCAGCATCTCTTTATTGACCACTTTGGTTGCTGTACGCATACAGCCGGCTGTTGCTTTGCAGCTCACAGCCCGACACACACCAACACAACAGCATCGATAGCACAGACGTTAAGGCGGCGAGGCGTGACTGCGGGTGCTGCTCAGGTGCGTCTGCCTCCCCTGCAGCGGCACTGCAGACCACGCCCCGCCACACACATTAACCAGGTAAAATACATATTTAGGCAGAATTTTGCAAATATCTATTTTTCATTTTTCAGCAGCGCAGTGCTTTTTTTTTTCCTATTATTATTTTTTTTTTTTAAAAGTCAGGTCAAGGCTCCAAAAGCCCAAAGGCGATATAAGGGGCGGCTCACAACAGTTTTTGTTTGCTACATGGATCATTTTCGTTCAGCTGGGTGTCTTTCCTCTTGTTATATTTAAGAGTTCAAAATGTGTTAATTACATAAATGTAATTTTCTCTGTAGCACTTCATGAATTTCATAAGCAACACACCTTAGTTGTTCACACAAAGCATAAAAGTAAAAAACAATATATACAGTGTTATCTTCATTTTAGATGTCAAAAAGTATTTGCAGCTCCCAGTATTTTCTTTTGCATGGAAACCGGGTCCAAATGGCTCTTTCTGTGTTAAAGGTTGCTGACCCTTGGCCTAGCTTGATTGTGACCTGTTAGACTGTCAGCCATAGCTGGTTTTGTTCATATTTCTGCAGCACTAAAAACGGCCATCATCATGTCTGAAATGCATTTTAGCTCTCTTCCTGCTTCCTTAAAGCCAGTTTTCTTCTGATAGACTCCACCTTACAAGGGCTGTGTAAGTTTTCATATTAGCAATATCTGATCTTGGTGACCTCATGAGTCAAAAGTAAAACTGTGAAACTGGGCATTTAGAGCCATCTGAAAGTTTTTGGTCCACAGTTCATACTCTAATGTCATTATCTGAGAATTGTTTAATATGTACATTCACAATGTAACGGTGTGTATATATGGCAGAAATAAGCAAAAATAGAATAGGTCACCATTATTAAATTGTAAAAAAATACAAAAACAAAACAAAATGCTGTGCCGGAAAAGTTCTATTTGGGGGATGTATTTACTTTCTTGATGAAAAGATTTATGTCACATTCACATCTCTGTTAAAACAAAAAAATAATGCATGCACCAGGACACTGAATGCTTATAGTCATGTGAGGAAAATTAGGACACCCCATTAAATAATCAGCCCTTTATTATGAACCGTTCACATATCAATTTCCAATCATGATTTTATGTATTACTGGAAAAGAAAGTGACGTAATTGCAATTAAACAACAAAAATGAACATTTTGTGAAACATCAAAAAAAAAAGATATGAACAAAAATGTTTATTTCAATGGAGAAAAAAGGACACCCTACCCCCTAATAACTAGTGTTGCCTCCTTTGGCTGATATAACTTCAGCGAGACGGCTTTTGTAGCCTTTTACCAGTCTCTGACATCGATCAGAAGGTTTGCCCCACTCCTCAATGCAGAATTCCTTCAGCTGTGAGATGTTTGAGGGGTTTCTTGCATGTACAGCCTGTTTCAAATCACCCCACAGCATCTCAATGGGGTTAAGATCAGGGCTTTGACTTGACCATTCCAGGACTCTCCACTTCTTAGTTTTTAGCCAGTCCTTGGTGGATTTGCTGGTATGCTTTGGGTCATTACTGTATACTAGTATTCTATTGTATATGTTGTATATCTTATTCTTCTGTTCCTCTGTCTCTCTTGCTGCATTGAGCATGTGTATGACAAAAGAATTTCCCTCATTAACAGATGGTTTCACATGTTCTTCAAGCACCCTCTGATACGCAGTAGAATTCATGATGGATTCTATCATAGTGAGCTGGCCAGGTCCTGCTGCAGCAAAGCATCCCCAAACTAGGATACTGCCACCTCCATGCTTCAGTTGGTATGAGGTTCTTTTCTTGGAAGGCAGTATTTGGTTTACGCCAAACATGTCTACTGTTCTGGTGTCCAAATAATTCAATTTTAGACTCATCTGTCCAAAGAACATTATTCCAGAAGTCGTGGTCTTTGTCTATGTTTGCTCTGGCACTCTTCATTCTGGCCTTTATAATGTTTTTCTAAATGTCCTTTAGTTGTAGGTCTGTAAACAATTTATAACTAAAAGAGCAGGTTAACTTTTATTTTTGTTGTTGTTGTTGTTGTCTGGCTTACAGAGTAAAGCACATTGTCCTGGTTGAGCCCTGGGGTTTACCTGATAATCCGGAGACGACAGAACCAGACCGGCCCATCCCTGTGTGGATCAAAGCTCTTGGTGCCATGTTCAGTCCTTTCAACCCCCTGGCTGGCCTGCGACTGGTAGGACCACTGGGTAAGGTGCTAAAAGACAACAAAGTACCACAGTGCTAAAAGCAAACCCACAACCGGACTAGCTTAATAATCCCAGGGAAATGTGTCCATGCTGTGGCACACCAAAGTATTGGGGAAAAGCAAAGCTACAACAAAAGTATCAGGAATGGAGATGATAAACACGTGAAATTTCTTTTTCTTAAATGAGAAGAATGGAAATGACAGGATGCAATATAATGGGTGAAGATTTTCACTTATTGTCTGGAGACAATAAGTGAAAATGTATGCAGTATGAAACTGGGGGGATAGTTTTATATTAGTTTAATATTGCAGTATCACCGCTAATGTTCTCTTTGCACACCCAGACAACTACAACTGCTTGTTAAGGCAAGTGATGTGACGAGCACAATGTCATTCAGTAGAGTTTTCGTGTTTTTTGCTTTGACTTTGAAAGGAATTTAAGCCAAAACCTGGGCTCTCCCCAGTGTGACCAATCATGTAAAATGTAATGAGTACTCCTCATCTATTAATGGCTACATGCTTGTATTTGACACCTCTGTCTCTTCCCTGGTCCCCTGCAGGTCCCACTCTGGTGCAAACACTAAGACCCGACTTCAAGAAAAAGTTCTCCCTCGTGTTCACTGACAACACTGTGCCAGATTACATCTACCACCTGAACGTGCAAAGCCCCAGGTCTGTCTTTCTCTTTTATTAATGCCACTTGTCTCTAAAATGGCCATGGAAGCAATTTCTTCATCACCTTTTCTGCTCTCATCCACGTTTTACTACCTAGTATTAGAGCAGGGCGATATGACCAAAAATATTTATCACGATATACATTTGAAAATTTGCGATAACGATATAACTGACGATATAATTGACACGAGACAAAATACTTTACAACTCCACAACTTTATTAGTGCAAAAAACCATCAATGTATTTTCACTTAAACAAGCAGCTGTTTTTTATCTGCATTAAAGTTATATAAAAAATGTAACAGTGCAAATTCCTCGCTGACAGTTTAACCAAAAGGCATTTCCAGTGGAAACTGGCCGACATATCCTCAGCATAACCATGTATAATATCCACAAAACTTAAAAAGAGGTTATACACACACAATACGGTAATATTATGTTGAAGCACAGTACGTATCACTCCGCGAGGCTCCGCCTACGATAGCCGTAATGCTCCAACAATCCATCAAGCTTAGCAAAGTCGCACTGAAACGTGACAGATTTTCGAGCGCCGTGTACATAAAATCGTTTCGAGGTCAGTAAACACAACCAGAGTTCATACATAAGGGACGCGGGATTATAAGGGGCTCTGTCGACTTTCATAAAAATCAAAGGATTGATTTTAAGTGCGCTGTATTTTCCAAACAACACGGTAATAACGACGGCCCGCTAGCATGCTCTACCAAAAATAGTGCTTTGTTGTGTATCTGACGGACGAAAGCCAAACCAGTTCCACACCACTGAAGCTGCAGCATTTTTACAAACCAGTTCAGGTTCATCCGTTTCATTCAACGACCCGCTTTCGCTCTTCTCATTCTGCGTCACCGCCATGTGCGTATGAAAACAAAGGCACTGCGCATGCGCGTTTTACCCATATTCTATCGCCATATTTCATTTTCTTATCGTTGCCCAACATTATACCGGTATTACCGTGAACGGTATGATATGACCCAGCACTGCCTAGTATTATGTTTTGTCATATCCATTTTCTGTCATGTGCTCATTGATTATCTTTTCCTCGTCTTGTCACAGTGGGGAAACTGCTTTTAAGAATATGACGACGCCATGTGGCTGGGCCAAGAGGCCAATGTTGCAGAGGATTGACCAGCTGCAGTCTGATATCCCCATCACCATCATTTATGGCTCCCGCTCCAGCATAGACAGCATCTCGGGCATCACCCTCAAAAAGATGAGGCCACGCTCTCATGTGGACATCATAGTAAGTTTGTGTGTGTAGATGGATGGATTGATATCCCTTCAAAGTGTTTCTTTTTTTTTTTTTTTTTTTTTTTTTTCTTCCCTCGAAAAACTTAAATTTCACAATACATTTTTAAGGAATAAATTGCCAAAAACAGTTTTGAAAACCAATTTTTAAAGTGAATTTCCTGGCAGTTATTTCATGGTTCAACCTTTAAAAAAAAAATCCAACTGTCTTTCTGAATTTGGGTTCCAGATCATCAGTGTGATGACATTTTTATAGACTTTCTAAACTTGTAACTAATTTCTTCACACTTCCTCAAAACCTGCTTTATTGCTAAGATTTATTTATTTTGTATCAAGCTTGAGTTTTCAGATCCAACTACACAGATCCAACCAACTGCATTGGACAACAACTGTTCTGTAGCTCAAAGTGAACTGGTGATCTGTATATACAAATAGTAAAATAATACTTTTTACCTCAGACACACAGCTTGATACTTTAGGTCCTTGATGCTTTAGGCCAATCGGCTCTGAAATGACTCCTCTGCCTCCTCAGATGTGGTCTGACATATATCAAGAGTTTAAACTGCCCCACTGACATCCTGAAATATGTACAAAAGTGGTCGTGACACAGTTCCAACTCCTGGATCAAACCATGACATTCTCCCTGCTGCTGCCTGCTTGTGAGAACTGGATGAACCCAGAATCTCAATTTCTTTGTTTTCCTGTTTAGAAACATCAGGACCAGTTCATTACGTATGTTTGTTATACTTAAGTTTTTGAGATTGTCAAATTTAAATATTGGACAAAGATGACACAAGTAAACACAAAATGCAGTTTCTAGGTGTTTGTGTAAATAAAACTTACATGGCTCTGTTTGAAAAAGTGATTTCCTTCTAAACCTAATAACTGGTTGGGCCACGCTTAGCAGCAACAACTGGAATCAGTTGTTTGCAAAGATGAGTGGGTCAGAATTCCTTCAGAGCTGTAAAAGACTCACCCCCAGTTATCGCAGAATTGTTGTAATTCAGCCACACTGGAGGGTTTTTGAGCATGAACCACCTTTTTAAGGTCATGCTGCAGCATCTCAATCAAATTCATGTCAGGAGTTTGACCAAGCCACTCCAATCTCTTCATTTTTGTTTTTCTTAAGCCATTCAGAGCTGGTTTTTGTTTTGGAACTCAGCCATGTCGGCTGGGCTGACTCTCTTTCTTATGGTGGAGTCATGAACACTGACCTTAACTGAGCCAAGTGAGGCCTGCAGGTCTTTGGATATTGTTCTGGGGTCTTTTGTGACCTCTTGGATGAGTTGTTGCTGTGCTCTTGGGGTAATTCTGGTTGGCCAGCCACTTATGTTAAGGTTCACCATTGTTAAGGTTCACCATTCAATGATTTTGCCATTTGTGGATAATGGATCTCACTGTGGAGATTGTGGAGTCCCACAGCTCTAGAAGTGGCTTTATAACATTTTCCAGACTGAGAGATCTCAATTACTTTGTTTCTCATCTGTTCCTGAATTTCCTTGGATCATGGGGATGATGTCTGGCTTTTGAGGACCTTTTTGGCTACTCCACTTTGTCAGGGAGGTCGTATTAAAGTAATGTCTTGATTGAGAACGGGTGGCAGTAATCAGGGTGTGGCTAGAGAAATTGAACTTAGCTTTCCAAAGATGTGATACACCACCATTAATTATAATGGGAGGGGGGGACAATCACTTTTTCACACATGGCCATGTTGGTTTAGATTTTTTTTCCCCCCTCCTTTATAATAAACACCTTCATTTAGAAACTGCATTTTGTGTTTACTTGTCATCTTTGTCTAATTTTTAAATTTGTTAGATCTGAAACATTTAAGTGTGACAAACATACAAAAACATAGCAAACACTTTTTTTTTCACACCGATGTATATGTTACATGGCAATTTGGAATTTTGGGTCATTGTTTTGCAGCACATTCTGTGTAATGGCCTTTAGGACTAGGTGAGAGTTGTGGTAAGGGTTTGGCACTTAGGGGAAAAAAAATGGGCAGTTTCTTTCATACACCTGTCAAGTATGAGGATGACTGGATGAGCAGCTGCCTAGACAGGTGCAAAACAGACACTGAAATATTATGATATGCAAAGAAATTCTCATTACCACGGACTCGAGACATTTTAATTTCCTAACTCTGTGTTAATGAGTACAGATTCATGGGGTAAAATGTCCATTTTAAAAAAACAAAACAAAAGAAAAACAAAACTACAGGCTGCTGCAAACAAACAGTCACTATCTGACCTCTACAACAGTGTATTAGGGCGCCATTACATGGAAAAAAAAAATATTGATAATATATTATTATTGATTGAAAACAAAGTTGAAATTTCAAGATTAAAGCCTACAAGCTTTTTTGAGAAAAAAGTTGAAATGTGGAGAATTACAGCTGTTGTTTCAACACAAACTGCCACTAACTCAGAGGGTTGCTAGACCCTCTGAGTTAGTGGAATGTTCCTTCAGAATCTGTTTTAGTAATGAGGAAAGAAATGATGCCTCTTTTAGCACAGAAACGGTGCGGTGATCAGTACATGGATGTTGAAAAGAGTGCAGAAGAGTGGATTTGCACAAAATGAACTGGCTGGCTATGGCTACAGCCTCATGCAATAAAGAGGATGTATGTTGTATCACAAGAGGGCTGATCAATTTGTTTCACTATATAATTTTAGTTTATTTCAAAAAATAAATAAAAAAATACTACTCCGTAAAAGTTGGAGGTTTCGACTGAACCAAAAAGAACATTTTGAGGCTTCATCAAATAAAAATCGCTGGACAAAAGACTGATTTGTTGGTTTTGTACATGGGGTTTAGTTTACTTAAGCTTAAAATACATTTGTTTAATGAATTATATAAAAGAAAACCTCTCAGTTTAGCAGAGTTCCACAGATTCAGTGCCTTAATTACATGTGGAGCAATCATGCTTATGTGTATATTGACACATCAAAGGTAAATTTTTCTGCCATGAAGAACCGTGGAACTGACTGTATGGAGGCTTGAAATGAAACTGACTGATGCATACTGTAAATTTGAATGTTACTTTCCATCTTTGTTTTATGAAAGCTATAAACCGGAGACACAGCCCTCCTCGTTAAAATCATGACCTCACTTTATGACATGCCTTTTATATAGTTTCCATAATTTTTAATTGGCTGCTTCCCTTCTGATTCTCTTCCCTTCCTGCAGACAATCCGTGGAGCCGGACACTATGTGTATGCCGACCAGCCTGAGGACTTTAACTACAAGGTCTTGGAAGCATGTAACAAACTGGAATGAAAGCCGAGACGAGCTTGAATGTTGAACTCCAGTGGGGGGGAAAAACGGGGACGGACATCACTCTGTCACACACTGTGGAACCTCAAAATCCCACTTTCCCAAAGGACAAAAATAAGTGTTTGCACATTAAAAATATTGCAAAGTGAACAGTGACCTGGTGTGACTCGTACATGTTCTGTCATCTGACCAGTGAGTCAGCTGTATTCTTGGAAACTTGGTGAATGGTGACTCTGAGTTGACATCACTGATTGGGGCCTGTTGGCCTCCATCACATGCTTATTTTGCAGCACACAGAATCTTGTAGCTGTAGCGTCACTTGTTTTTTCTTTGTTATAAAGGTTTTTTGAAATTGCCTCTCCCAAATGCAGTAACCTCAGTGTTAAGTGAAGGCAGGTGATTATCACCTTTTAATACCATTTATAAACAATTTCATGTAAAAACTGTTGAAAGATAAATTATCACATTTTTTTTCTATTTCTGTGAGATACTGAGAATGAATATTTTAGCATGCTTATTTCATAAATCCAATGACAGCTGCAATAATAATGATATGAATATTAATATGATCATTTGAGTGATATCTGACTGAAGCACAACGGGTATTTAGGAGTTACAGTTACAATGTCATGTATTTGGTGTCCCATGCATTGTGTTCAGCCTATGGTTTGTGGTTTTTCCCATTTGATTCTGATACAGATACAAAACCTCGGTATACAGGACCACTGCATCAGCAACAGGAAGAGGTTTTAGATGAATCTGCTTCCAATAATAGCATGTGTCCTCTGTAATGTGCTTTCCTGTCAAACACAAGTGGTCGTTTCATCTGCAATAACTGTGAATATCACCATAAACCCTCTGTTGGCTTCCTCCTGTTTTTGACTGCTCTATTTGCATAAGTTAGATATATTTATATAGAGACTAAAGTGGCTTCATAGTGTAGTGTTCTGCACCTTTGTCTGGCAAAAAATCCTGGAAGGAGACAAAAACCTCGTTGGCTTAGCATTAGGAAGGACGTCTGGTTTAAAATTAAAAAATTAAAAAAAAAAAAAACTTTCAAATTAAACGTGGAGCTTTCTGTTGTGATGACCTCCTGTGAACAAGGGAGCAGCTGAAAGTAGCTTTATAATAGTCCATGTTATGGAGCGTATCATGTAAGGCAGGCAGTATATTCCATATTATTTATAACAGCATAAAGATACTATAGATTTTCAGCCTGGCAGTGCGGATCTATACAGCCTTACTGTAACAGTGGCTACTGTTACAATATGCGATATTTGGTGCGCTCTATGGGTTTTTGTCATAGACTATTAAAAGACAAATGTAGCCACCATGACCGTAATTACTGGTTTTCAGATTTGCATTTTTTGGGGGGTGGGGAGTGAAGTGACCATATTTACAGAGACACACCTTCTAATGGTGGTAAAGTAACACACTTCTGGGGGGCAGGGCTTTCAGCTGCACTGCTTCTCGACTTTGGAATTCCCTACCTCCTGATATAAGAAATATCACTCCCTTTTCTCTTTTCAAGTCTAGACCCAAAACTATGAGGTGCCGTAAGGGACATTATTACTGAAAACCACTACACAGATGTCTACTCAGCAACCTGCTAGTAGCCTAAGTGAAACAGCTGCATTACTTAACAATATATTAGCCTCAGCATAAGTCGAAATTTAGAATAGCAGGAGACGGGCATTATCCTGGTTATTTTTTTGACATATGTGCTTTTTGTCTTTTTTAGCAAAGAAAAAAATATTTTAAAATCATCAATAAAACCAGGGAGAGAAGGCTTAGCGTTCCTCCATTTAGCACAATGGATATGATATTTACTTAAAAGTATGATGATGTTAATAATGTCTGAGACACCCAATGCTAGATGATCCATATAAAAAAAATTGTGATGTAATTCAAATAGTGGCACATCATTAATATTTAGGGAAATCCAATTTTTTAAGTTGCACCAAATACATTGTGTGATAGGGCATAGAAAAAAAAAGATGTTCTAGGGTTTCATTTTCATCAGTACAAAAAGAACACTGATCCACCTCAAAGCCAAATCTCTTTTTTTTAGAAATTCTGCCACAGGATTAATTTTGTTTAAAGTGTGTTTCTTTAACTTTAGGTAGAATAGGCTATTTCATAAATTTTTAGTGTGCTTTATCCAGTGTATATGAAATAACTAAATTAGAACCATGCAATGTAACCATTCTGTTGTAACTATGAAATATTTTGTCTTTGAAGAAACTACTAATAAATTTCTTATTGCATTTTTATCAAACAGCTGACATTGCCCTAGCAATAAATTTGGGAGCACTTATGAGAAATTATTGTATATCATAAAATTTTTAATCAAATGAAGCAGAGGCAGTGGGACCAGTTCACAAAATTTGTTATATTCTCTTTGAGAACAGTTTAGACAATATTTTTCTGAAAAGTCTGTGTAACTTAGAATGACACCGTTATCATCCAACAAATCTGTTATGAATATAATCTTTTTGTTTAAACCAGTCACTCTTGAAAATTGATTTTTGATTAAGTGTTATTACCCTATTATTCCATAAGGTTGAATTATGGGGAGAAGTTGTGGGTAAATCTCATTTTCCCAAAAATGCAAAGTCTGTTTTGGAAAGTTTGATATCTTGATGGGGATTTTATTTACCTCAAAATCACATTTCAAAATAAAGTCTAATCCTCCTATTTTATTAAACAAGGATCATGGGATGTGGCGCTAATGGAGTCTAGCTGTGACAGACAAGATTTTAACCATTTAATTCTAAGGGTGCCAACCAAAAATTCTAATTCTGGAGTTTTGATACCACCTTTATTGTATTCCTTCACAAGCTGAGATCTTTCAATGTAATGGGTTTTATTCCTCCACAAAAATTTGAATATATATATATATGTATATATATATATCTATATATATAGATATATATATAGATATGTGTATATATATATACACATATATGTATATATATATATATACATATATGTATATATATGTATACATATATGTATATATATATATATATATACATATATGTATATATATGTATACATATATGTATATATATATATATATGTGTGTGTGTATATATATATACACACATAGCATTTTCCCTTAAGCTCTCCTCATCAGCCCCTGTTACAGAGTGAGTGTTCCTGTTCACCAGCGTGCCTCAGTAGTTTCCTCTTGCTGCCACTAGAGGGCACTCATATGTAGAGGTGCGGCTCAGAGGCCAGCTCTTCGTTTTTATTCACCAGTATCTCCTCTCATTTCCATCTTTTCAGTTCATTTGCAGAAATCAGACATATGACAGCAGATATGTTTCCACACTGGTAATTACAGAGGCAGTGCATGAGGAGAGTGAGGACTTGAGGTGTGAGATGGACTGAGGATGTCAAGCAGATGTGCATTGTGTTTACCCCCATCTCACCCCACTCCCTTCTCTGTTTCCTCTTCCTTAGATCCGGACTGAACATTAACACAGACATCGATCGTAAAAGACATCCTATCTGTTTTTATTCTCTCTGTGCTTTGATCGATATGGAGAGAGGAAATATGCAAGCTCATGTGAAAGTATTTCCAAGTCATATGGAGCTGGTGAGGGCAATTTTGACCCACTCAGCTGTTTGCAGAATGACTGAAGTGGGTCTAATGAAGTTTTCCTGTCTGTACCTTGAAAATGGGTGGAATGTCATTTGTTTCACTATGGAGTTTCATGGGGCTGTGCCCTTACATTAAATTATTACTAAGTATCTGCCTCACATTTGGATTATATTTGGCTCAGTTTGTTTCTTATATGTGAAACTGCATCCCCACCCACTGAGACAGTGAAACTAGAGCTTTTCTGGGTGGCTCATGAGTGCCATTAGTTGGGTATCAAGCAATTAACTTGGAGCACACCTCGGGCTACACACTAAAGCTACAGTAATGCCATCTTCTCTCTGACACAAGACCATTAAACACAACATGGCAAGGTGGGGCCAGTACAGACCTGTGAGTCACTCCACTCACTGAGAATATCCCACTGATGAATCACAGGACTGATTGGACTGGAGCTGGAGTTTTCAAACACTCATCGAGCCAAATCAGATGCAAGGAGGTGCACCATCATCAGAAAATCAGGTCCTATGCGAAGGCCGCCGATCCTCCCAAGGTAAAAGCACAGCGGGAAGCAGGGACTTTATTCTGATGCCGAGGCCACTGAAGGAAGGAAAGCAGAGGCTTTTAGAAGCTCCTTGTTTTGCTGTGTCATGCCTTGAAGCTCCTCCGGCTGACAGCTGTCAAACAGCACATGCACGTCTGACCTGACCAATGTGTCCTGCTTTGCTTTGCAGGTTCAGACTTCATATGAGCCCCACAGGGGAGGAAAGAAGTGATATGAACACCTTATGTGCATCTCACACAGCAAATCCAAATAACTTATTGCAGCGCATGTTTTAAGCTGGTGAAATCAGTTTGAATGCAAGTGTTATTGCCTCTGCATGTAGAGCTACCTGTAGGTTAACCACTAAGAGCTTATGAAGTAGAGTAGACGTGATCTATTTTTCCCTCACATTTCATATGAAATTATGTTACCGTAATTTAGAGATAACAAGTTTAAAACTCTTTATGTTACCAAAATTAAAGAGTTATTATTTTCAGTGTTTTTTGTTTTTTTTAAATTGAAACATTGTCACATCACCCAAGGATCTGTATTATTTTTGTACTGGAAAACAAAGAGAGTTTGAAGTTCACTTTGCAGGTCTTTATTTTTTTACACTGAGCACTTACACTTACAGGAGTTTGAGACTAGGGATGGGCTCACAGATCCATAATGAATCCTTATTCACTAAAAATAACAACCAGTCCTTGTTAACTAACAAATAATATCTCTTGATGGTAAGTAATTTGCAATAAGTTTATCCTGTTCATCTGGATGTTGCATTTTCAGAAGTCAGTTGGATGAGTGAGGAAACATAGAATTCTTCCACTAACAGTGAAATGTCCAGATGAACAGCTGATCAACTTTCTGGGAACAAATGAAACAGTAGAGCAAATGTTATGTTTTTCACTCTTGTTGTCTGTGACATATAACTTTATAAAATTCATAATCAAATCATTTTTAAGTGATGACATAAATACAGATGTGACTGGTGATTTTAGTGTCAATTATTCATTACATTTCATTGCTGGTAAACTTTTAACAATAATGTTTACACATTAAGTGATGCTTACTGAATCTGCAAAATAATTGAAGTTAACCCAAAAAAAAAAGAAAAGAAAAAAAGAGTTAAAGGCCTTCCTTTAGTTACCTCTAAATTGAATTGGTGGATGGAACTCTGTGAGTACTGGGAACTCACTGTCATGTTCAAGAAGCAAGTCTGAGGTGATTTGAGCTCTGGGAGCCCGTGTGATTTTTAGCCTGAATTTTTGTTCTTTTATTCTGTTGCTTGGTCTGAAGTTAAATAAGTTATATGTATACATGTCTACAGCCCTAAATGTATTGAGTTGCTATCATGATTGGGTGATTAGATATTTGCACCAGTGTATGCAAAGTATTACATGGGCCAAGTCAAGATTTTAGACAGAATTACTCATGCAATTTATTTTCTTTATTTCTAGCATTTTCTGCATTAAGACACCACTAATCACATCAAATTAAATATGAAATAAGTTCGAAATAACAGTCAATAACAGTGGTGCAGATTTACCTCAGATGGATGAGCACCCAACCATATGGTGCATGAATGACAGTGGACGGCCAGGATTCGAGTCCGACACTGAGGCCTTTGTAGTGGTTTTCCTTTCCTTCACTTTGTTCTGTAAATCAGCGGTCCCCAACCCCCGGGCCTCGGACCGGTACCGATCCGTGAGTCGTTTTGTACCGGGCCGCGAGAGTTGAGGCTCAGGTGTGAAATGTATGGTTTTCAGGGTTTTTTATCGGTTTTCAGCGTTATTTTGTTATCGTTTTTATCGTTAACTCAGTTTTCCTGGGTCTTTTCACGTGTGTTATGAATAAATCTTCTTTTTTTCGGTACCGGTACTAGTTTTATTTTGTTGTATTTATCCGCGACACCTTAAAGGCCGGTCCGTGAAAATAATGTCGGGCATAAACCGGTCCGTGGCACAAAAAAGGTTGGGGACCGCTGCTGTAAATCACTTAAACTCTCAACTGCTCTTCCTGGTTCCATTTAGGTAGGTTCATGTAGGTCAAGTCACCTGATGCAGCATTGAGTCACTCTGTTTCTTGGTCAAATAAGCCTTACAGAAGCTTGAAGGTGTGCTTTGTCTCAATGTCCTACTGAAAAAACAATGATGATGATGTGTTATCGCAGACAGCTGTGGTAGGCATGCTGATTAAGTGTTGCCTTAAATTCGGATTAAAATAACATCAGTAGCACCAGTACTACACAGTAGGACCCACACATTCAGATACCATCATCTGTTCACCTTCTCTGTGTCTCACAAAGACATGCCAGCTGGAGCTATAAAATCTCACAGACTAATCACATCAAAGTCCGGATTTCCACTGGTCTAATTTCCTTTTCTTATGTTCCTTGGTACGAGCAGTTCTCTTCGTCTTATCAGTCGCCCTCGGTGAGTGTTTCTTTCCAGTATTCCACCATGAAGGCCTGATTCACACACTGTTCTCCTCAAACACTTGATGCTGAGATGCCACTTGAACTTTGGGAAGCACTGATGGTCTTTAATCTAAGGTGTTGTTAGCTCTTGAACCAAGAACTCTTGTTCTGTCCTCGACTAACCCTCACAAATGCCACTTTTGTTACAGTGTTTGATAATTTTTGCACTTGCACAGACCATACAACAGATTCCACCAGTTTGCTTTCTGAACCTGTTAAATGAAAAGTTGACAATCTCATAAACTGTTTAATATGAGATGGCATGTGCAAAGCTGTCATCAAGATAAACAATATCTATTTCTTTAACAAATAATTCCACATGTTATTTTAAAGTGTTGGTGTTTTTTTTATTTTGCACTGTCAAAACCAGCAAAAATAAAGAACAAGCTGTTGACTTCTACCATATTTACTGACTACAGAATCACACACTCACTAGCAAGGCTGCTGTCAAAGGGTAGCCCAGGTGTCCAAGAAGCCTAAAATTGCAGTTTGTCTAGTTGTCACCGGAGGCTGAATAATTTCTGCTTTCACAATAACTTTACAGAGTGATTAAAAAAAACAAACCCTTTGACTGACATGTGTGCTGACATATGCATAAGGAGATAGCTTTCTGCTAATCCTCACTTCAACCATTCTGGGTCACTGAACAAGACTGTGTTTGTGCTGTTGGTGCCTTTTGCAGCATTTTTAATTTAATTACTTGAAAAATAATGTGTGTCTGAGTCGTACACACCATCCAAGAATTCTGAGCTTCAGTTCTGGTGAGTTTAGACAATAGCTGCTATAGTTCGAAAGTATTAAGGTTTCTCACGTGATGCCATGTGGACATTGCTCTAGAATTGTCTGCCATATTGGAGTGGCTGCTACAGCAGGAGGTAGAGCAGGTCACCTACTGATCGGAAGGTTAGTGGTTTGATCCCTGGCTCCTCCAGTCTGCATCCTTGGATGCAGTCTATGCTTCAGATGCTAACCCCAAGTTGCTCTCTGATGCATCCATCCAGAGTATGAATGTAGTTAGGAAGTTTAGAAGTTTTTTGAGTACTCTTGAAGAGTAGAAAAGTACTATATAAGAATCAGTCTGTTTTACCATATTGGATGTGATACAACCACCAGTTGCCAAGGGAAAATAGGTATTCCCCCCACTTGTTGGCAATGGTTTCAGGATGTTGCTGGTTAAACTATTGCTGAATGAAACTAGTTGCAAAGAAGGTGCTGCTCCAAAAACCTCCTTGTGATTGCTTTCGTTTCCTGTAATTTTTCATGTTTGTCTGAGAATATTCACTAACTACTAGGCCAGTGGTAGTAAAACCTGAAAAAGTGTGAAATAGAAAAAGGTTTCCAGTCTGTCCTTCAAAGTAAAAGTAATGCATTTTGAAACATTTTTGTCGGCTTGACTTTTACTTTGAAGGCAGGTGTCCCCATTTCTGATTTGCGTTACACTTTTCACAGTTTCGCTGCAGTTGAGTAATTGGATAGTGTGTGTAGAGAAGTATGACTGCACAATCCAGTATCACGCCAAAACATATAACAGACACACCAGCCCACCGTTTCCATTTCACGCTTTGCTTCTCAAAAACCTGAAATGTACACGCACAGAGAAGTTTCAGTAAGTTGCAGTACCAGCAGAGCGAGATGTGTTATTTCAAGCCAACATAAAAATAATCAGAGGAACGCGTTGAAACAGACATTATTAACACATTTACATGTATATGCATATTAGCCACCTAGCTTAATTGTTCCTGGGGATTAAGGACCTTAACGGTGCGTTCAGACCAAACGCGATAGACGCAACCAAAAAGCGCCAGACGCCCCTAGCTGGTCGCGCACACATTCGCAGCTGGAAGTGCGTCCAAAGCGAACTGATCGCGCTTAAAAATATGCAATTTCCACGTGCATGAAGCGGAAATGTGGGAGGAAGTAGTGCCAGTGGTTTTTGATACGGGCGACACGGGCAGTTATCCAGGGTGGCATAGTGGTGGGGGGCGGCATCACGGGCATCGGCAAAAAAACCCAAAAGAAAAACATTTGCTCATACTCATGCTGCCCCAACATCACCCCAGCGCATGGGAATGGCATAGGCACCGATCCTCGATAATATATGCAGATCACTCAATTATAAATATCAAAAATTAACAGAGGTGATTATGAATAAATATCAAGAAAATTGACGAGAATATTCCAGAGTAGAAAAGAGCGTGTGTAAAAAGGGTGTAACTATTGCAGTGTTTACAGTGTATTAGATGGAGGAGTTGTACAGGTAGATGGCCATGGACAGGAATGATTCAGGGGAGAAGGAGGAGAAAAATAAGAACACCCCCAGTCGCGCTTCATTGCGCTCCTCCATTGACTTTACATGTAAACCTGAAGCCCTGGTCGCGTCTATCACGTTCAGTGTGAACGCAGCCTAAGAACCTTACTTCCTAAGGTTTTTGCTTTTTATCTCCTCCTGGTGGTAATGAAATTTCTGCATACAGTAATGCAGTGGTTCCCAAACTTTTTTTGCTGGGCCCCCCTTTGCTTTACAAGAAAAATATTCGCCCCCCCCCCCCCTCCCCCTGCGCGCACGCACGCACGCACGCACGCACAGACACATCCTCCAACCACACACACCCATATTTTGCTCCATTGCGGTTTATTTCACACCTCAAATATTTAGTAAACAATTAAGCAAATACAAGTAATCTGCATGCAGGAAGGGTTATTTTCTTAATCTGGGTTATTTTCTTACTGCCTGCAGGTAGTAAGAAAACGCAGCTGTTTCGTCCACACATAAACGGCGTTTGGAATCACCAAAAACGGAGATTTTTTAAAACTCCTTTTTTGGGTTTATGTGTGGATGAGGAATACAGAGTTCGTCACGCAGCATCAAAGGTACGTGCCTTTTTCCACGTCACGCTGTGCGCCACGTTATTGTTTACAGGAAATGAATTGCAGAATTGCAGATAGTCAGATTAACAGTATTTTGTCTCTATCTTCAAGTTTTACACGCTTACATTTACACACGCAGTTACTGTCCCTCTATTTAGAAAGGCAGAGGCGTCACGGTGTAATTATTTTACATGTAGTTGTTTTTTTCCTGTGTAATAATGTTCAACATTGCTATCAATACATTTTTCAAAAAATGCCTCTCTGTGCAAAATGGGTTTAAAAACATGAACAACTGTGGGATACTGTTTGTCCGTGATTTGAACCGAGGGAACAAATCCTGGCAGGATCAGCCTGATATTATTCGTATCCCACTGTAACTTTACTGTATAACGAGTACAAAATGTCAGGAGTAGTTATTTATTACAACAAGTGTTTGTGAACTAAAAATCAAGAATGTGGGATACTGTTTGTCCGTGATTTGAAGAGCCCAGCGCTGCTCCCGACACAGGGAAAACCAATTCTGCTGAGGAGACCTACCTTGGCACTTGTGCAGGTGAAGCCAAAGGGAAGATATGCTTCACCATATTTTCTAGTCTTTGGCTTGAATGAAGTTGGTTTGGAAACATATTCAGCGATGCTTCATCTCCTGCTTTGCGTTTGTGTGGGCGCCCCGTGCTAGCAGTGTCCAAGCGTTGTTTTGTTTTTTCCCTTTTCATGCCGCGCCCCCCCTGCGATGGCTCTGCGCCCCCCCCCCCCCCTCTAGGGGGCGGGCCCCACACTTTGGGAAGGTCTGCAGTAATGTAACGTTTTTTTGGATTGCAGCAATATTCTAGCAACCAAAACTGATTGGGGAATGCACATTTTTCCCTAGCTGCAGGTGGTTGTCAGGTGGTCAATGACCAGTCTGCAGACCTGTATGACCAAGGCCTTATTTGGTGAATCTACTTTGTCACCATAATTGCCAAATGTCCAAAATGGCAGACAGACAAGTAGGGATGGGTACCGGGTTCTGACATAAACGGTAGTAACCAGACCGAAAAGCAGTGCACATTTCGGTGCTTTATTTCGGTGCTTTTTTTCCCTGAGATGTCATACACTTTGGATTCTAGCCAATCATTTTACCTTTCCGAGGATAGTAGGTGGGCCCAGGTACGTACGTTCTTTTAGAGCAGAGCTACAGATTAAAAATGCCCAAGGCGAAGCGGTCAAAAGTCTGGCTGTACTTCACAGCAAAAGATGCAAACTCAGCAGCCGGCAACAAGTGCTTTAAGGTGATACTGTGCAAAGGAGGTAACACCTCGAATCTGATGAAACACCTGGTGACGTATAGCATTTTGTTAAAAGCCGAGAAATGCGCCGTATTTGATAGCTTGCTGCGAGACCTCACACCGGGCACATCTACGGCGGGTGTGGTGCCTGTTATTGGACCCGGAGTTAGCAACATCCCCCAAAAACCCGAAGAGGAGAGTCCAGGCCCCTAGCCCTGCCAGTGTAGCAGAAATGATGACGGATGATGATGGCAGCAGCAGCCGTTCTTCTCTGCGTGAGTAGCTTAATGTTGTTCGCGTGTAATTTACGTTGAGTAGGCTAACCACGTTATTACATTAATGCATGTAAGGTGAACTAGCAAACACCGTCGTAGTTACATGCGGCTGTCTTCTTGTTTGATGGCAGATGCTCCCTTCACCCTGGCCAAAAAGGCTAAAATGACCAAAGAAAAAGTGGAAAACAGCTAAACATGAGAGGTTTTTGGACAATGTTTGTGTTTTTTCCATTGATTAAGCACTGCTTCCAGCCAAGAGTGATACCATAAATCCCCTATAGCTGCTTTTTACAAAAAAACAGCTGAACATGAGAGGTTTTTGGACAAAGTGTGTGTTCTCCATTCTTTAAGCACTGGTTTGAGCACCGTTTAAGCACCGGCACCGTTTCAAAAGTACCGGTTTGGTACTGGTATCGGATAAAACTTAAACGATACCCATCCCTACAGACAAGTAAATGTTGCTTGGTTAGTGGTAACATGTCTGCAAAGCCTCAATAGGTGTCTGTGTGGTACAACAATGTAGTTTGAAGTTTTACTTGTTGGTACACCATCTATCTTAACCAAATCCCACAGTTTTTCCATTAACATTGAAAATTCTCCTACCCTTCCCTCCCCTCAGGTTAAGAGTTTGGGTGTCATACATGATAATACTCTTTCATTCCAGTCTCACATTAATTACATAACCCGGTCTGCATACTTTCACTTACGTAATATTAACCGACTCCGTCCCTTCCTTACTCCCCATGCTGCTGCCATCCTTGTCCATAGTCTTATTACGTCCCGTATTGATTACTGCAATTCCCTCTTATTTGGTCTCCCTAAAAGGTCCCTTCATAAACTCCAACTCCTGCCAGGGGATACATGAAAGCCTTAGAATTAAAAAAAAGAAAAGAAAAGAAAGAAAGAAAACAGAAAACAAACAGTCTTTGGAAAAGCAACCAATATTAACATTACAAGAGAAAAAACAAGGTCACATGAAATTAGAGAAATTCAGCTCAACTCTGTTGGGCTACACGTTGATTTCATGCAGACATTTGAATTTCTGCTTAATTATGATGCGACAAAAACAAGTGAAATGATTCTTTGAAGTTCTTAGACGATGAAGAGATTAAGAAATTAAATGAAAAAAATTAATAAATAAAAACGTTTCAAACCTAAAACAATATGAAGCATGTTGTCGTGGTAACCTAATGAAGCATCCTATTCTTAATTATACCATTTTTAACCCTCATCAACTGAAACCAAGCACTGCTGGTGCAAACACAGGTGATATTATTTAACTGTACTGAAAAAGCAGTTTATGATATGTGCTGATCTCTTTTGATTGAACATTTTGACTCTCTCTCAGCTGCCCCTCTCTATTTTAGATGGATTACTCAGTTCCTCTACGTATCGTTAACCTGCTAATTTGTGCTACTCTTGATAGATTACTTTGCATTATTGAAATGCATGGGCTCTTTCTCTGTTTATAAAACATGTATGCATTTTTATGCACTTCTGACCTCACGGTGAACATTTTGGTCAATTTAAAAGATGGACATAGCCACCATGGTGTGACCTGCTGGTAAATGAAATTTCAACACAAAAAAATTATCCGTGTGCCCATCTGAATATAAAATAGCAATGATTTTTGCTCCCTGCTGGCCATTAGAAACAATTTAGTTTAAGGACACTTCTACATTTTTCAGACTTCAGCTCCGTCCATTTTCTCTAATAGAGTCCATGTTCGTACATTACTTTTAATGAGACACTGATATACTCTGAGTCACTATTCATTTTAAGACCACTACAAAATTGCAAACTCACTATATAGGCATAGTCTAAATAAATGTACAATGTGTAGACTTTAGCTATTAGAAACAATCCTTAAACACACCAGTGTCATGGAAAATATGGTAAAAGAGTAGTGCTGCACACTGTGGCACTGTTTTACCTCAATAAATGAATCTGCTTCTAAATATACTCGTCTCTAACAATGACTGGGACTTTGATTGTGTCCTGATATGAGTAAGCGGAGGAGGAGGAGGAAGAAAGGGAGAGGGAGATGGAAGAAGAGGCGGAGGAGAAAGACCTTTACTCTGGAGCACAGACCAGGCCAGACCAGGCTCATCTTGTCTGGGTTGCTAGGAAACCAGCAAGGTGCCTGATCTAATTTATTAAATTCAGCCTCTCGCCTCCTCTATATCTCTCTCTTTCTCTTCCTGTGTCTGTCTCGCTCGCTCACTTTCGGCCTCCATGCTGCTTTCCCTATCTGTCATTATCTTTCCCACCCTCTAAGGTGCTTATCTCCCACCCCTCCCCTCCTCTCCTCACTCTTCCTCTGTTCCCCCTCACTCTATCAGACGGTCCCCAGATTCCTGTGTGTGTGTGTGTGTGGCTGTATCTTTTACTCTCTCTCCTTCCCATCCTCCCTCCACCTAAGACCTCTGACAGCGTATCTTCTCAGGCTTGTGCAGCAGTGCCACCCCCATATCTTTCACACTGAGCCATGAGTACTGCCCTGAGGCAGGCCAGACCTTCTGTGACTTACCAAGCACACAACACATGCACACATGTA
This sequence comes from Perissodus microlepis, assembly GCF_051167445.1. Taxonomy (NCBI): domain Eukaryota; kingdom Metazoa; phylum Chordata; class Actinopteri; order Cichliformes; family Cichlidae; genus Perissodus; species Perissodus microlepis. The sequence continues at coordinate 5,900,931 of NC_140471.1, read as the reverse complement.
AACACACACACACACACACACACACACACACACACACACACACACACACACACATTACCATTTAGACTGCGACTTTGTCTTAGTTTCCTCTTGCAGTCTGGATTCATAAATGCTGATGCATCAGCCTCTCACTGCAAAGCACTTTGCTCTGCTTATTGCCAGAATTATTCACCGACGCCATTGCTATCTACAACTCGATCAATGGCTGTTCGCATTTCAGATAATCAATAAAGGAGCGGGTGTACACACAGAACACTTTTGAATGCTGTTGCCAAGGAAGGGTTTCACAGACATTCAAAGGTATATAAGAGTTAAGTAACTACTAAGTACAACTACAGCAAGTACTGCAAAGTAATAGCAGGATGAAACGCCATTTAACGTCCTCTACAAAAATTCGACACGTTCTCACTCTGGGGTTTCACATAATTTTGTTTTGTCAGATGCTGCCTGCATCCCACCATTACACACTCTTTTGATGCTCCAACTACAACTACTAACCTATGAGTAATAGCAGCCCCGTTTTAGAGACCTATCAGCCAGGAGAGCATGGTTTGGGTACTATTTAGACCTTTACGTTTTGCACTTTTTAAAATACTTTCTGCTTTTCATTTCACATGGTTATGCTAAGGCACTAAAAACCAACAAGTTAAGTTTAGGTTCTACAAAATAGGCATGGACCCATCCAATACACAGTATTGGTATTGGTCCGATCCTGACCTAAATTACTGGATTGGATATCAGGGAGAAATAAAAAACGTAACCCGATCCATTAAATATCACAAAAGATCTCACAAAACTTGCAACATGGTGTAACCAAGGTTGTAACCTTATCATGTTTGAGGATTATGCGTCACGTGATAGAGCTGCTGTTGCGTGCGAGACGTGTTGGCGGTCTGAAGTTCAGACTGAAAGCATCTGGAGCCTCGCTACACACTGCTAAACCAGCTTTTAATATCCGAGCAAGCTATCCCAAAGAAGTAAAGCAAGTGTGTAAGTTCATGTCATTGCTAAGTCTGACCGTACAATGATAGACTCAAGTTTTACTTTGAAAAAAACTGTGTTGCAGGCTAAACAGTTCCGTGGTTCAAAAAACAAAAAAACAAAACCAAAACCAAAAACCAAACAAACTATGAAAAACACTTTTTTCATACTTGTGTTAAGTTTTGTATAGAAATTACACAAAATTCAGTCTCAGGTTAAATGTGATTGAAACAGCTCACATCCATCTTGATAAAAGATGAGTGTTGTGAAGCCGTGTTTGCATTTATTTGCACTGCTTTCCACTCTGGATGTCTATTTATGTTAAGCTTTACGTATAAAAGGGTCCATTCTACAACTTGTTTTTTTTTAGTTGTTGAATAATAACTTTATTTTGTGCTGATATCGTACTTTTTTTTTCAGAACCAAAGAGTTTTTGAAATCTGCATAAAATTGCATTTGAAATTATTTTTTGAATAGTACTTTAAATACTTAGATTTAAAGCTCTGCTAAAAGTTTAAATAAAAAGATGAGTATTGCTAAACTGCAAAATATTTTAGGTGCAGTGTATTTTTTGCATACAAGTGTAATAGAATAGCTTTAGTGTTTTGTCTTTTTAAATTTGAGTATGAACTTATACAAAATGCAGCAAATATTAAAAAAAAAGGTCTTGATTATCGGATATATCGGATTCATGTCGGTATCGGCAGATATCCAAATTTATGATAAAAAAGTGGTGTCGTGCCATCTCTACTAACTGTTGTAAATCTCTGGGTCTCTTCCACAGTGTCCTTTGTCTTGTCTCCCCCCTCTCTAAAACCTAACTGCCACTGTCTTGCCACTATTGCCAAGTGGGGATTTGGCACTATGTAAATAAAACTGATTTGAAGTGAAGTGATTTTTTTGTCATCCACACATCTGATGTGTTTTCTCAGATGAGTTTAAGTCAAATTCTGATTTTTCTGATGTGTGAAAAATGAAATTTTACTGTATTAATTGTTTAATTAGTTAATTAGTTGCAAGGGTTCCCCCCCCCCCCCCCTTTTTTTTTAAAGGTAACCTCTCGGTTATTTTGTCATTACATTACATTACATTTTGTCATTACATTAGTTTTTGGGTTTTGATGTGGGCCTTACACTGTTATTTTATATATATGTATAAGTCATTGTTGTAGAGAAAAGATTTTACGTTTTAACACAACACTTAAAGTTCAGGTAACTTCAACCTTGACCTTGTTTATAGATGACCTTATCACTACCCTTACTCTTTCCATGTGCAACAGATTAGATGACATTTGACTGTGACTTACCCTAAAAGAAAAGGAGGAAAAGCTATCAGACTTCCCTGAATGGTACAGCTACCTTAAAATAAATTTCACGGTGTTGACAGAATGCCATCAAGCTGACTGGGCTTTTGAATCAGCTGGCTGTAAAAAGGCTGGATGCCTGTTTTTATGAGCACTTTCAATTTGGTCATGAAAAACCCAGAGGAAAATGTAAACTTGGGGTAATCTTGCAATAGTACATAACTTGACTGACGTGTATTTATTTTTTAAAATATTTTTTAAAAATGTATTTATTCATTCATTTTACGAGCACAGTGGAAAACTATTTGTTGTAGTTGGTCACTGGTCTTGCACACATTTCTTGCACACATTTCAGGAGGGATTCTGGGCCACTCCTCTGTACAGAAATTCTCTAAATTCACAGTTCACATTATTTGACTATTTTCAAAGATCCCAGTGGAAGAAAATGGATGGATGGATTTCCAAAGATCACAAAACATCAAAAAAAGGATTTAATATACAGAAATATCCAACATTACTGCATCAGTGTGGTGTGGCATGTTGGTGATCACCTTCTGATTCTGCTAAGTTGTTACTGAAGCCCAGGTTGTCTTGATAATGGCCTCCAGCTTATCTGTATTTTTGGGTTGGTTGTTTCTTATCCTATTTTGACAATACCCCACAGTTTCTCTGTGGGGTTCAGGTCAGGAGTGCTGCCTGGACTATCAAGCACAGTGATAAAAAACAAACAAACATTTATTAGCTCTGTGGGCATGTCCTGTGTTAAGTCCTGCTGAAAAAACAAACAGGCACCTCCTTAAAGCTTGTCAGCAGTGCTTTAAAATCTCCTGGTACATGGCTTCGTTGACTTTGGATTAAACGTAGTGGACCAGCCACCACAAACACCATTAAGTGCATCCACTCTTCGTCCAGACTCTAGGACTATCCGTGATTCTGATGGTCCGTGACTAGTACTGAATATCCACAGTGACAGTGTTTGAAGATGCCCTCAAGGGAGGTCCTGGTGTAGTGTGGCTTAAATGTTGGAACTTGTGTGGCGACTCCGATCATAAGTATGAAGACAGGTATGGTCCTGGCATTGGTAACCCTCAAAGCAGGATGTGGTCTGGTGTTAACCAAAGCTCTGGAAGTTCAGCTTCCACCAGGCCATCTGACTACCACCAGTAGGCAACGGGTGAAGTGTCTTGCCCAAGGACACAACGACCGAGACTGTCCAAGCCAGGCTCGAACCGGCAACCTTCCGATTACAAGGCGAACTCCCAACTTGAGCCATGACCTAGATGAATACAAAAGAAAAACACACAAGGGTCTCCACTGAGTGTGACCTCTTTTAAGGCCTTCCCCTCTACTGAGACCTCATTAAACAGGTGGGTTAGCCCCCCCCAAAAAATGATTACATTTAGAGCTGAAATAGCTTTATTGCCCAGTCTCTGAATCATCGCAGAATAATATGCACATAGTCCATGACCTTTCTTAAAGTTTGTCTTTAAGTGCTGCAGCTTTGGGAACTGGTATTCTATTCAAAGATCCCTGATAGTAGGTGGTGCAGTTGCAAATATTTAAAGAATTGAGGTCTGAGTATAGTTTTAATTTAGTGATGCTTAATCATCCACTTAAGTAAGCAGGTAAGCATTTAATTTATACTGAGGTAACATCTGGATGCATTTTGTTCTAACTAGCACAAACCAACAAACCCTCGTAACAAACAGATGCTTGCAATGCTTCCAGATGCTTGTTTCAAACAAGTATATTGTGACTGATCACTGAAAATCTACACTTCATCCTGTGTGACTATTGTGTGGAAAAATCTGAGTGAGTAGAATACAAATTTGATGTCTAGTGAGCTGATGAGGTAACACATTACAGTAGCTCTCATGACAGGTCTCACACACGGAACTTACAGTCATAAAACGTAAAAGATGAACAAAGCAGCATCGGTGAAGTCATCTTCCACAGGAAAGAAGACAGCGGCCACCCACTGGGCTAAATGCAGCTCTTCTTATCATCAAGGGTGTAGTTGATTGTGACCTCAGCTGAATGAGATCAGTGGCATCGCGTATGCCCGTAAGCCCACAGTCATCATTTTGCCAGCGTTGACACAGCAAACTAGGGATGCTATAGCAGATTATCCAGAGGTGCAGTTAGCCGTTCACAGCCCCAGATGAGATGTGAAGCCTCACAGTGTGAAACACCCTGGAATGCAAGCCCTCTAAAATGCTTGTTAAACCAGAAATTTTATCTACCCCTTCACCTATTCCATCCCACTCCGCCTTGTTTCTCTGTGAATCATCACCACCCCTAGGTGCTCCTGTGTGTGTATGACAGAATCAGAGAGTGATGAAGAAGAGAAGTAATACCCACCCACTGGTGTAATGCCCCCAGGAAAGCAGAAGCTTGAACAAAATTGGAATAAGAAGATGTACTATCCTGTGTGGGTGTGCTTCCATCTGTGTGTGTGTGTATTTGCTTTTGCTTTCATGTATTCAAGTGAGTATTTGGAAATGTGAAAGCCATAATGTAGGAATTTAACTTTTTCACATCTTTATTACTGATGCTTAGTGAAGAGAGTGTGTTGAGAAGATGGAATGAGTACTTCGAGAATGATGAACCTATGAATTTAGAAAATAATAGAGAGAGAAAGATGGATGGAGGACAGTTAGTGAATCAGGCAGTGCAGAGGATGGTCCAGGCGCTGGTCCAGATGACATACCTGTGGAGGTGTAGAGATGTCTAGGAGAGGACAGTGGACTTTTTAACCAGACTGTTTAAGATGATCTTGGAAAATTCCCCTGAGGAATGTAGAAGATGTATACTAGTGCCAGTTTTCAAGAACAAGGGTGATGTGAAGATCAGTAGTAACAATAGAGTGATAAGGTCGGTGCCAGGAGAGGAACTGTAGTACTGTGTGAGGAAGTCAGAGTCCTGACTTTGTATCCGAGGGTGGTGCAGGACATGTATTAGGACAGCAAGATAGCGGTGAGGTGTGCAGCAGGACTTAAAGATGCATTCAAGGTGGGGGTGGGGTCACATCAGGGATCTACTCTGGGCCCTTCTTGTTTGCAGTGGTGATGGAAAGGTTGAATGAGGTCAGGCAGGATCTCCAAGGACCATGATGCTTGCAGATGACATTGCAATCCAATGAGGTGGAAGAGAGTCAGTCCAATGCACTGGAGAAAAGAAGAATAATAGGGAGACAGGTGGTAAGGTGAACATGCAAGGACTACAGATGGTCAAGAAATTAAGATTTTAAATACCTGGGGTCAAGTAATGGACAGGGCACGAGACATGAAGAAGAGAGTACAGATGGGGTGGGGTGCCTGTGGCAGAAGGACAGCAGCAAGAGTGGAGGGAAGGTTTACAAAGTAGCAGTAAGACCTGTTGTGCTGTCTCATTTGGAGACAGTGACACTGGCAAAAAGGAAGGAGGCCAAACAGGAGGTGGCAAAACTGAAGATGTTGAGATTTTCATTTTGATGGGCCCTTCATCCAGTCTCTTGGCTTTAATATCTTGCACATCTGTACTTACAGCTGACGCTTCCTCATAAGAGCAACTGTTGCATTTTGACCACATGAGTTATCTCAAAGGTACACTGTAAAACCCAACAGTGCATCTTACTAAAAGAAGTAAGTTGTTCTTACTCAGTTCTGAAAAATAGTTAAAGTAACTTTCATGAAGTGTGTTAGGTAGACCCAAAAGTATACATATGATATAATAACTTTATTGTAATAAGTACACATGATGTTTTTGTAACGTTTTAAGTACTGTTGCTTTAAACTAAGTTGCGCTAATTCATTTGTATTAGTCATCATCCACAGCCCCGCCCCCAGTGTTTTGTCTGGACTTGTCGGCCATGAGACACGAGCCTCGTCAAGAGAAATTTTGCAAGAGTGGAAAGTACAAGTTAAGCTATTTTTATGTTTTTTTGTTAATGCTTACTTCTAGCATACAAAACGTACATTTATCAGACTGCTTTGTACTTTGTACTTTGTTGTAATTTATCAGACTTTGTTGTAGTAGCTATAAAGAAAAACGTAACTTAGCTGTCCAGCACACAATTCCCGCCTAGCACTGTATGAAGTCTGCTTCACAATTTAAAAAATTAACGGTTGGTGGCTTGTTTCAATCAAATAGTTGGTAAGTAGTCTAATTTTTGCAAACTGCATGGCACAAAACCTTTGGTAAAATCAGTGTTTAGGCTTTTCTGACTCTGACCTTTATCAAGTTCAAATGTAGCCTACTTTTGACACAGTGAAAATAGTAGAAAATTTATTTTGGTGTTAATTTTAAGAGTTTAGTAGACAAGTTCGCCTTCACAAATTTTAAATATGATGGTTAGCGGCATTTAATAATAATTTACCTTTTCAAAGCTGCACTACACCAAACCTAAACGTTTCTGACTCTGTACTTTCCAAGGGTTAGCCTATTGTGTACTTCACTTGTGTAAAATTGCTTTATTATTTTATAATGTATAGAGTAGTTGACCAACCTGAATTGAAAATGAACTTTAGTGCAAGAATAAATCTTACTGTTTTCAAAGCTTGTGTTATCCAGATTGACTGTTTTTAAGTGAAGTAAAAGTCTGAAAGTAAAAACTGTTCTGCTAGCTTTCTGTCCTCATGGGTTTTGTGTTATTACAGTCTGACGATTGAAGGAGCAGTAGCATGCCGAGAGATCATCCAGCACTGCACTAAAGACAGCCAGTAAAGGTGATTTTAAAACGATTTGGCATCAAAATGTGGAATTGCAAGTTGTGTAGTTTTTCTACTGCCATAAAAGTCATGTTGTTGAAGCATTATCGGCTCAACCATGGTCAGTACTCCACAATTTCACCCTTACCCTGTCTCTACAACACATGCATGTGTACATTTGGTACATTTAATTCATTAAAGATACACATTCAAGAATGCACACTCCCACGCAAAGTAAAGACGGTTCTTATCTAGATTTGAATAATTATGGATTTTGTTGCCCTGTGTGTAATTTTAAGCAGCCATTTATTGAAAGCCAAATGTTTATCCATCTGAGGGGGCATTTAAAACGAAAAGAAACTGTTCCATGTCCTTTCAAGAACTGCAATTTTAAAACCAATGTATACTCAACCTTCAATGCCCACAAATGCAGAGACCACCAAAATTCAACAAGTTACGATGAAGGCATTGTGCAAAGTGTTATAAATGTAGAACAAAAAGATGACATGCAACTTGATTCAGTAGAGTCATCAGATGACAATCAAGTGGCATCCACCAGTGAAATCAGTGGAATTGAGGGTTTAGAAGAGCACTTGCAATACAGTCTGGCTGGATTTTTCTTGAAAATGCAGACAGTTCTCCATGTGTCCCAGAGAGCAACACAGGAGATTATTGAGCATATTGATCAGTTGTTTTTGTTATCACAACTTCTGGTTAGAAAATCAGTTGTAGATATACTGAAAAAGCACAACTGTACATATACGGACAAACTGGTGGATGAGATTTGTCAGGCAGTTTCTGATAGTAATGTTTTACATAAATGTGTCACATCTGAAGGACCACTATCTACAGCAAAGAGGAGGAAATCATATTACGAAGCAAATTTTCCATATGTCAAACCTGTGGAGTATTTAATTGAATCGTCAAAGCACACTTATATGTATGTGCCTATTCTCACATCTTTGCAATTGTTGTTGAAAAAAAAAAAATGATTCCTGGACATTTCATGTCATTTTGTGATGGATCCTACTACTGGGAAAATGTACTACTGTCACAAGAGGGGCAGAAATTGTCAATAATACTTTATGTGGATGATTTTGATCACAAACCCACTTGGTACCTCAAAGAAAATACATAAAGTCTTTGCAGTTTATTGGACACTGGCAAACTTTCCAGTTAAATCTCGTTCTGCTCTACACTGCACTTAGCTTGCTCTGCTGTGCAATTCCAATGATGTACGCACGTTTGGGTATAAGGAAATGTTGTCACTACTCTTAAATGATCTGAAAACTCTTGAAGAAGTAGGTGTCTACATTGAGACTCTTGGTGAATGTCTTAAAGCCACTGTCTACTCTGTTGTGGCAGACAACCTTGCTGCCCATGGGCTTGCTGGTTTCAATGAGAGTTTCAGGTCTACATATTTCTGTAGGTTTTGTCATGCCACCCAAACAGAAATGCAAACAGAAAATGCTGTTACAGGGAATTATGTAATGAGAACAAAAGATGCTCATGATAATTATTGTGCAAGAGCTTCAGAATGATGACATTAAGGAAAACTATGGTGTTAAAAACACCTGTGTTCTTTCTGACCATCTCTCTTTCTTCCATCCTGTCACAGGCTTCCCACCTGACCTCCTACACGACCTGTTTGAAGGTGTCGTTCCAGTGGAGTTGGCACATTGTTTAAAAGGTTTGATTTCTAAGAGATATTTTAACTTAGAAGACTTAAACAGAGCAATTCTGCGCTTTCCAAACCAACATTCTGACAAAGTTGATCGCCTCATCCAATACCCACAAATTTTGCCAGGCGGGGGACCATGGCCAGCACTCTTTCATGAGACACAGGTAAGTACAACTACGTATATAACATTTACTGCTCATATAGTATGCTGTGTTTTGCTTATAATATTTTTGGAATTCTCTTCAGCTCTACTTTGAATTTCATCGGATCACCAATCAGAATCTGCCACATGTGTTTTATGCTGCACTGGATGATTATGCTCCTCAGCTGATTGGACTTTACAAAAAGAGGAAAACTGGACGGGTCGGTGAAAGGATGGAGCAGCTTTTGTTGACATATGGAAAACAGGTATTTAAAAAATACTAATCATTCTGCTTGCTTGGCAGTTGCCATTGTTATGTTATATATATATATATATATATATATATATATATATATATATATATATATATATATATATATATATATATATATATATATATATATATATATATACATACACACACACACACACACATTTATTTATTTATGTTTTTAGGACAAAAACGACATCTATGCAACTAGAACAGCAGCTCTGGCCGGCCTACCAATGTACCTCAAGGAGGATTCTTCAGAGATTTTCAAAACATGCAAGGTACTTGGGTATTACAATAATTTGCACATTTGAATTTAAAAAAGGTTGAAAGGAGTTTATAAGTCATCTGGACTTGGGTTGAAAGTTGAAGACGTGAAGTTGAATGACTTATAAACTTCTTTCATCCTTGATTTGACTACCTGGATGAATGAAAAATGAACCTTCACTGTCAACTTAAAACATGTTATGATATATAGAATTTGAAAAACTGAAGAAAGGTGCCTGACCATTTGTATTTATGCTTTTAACAGAGATATTACAGATGAATAATTGTGCACTCTTTATTATATCTTAGGGTGAAATTGAGTTCTACGAAGCCACAATTGCTCTGGTTGCTGATGTCGATGAAGAGGAGGTGCCTGGAGGAGTTCCTTTCTCACCACGCCAAGTGTTCATAGTACTTGAAGATCAGGTTGTTATGACTCATCACTCATGGACTGATGCACTGGTGTGTTTGTTTGGGCTAATCTATGCTCTGCATCTGAGCTATCCTGAGAAGTGTACTGGCTTTTTTGAGTTCATTCAAGTAGTGTTGCTGAAGCTAGACGATGAGAGAAGGCAACTAAAAGAAAAATTGCAGACACTAAAAAATGAGCTTGTGTAGATGATGTTTGTTTTTCACTGGTCACTATATTCGTGCTTTTTCAGTTATCTGTGAATGGCTTCAATAGTTTTATTTGTTCAGGGTAATTAGCTTTCTAAAAAGCAATGTGGAGAAAGCTAAGAATAAGGAGACAATCCATATTTGACGTTTTGTTTGTGATTGAAAAAAATCTTTACATAGTGTGTAATCTTAAGCTTATTTCTAAAAATATATTTTAGTTACATGGAAATCTTTTGGGAGATAACTGATAATTAGTCAATATGTACAGTATACTTTCAAGCTTTATTTTTTAATTGTGTGATGAGTGCCAGTTCACTTGATTCGAGGTCTGGGCAAAACCGTTGAGAAGCCATAAATACCTTTGAGAATATTTTTTGTTAGGGACATCCTTAGTTTAGCTGTTTTCTATAGTTGCATTGCTGTAGTGCATGTGATTTCATTATTATACTAAATGTTACTTAAAATTGTGATTGTTATGGCTCTAATTGCCTCTAGACTATTGTTTTTTATGATGTACACCTATGTATCAGGACTACATTACTAAATTTCTGTTTTGTACATTTAATCGATTTTCAAAATGCTACAAAAAACATTCAAAATTCCCTAAAAGTGCAAGTTTTAAAATGCCTAATTATTTGTTATTTGATAATGGCTTTAGCAGTCATAGTTTATGACTGAAAATATGGTTGTATTCATTCTGTATTTTCTCTGCAGTTAAAGTTAATAAAAACTGAATGGAAAGAATAATAGCTTGGTTTTGTGTTAATAGTACTTGAACCATTCGGTGCAATCGGTTTCCCCAATTGGATTAAGTTGTTTAAATACAACTATTTAAGTTAATTTAACTTAATTTGAATATGAGCATGTAACACTTTAAATAAGTTTGAATAAATACAGCATCTTAAACCATTAAATTTCTTGTACTAAGTTAAAACATACTAAATACAATGAGTAAATAAACATAATGCATTTGAGTTAAATTATCATATTTGCTTTGGGTTCTCGGGACTCTAATAAAGTACTTAAATAACCCAAAACTGTTTAAGTTATAAAACTTGAATAATTGGTGCAATCGGTTTCCCCAAATCATTTGAGTTAACTTAATTTGTCAGGTTTTACAGTGTAGTCTGAATGTGGAAGGAAGACAAAAGCTGTCATTCTCTGCTCAGTCAGATGGCATTATGTTTTTGTATTTGCTCTTGTCTTTGAGCAAAAAATGGCAGATGATCAGTAATCAGGGTTTCTGACTGACAGCTTGCTTAATGGTGCTGAAGAGGAAGGACCAGCTGCTGTTTGCCAAAAAGCTGCAAATGACATTTATACAGTGGTGAAGTGGTGTCAGGGTGTCAGTATAATGCGACTAGCACCATAACCCCACCTTGCTCGACAGACGAACAGTTGGCTTGTTGGATGCAGCTGGCTAACCATGCTTGCTAGCATTAGGAGTCTGCATTTTGACTCCAAAAACCAATGTGTGGAATTCCCTCAACTTTGTGTCAAATTTGTGATTTGCTATGATGTGTTACAGCTGGAGAACACCCTCCATTTGACTGATGAGGACCGTGGTGTACCCTGTCATGTCCCACTAATAGTGTATCCAACTAATATAATATCATACCTAAGTTATATGGCAAAAAAGCATAGATGAAACATCAAGCAATTACAATAGCTCTCTCTGCGTATCTCAGTATGCTGGTTATGAAACACGTAAACAATACATTTCAAGATGCTGATAAGGCATTTTTTTTTTATCCATTCTTTTTGCCCATTCTTCTCTGGTGCTCTATTATTGTTGTGTCCCAGACTGTTCTCTTGGTTTCTTTTTATGTTTGTCTTTCTCCACTTCCTCTAAAACACAATCTTGCCATTTTAAACAGCTTTAACTGTGCTGGAGATGTCAGGGGAGCATCACTGCTCTGCCAAACAACGCATAGTTTGTCTCATTGTAATTCCTCACCACTGGCAGTACTGCCCAGTTCATGGAGAACTGTCAACCAGATTAATGAATTAGTTCATTGGCCACACAGACACACAAACACAAATCCATCTCTTGTCTTAAGCTTTGACTTTGTGACAAGCTGCTTGCGGTTTTGTTTAAAAGCATTTAAATTCACAGCCAAGAGTTTCTTGTCTCATCTCTGCATCGACCTGTGGAGAAAAACAGCACGACGGCCGGTGAGCTGACATGTCACTTTGCATCATGTTTCATCCGTTTCATGCTAATGAGCATTTATGGGTTTATGTTTTGTGGCACACTGCTGCATAGCATTGCCTCTCAGGCTGTATGCAACCACTATCAGTAATGTGTAATGCAATACACTGTAACCTGTTGCATCTTTCTTGTAAAGTTGCTCTGACAAGTAAACTGTCATCTAGCATTTACAGTAAGGTCCATAATTTGCTGGACGGAGACACCACATTGGATTTCAAATCAATCAACTGAGAGGGGATTGGGATTGAACAAAAGTATTGGCTTGATTGTTTAGGGAATACATGTGTTATACATAGTCTCTGCTTTTTAGAGACTCAAAATTAATTGAACAATTGACTGACAAGCAGTTTCAGGGCCAGGTTAGGCCTTTTTCTCTTGTTATTTCATTGTAAAAGAAGCAGACATAATGTCTGAAAGTGATTCAAAGGGTTGCATTATGGCCTTTCATTAACCCTAACCCTAACCCTGGGCTAAATTTAAAATACTGATGATGTTCCGCTAATAAAGCGGAAGTGCTGTCGAGCAGAAGAATGGGAAAAAATTCTTTCTGCCAAGATGACAAGCTCAAAAAGATCTCCCTCTGCTGGAATCTTCCTGTTAGACAGCAGCACTGCTGTTTTGTGGTGGACTTGAGTAGAATAGCTCAAATGACGAGTGGTTATACAGTTTTAAATTCAGGCAGCTGCTTCACAGAATGCATTGAGAGCGTGGTTTGTTGAAAGCAAACAGAGACAGCAAACACCAGTGTGGGGAGCTGACAACAAGTGTGCGAAAAAAGTTGTTTCACAGATTGAAATTTTTTTTTCAGCAAGAAAATATTTGGCAGACTTGGCCCTGGGTTTAGCAAACCTTCATCTGTCAGGAGCTTTAGTAAAAATCCACTCATGGACAGTTTCAGCATTTCTATGGGATGTTTTTGATGCATTTTTAAATAAAAAAACAACAACAAACCTTTATAGCTATGTAATCTAGTTTTTGGTGCATTCCTCCAGTGGGCTTTGTCATACACATTTGCCAGACTGAAAAACAAATTAGTTTTTTCTTAAATTTTTCAGTTCATGCCACTGATGATATATAATGATATAAAGTTATATGAAAGTTCTGAAGAAAACAATAAAAATTAGTTTTTTGTTTTTTTTTTGTTTTTTTTTTGTGTCCCGTTTGGATCTTTAGCCATCAGAATTGTTGTCTTAAGGCCAAGAAAGATGCCAAGCGGATTTATTTTACCAAGTGGATCATCATGGCCTTGCCATATTGGTCCATTTGATTGACCTTTATTATAATTATGTATTTATTTTATTTTCAGTTGCTACAAACGGGACAGACGTGACTGGGGGATAGGACAGGGAGAAAGAATGAAAGAAAGAGAGGGAGAGAAAGAAAACCAGAGGGGAGAAGAGACGGTGAGAAGGGGGGGAAGAAAGGAAAAAACAAACAAACAAACAAAACGCCTGGATCACCTGTATGGAGAAAAAAAAACAGAAGAGAAAGCAAACAACAAAGAGCAACATAATAAAAACAGCACCATCACAATAAACTAGCTAGCAGTAGATAACAGTAGATACTAAATAATAAACGATATTGTGCAGCACGCAAGATAGACAGCGCACAATGTGCTTTGAGGCAGCAGCCAAGAAAGGTGTAGTCCGCGTCTGTGAACACCCGTGTGTACACCTGTGTGCATACCTGTGTGGATCAGCATGCTTGTATTCCAAAGGTTTCTCCATGTAACGATCTGCTAGGAGTGTGGGGAGCCATAGCCCCGTCCCCCAGGGTATGAAGCAGGTATGGAGGAGATCCAGGCCCCAGATATCCAGAGGCCCCAGAGTACAAGGACCCGAGGAGGACCACCAAAAGGGGGGGGGAACCGTGCCACCCTCCTGGGAAGAGCTGAGTAGAGCCCCAAACGAGAGGTCACCCCGCAGCTACGGAGCAGAGGCCAGAGGGGGTTGCAGTGGCGTGCCCGCGGGCTCTGCTGGCAGCCAGCTGTGCCAGAGAGGACCGAGCTTCAGGCCCAGAGGCCTGAGGGCATCCCACCCCCCGGAAGGAGCCCAGCCGGGCCACAGGCGCCCGGCCCCGCCAATCGGCCACCAGGAGTGAGCCGGTACATGCATGAGCGCCCAGCCCCAGATGACAAGGACCACCAACACACCAACGTCTAAGGGCATCAGCCACCGGCAGGGAGTATGGTGAGGGGAGATAGGCCTCCGTACTTTAGAGGGCCTGAGATGTACCCAGAGAGGTTGAGTCTAAGACCCAACCTGACATATAGACACAGACAAACAGGCACACGCGGACACAGACGTGCATTCCCACCCCCATATGCACAACCAAATACTCGGCACTCACCCAACGTGTAGACAGACACAAATAGACACTGCACAGACAGTCGCACTCCCCAAACATACTCTATATCCCAGGTCCAGGTACCCCCGCCCCCAGAGGGGCAAGCCGCACCTAGACCCAGGAGATGTAACCCTTCTCTCTGGGGTGGAGGCAAGCGGACCACCTCCTTATCTGCAGTAGCAGGGAGGCCCCGCATCCCAGACCCCAGTCTGACGGCCAGCACCTCCTCCCAGCCCCCCAGCCCTGACGGCTAACAGAACCGGGGTGAGTGAAGACCTCAAACCTCCCTACGCCCGCTCATATGTAATGTTGTTGTGTGCTGTTCTAAAGTGCATTTAAAACTCAGGAAAGCATGGTACTAGCTTCCTCTCAGAGAGCAGCACGGCTCCTCCCGAAAACCCTCAGTGTCTAAATGCATTTAAAATTGAGGGTAGGGCACCAGCGCCAGAGGTGGGTTGGAGTACAACGACAGACTTGGCCCTGGGTTTAGCAAACCTTCATCTGTCAGGAGCTTTAGTAAAAATCCACTCATGGACAGTTTCAGCATTTCTATGGGATGTTTTTGATGCATTTTTAAATAAAAAAACAACAACAAACCTTTATAGCTATGTAATCTAGTTTTTGGTGCATTCCTCCAGTGGGCTTTGTCATACACATTTGCCAGACTGAAAAACAAATTAGTTTTTTCTTAAATTTTTCAGTTCATGCCACTGATGATATATAATGATATAAAGTTATATGAAAGTTCTGAAGAAAAAAATAAAAATTAGTTTTTAGTTCACATAAAATCATGCACCTAGGCATGCAGACTACTTCTCCAAACATTTGTGAAGGAATTAGTCGCTGACAGGAGCTCAGCAAATTCAAGCGTGGTACCGTGATAGCGGGCCACCTTCGCAAGTGAATTCCACCCTTGAAATTTCCTCGCTGCTAAATATTCCAGAGACAACTGTTATTGGTGGTCTAAGGAGCTTTGAAAGAAAAGCGTCTGGACTTCTTTATGTTGCTTGAAGATGTTTCACCTCTCATCCGACAAGCTTCTTCAGTTCTAGGGTCAAATGGTGTAGAGTCCAAGATTTAAGCCCTGTGGGAGTGTCCCCCCAAGAGGGACAACGGACCCCCTAATGATCCTCTACCTAATCACATGAGCCAAGGTGTGAAAACGGGTGTAGGTGACAATCAACCAAAGTTTCAGGTGACCTCATTGTGAAACCTAGCCCCACCCTATAATGTGATTTCCTGAGGTCAGATGGCCCAGGATGTGAGTGGGCATTAAGGTGTCTGGGAAGAATCTCAAAACTGGATTATAGATGGCAGACAGTTGGTGTCGTAAACCACCGCCTCTGTTCAAAGATGGTCACTCACAGTGGACATAGATGGCTTCTTTCACTCCTCTTTCAAACCATCTGTCTTCTCTGTCCAAAATGTGTACATTGGCATCTTCGAAAGAGTGACCTTTGTCCTTTAGATGCAGATGGACAGCCAAGTCCCGTGGAGGTGGAGAAAAAGGGAAAGTGGAAGAGAAGATACCACTTTCCCATGCTGTCAAACTCAAAACTCCTTAATACTTAAACTAGTCCAAACATCTTGTTGCCCACCTGCATGGTTTAAATCTCAGTGCTCTTCTGTCATTCTTGCAACCCACCTCCTCCCCATCTAGACCTCATCCGAGTGACTCCATCTAAGCTTCCATCTTCATCTTCCCACTATTGACATCTAAACACTGGCGGGGTCCTGTCCTAAATCCAGTCACTGCTGGGATTTAATTCTGCCATTAAGGGTCATCAGAGTCTAATCACCTAAAACATTTCTCTATCTCAGTAATTCATGTTCAGTTCTTTCAAATGATCTCTCTGTATTAAAATGGTGCCACTACCAAAAATATTACATAAGGAGAGGACATGGCACTGAATGCTGAATAGAAATCTATGGAAGAAATACTAAAGATGGCGGTTGTTCCGCCCTAGCGGCCAAAGAGTCAGTCAACATATAGTGAGACACATATTAGCCAGTAATGTTGCTGTGGTGACAGGCAGTAAGGTTTTAAACTTTTCTTGCCTTGTAATAATTGTAAGAAGAAATAGCTTCACAAATCGCTTTATACAGCTTTCCTCATTCACTAATTCATACAAGCACTTTTTTCGATGTAAGTGCTTTCTATCTAACATTTACACACATTCATACTCATAGCATCTTGTCCCAAGGATATTTGCGATGCAGCCTGCAGCACTTAGGGATCAAGCCACCAACCTTCCGATTAGTAGATGAGCTGCTCTACCTCCGAAACTACAGCCACCACACTATACTGCACTCTCTAGAACAGCCCACGTCTATCATCACCAGGTTTCCCAAAGCTTCCTCTCCAGTGAGTAAAAATGAGTCAGACCTAAACACTCATTTCGTCACACAAGTATATTTTTTGGAGGCTTTAGTTCCTATGCTGGCTAACAGATTTTTTTTTCAGTGAAAAAAATACATTTTCTGCCGCTGATCTAGCTAAGAAGACTGAGTCCTCGATTTTCAAACCACAGTATCATAAGGTTTTTGTTTCTACGCCAGCTCAAATTACAAACAAGGTTTTTGCTTTGAGACTGGACTATAACAAGACAAGACAACCTAACCTAAAGATTGTATTTTCTGTTCCTAAACTGGCTAGTGAATTTCCTGTTGCTGAGACCATAGATATACAAAAACTGTATCATAAGTCAGCCAATATAGAGAGTATTTCACCTGTGCTTCAACCTTTAGTGACTGAATTTTCAGCATGTAGTGGCTGCCTGTTGCTTGTCCGGAGACCATGCACTGTGTTTTCTAGTCAGTCCACTCTGAAACTGTTCATAATGCGTGAGTGCAGGCCCCTCCAGCAACTGTTAATGTTGCATTGCCTTCCTCCTCAGAAACCATTGCCCTGCTTGGGGCCTCACATGACACTAAGCCTGACCCTACACTGGTCCCTGTTTTCAGGCTAAGGGCAGCCATGGTCCAGCCTATCCCATCCCTGCTCCCTGGGTGGGGGTGGCCAGGACTCAGCCAGTCCCTGCACCTCTACAGCAAAGTGAAGGTTGCAAAGTATCAACATCAACCCCAGCCGGAGCTAAAGCGTCTCAGCCCCGACTCCTGGCCACCACCCAAGCCACCAGAAGGTCTTTGCCACCATTGTCAGGCTGTGATGTCATTGTCAGTGGTGTACTGTCACCCCCCAGCTGACCCCGGCCTTCAACCAAGCCATTTAAGAGTCTCCATCATTGGCCATGCAGCCGTTTCGTTCCCCTTATGAAGCTCAGCCAACGACCAGAACTGATTCATACTTTTTGGGCTTCCAGGTTCCATGTTTTTTGTTCTTCTTTCTTCAATTTAGATTTATGGAATTTGTTTTCTGTGAAACACTGAAACAATGAAGGTCAGTTTTAATCTGCTCAGCACTTTGTTTTTGGGTTCACATTTCCATCACCATCCTTACACCAGCTGGGTTATCCAGTTATAATCAGTGTAATATAATATAATATAATATAATATAATATAATATAATATAATATAATATGATATAATATAATATAATAGTGTTGGGCAAGTTACTTTGAAAAAGTAATTAATTATAATTACTAGTTACTTCTTCAAAAAAGTAACTGAGTTAGTAACTGAGTTACAAGATTCTAAAAGTAATTAATTACTTGAAAAGTAACTATTGCGTCACTTAAAAAAATAAATAAATTGTTTAACCCTATGGGGTCCAGGGTATAATTGGCCATTTATAACTACTGATTTTCCCTGTACATTTCACCTTTAAAAACTGTTTATTTGCCTTGTTTGGTATCCTTTTCAGCACAATCTCACGTGTCTGAATTTACAATGAAATGTTTTCATTTTGACATACTGAATTATCACAATTGATCTAAAATCAGACAAAAAATATAAAATTCGAGTAGAAAAAGTTATATTTTTTACTGTAACAACCACAAACATGTTTAATGAATCATGTTTTAAATTTAAACTTTAAATGCAAATATAAATTGTCAATTTTAAAATCATATGCATAAGTTTTGCAAACAAAGTTATTTGCAGCCATTTACCTTTTCCCCTTTTTTAAATAACCATTTCAAACTATTTACATAACAATCAGGTGTTCTGCATTCAATAAGATGCCACACAAATTATTTGTGCCAATCCAAATATTTCTGTCCACTATAAAGGAGAATATCACAGCCTGATACCTGCAGGCCTGACAGCGGCAGGTATATCACTCCTGTTTTCTACCTGGAGACAGCAGTCGCCTCTTTGTTCTGACACACAACACAAAACTATCCACAACACGACACACTAACTACACACTCAAAACACGCTCTCTCTCATAAGCAGAGAGTGCTTGCTAGCGCTGTCCTTAGACAGTAAACGTGACGAAACTACTGAGGAAAAAACGCTGCGTATATATTGTTTATCATGACTCTGGTTTTATGTGGCCTATCAACACAATTTAATATGGCCTATCAACCAGCAACCTTCCAATATATATACCTCCGAGATATATATATATATATATATATATATATATATATATAAAAAACACATGACATAAAAGTTATACCTTGATCTGCAGGTCATTCAGTGAAAAAAGTATTTGGCCCCCCAGCAAAATATACTTTGTGGAGGTAACCCTTTGCACAGTGGTAAGACGTTTCTTGTCATTGGTCACCAGGTTTGCTGCTTCTTGGAAACTCAAAGCTTGAGCTCCCTCCACAGATTTCTGTAAGATTAAAGGTCTGGAAGAAAGGCTAGACCACTCCATGACCTTAATGTGCTTATTCTTTAGCCAGTCCTTTGTTGCCTTGGCAATAGATTTTGTCATACTGGAGGACCCATCCACAAACCATCTTCAGTGTTCTAACTAAGGAAGGATGTTCTGGTTTAAGATTTTCTCATACCTTTGCCCCTTTATTGACCCCATCAGTGTGGTGAAATCATCCTATAACCTTAGCAAAGAAAAACAGACCCAAAGCATAATATTTCCACCTCTGTGCTTGACTATGGAGATGGTGTTTTCGGGTCATATTCAGGATTTCTATTCCTCCAAACAAAAAGCTTAATTTTTGTTGAACAGGGAGGCCTTGCTGGGCTATAAAGGATCAAATCCTTATTTCACATTAAAATCAGTTAATAACCTTTATGTACAATCTTTTTTCTGGATTTTTGGATGATGCTCTGTCTCTCTCCATTAAAATGAAACTGACATAAAAAATTAGAAACTGTTAATTTCTGTAACTATAATGTTAAGTTACTGCATTACTGAAAAATGTAATTTGCACAGGGATATTTTACTGTGGCACTCATTACACCTAACACTGAAGACCACCCACTTTTTGTGTGTCCTCTCAACCACCAAATGATTTCTACATGTGCTTGAGCCAGAAATGTTGACACATGAGACTTGATTTGACTCTGCCACTCTTTCATTAGATGGAATGGAACAAAATTTATTTCAAAGGGCAGATGTTTCAGGTCACCAAAAATAAAATGTATAACATCAAAACAAAGATTACATAAGAATTTCAAAGGTGATGTCTTTCTTCAGTGGCTCAGTATTGTGAAGTGCTGCTCAGTCTTGTGCTGACTGTTGCAGCCTGGTAAGACTTGCATATCCAGAGGCCATCGTTGGTGAGATTTTACAGCACCACAGATGCCTACAACAAACCCAAGCATAAATAGGTAACGCATAAAAAGCATCCAGAAAACAGTATTTTTAACACCATCCAGTTGTCCCTATCTCTCTGTTCTTATCTTTCTCTCCATCATCCCCCACCCTTCCAGATCCCTCCTTTCTTCCCTGTGTGTTGTAGCATCAGTGGAAAAATACTGTTTGTTGCCCTGCGGATGTTGTTTGTGCCTCCCACCCCACAGGACTGCTGGTCCTATTGTACACACAAACATGCGCGCACACACACACACACACACACACACACACACACACACACAGGTACCCACAGATTCTGCTCATGGCAGGCCTCAGCTGCTGTGACATGGCACAGGGAGTATGAAAGCAGGGGAAGTAGAGAGAAAAGCAGAAGAGGAGTAGAAGAAAAAGAAGACTACTGAAAAGTCTGCAAAGTGCCAGAAGCTGAGAGAATGAATAGAAAGCATGGGGATGGTGGCTGAGAAAAAACAGATGGAGGGGGAATCTAAGGAGAAGAAGTGTGGAGAGGGAACGCTGGAGAGAGGCAGAGGGATGGAAGGGAGAGAGGCAGCGGGAGAGTTCTTGCACGCCAAAATCAATTTGAAGCTGCTATGTCGGGTTATGTGAAAGCGGATAGAAAGAATGAACACACGCCTAAAAATACGCTGCGACTCCGATCGACAGCAGGGAAGCAAGAACAAAGGGATGGTGGGGAATCCATAATACATGATGGCTGTGATATTGTATAGGTGAGGAGGTATACTGATGTCTGCCATGCCAGGCAGCGCCGTCCAACACCCACCGCGACACGCCCACATATATGCAGGTCTCCATGGTGACATCTTCATGGATGTGATAATGATGGTGGTGATACGTGCCTGTACGTCATGTGTCTGTCTGTCTCTTCATCTATCAGTCTGGAACTCAGGCACACACACAGACACACACACACAGACACACACACACACACACACACACACACACACACACACACACAAAATACTTTTTTCTGGTCTGAGAGGCTATGTTGCAGCAGTGTTGTTATTACTAACCTTTTGCTGTGGATAGGGTTATCACAGACAATCTTTGGGCTGCAGTTTTGTCCATTTTCTTCATCCCTCTTGCTTGCACTCATGCTCAGACTGTACTTTACTGACTGACCATTAATGCTGTTTTTGACTAAACCTTTTTAACCCTATTTAACCATAACCCTGGGCTGAATTATCCATTGGACATGGACATTTTCAGCAGATACCCAGGGCCCCATGTACAGTCAGGAGCCCTTTCAAGAGGTCAGTAAAAAATGGAAGGAATAACATTTTAAAAAAAGTGAGCCAGAGTATTATTGTCTTAAACCTGACATCTTTAAACCTATATTATCAAAAAATTGTAATATATTCTATCATATATATGGTATACGGTACTTCCAAAAGAAACAAAAGAAGCAGAGCTGGGTTCAGCAAATGACAGAAGAAAATGGAAAAAAAAAGGAGAATGTGCTGGATCCAGGGCCGGTGACTTGTACACAGTAAGAGGCACCCTGAACCAAAATGGCTACCACAGCATCAGGGATTCATCCTACAGCAAGATAATGACCCTAAACACAAGTCCAAGCTATGCCAGATCTACTTCAGGAACAAAGAACAAGATGGTAAGCTTGAAAACTCCTGACCCCATCGAGTTGGTTTGGGATGAACTAGACAGAAGATTCAAAGCAAAGCAACCTACAAGTGCCGCACATTTATGGGAACTTCTGCAACAGATATGGGAAGAACTTTATGAAGAATCTTTGATTTCTATTGTAGAAAGAATGCCACGGGTGAGTTCAGCTGTTATATCTGCCAAAGGTGGCTACTTTGATGAGTCAAAGGTTTAGAATACATTTTGGTCTATAAATTGATTCTGCGATTTCTTTTTTAACTCAAAATGCTTATTTGTACTATGCTTTCATTTCAATGGATGCAATGAGATATTATATTTCAATACAAAACTGGAAAAATTGGGATTTTCTAAAACGTTTGACCAGCAGAGTATGTCATCAGTGTGTATGTGTGTTTTTAAAACCTGATGCCCTTATATGTTTTTGTTTAAGTTTGTGGCAGAGGTGTCGTCTATAGCTCCGCTGCAAGGCATGGGTGGTGCAGGAGGCTCGAGGGCCAGTGCCAGGGAGGCTGGCAGGACAGCTGCTGCATCAGTAATCACACTCTCACCCTTTTTCAAGGATACCGGGGTGTGGAGTGAGAGGTGTGTGTGGAGTCAGCTAGAAGGCTGCTCAGCAGTGGTGGTGAATGACAGTGTGCAGGCAAAACTCTGTTCAGTATAAATTAAAAAAACAAAAACTCAAGCACAAAAGTGTTACATGTCATGACTAGGGTTACAAAGGTAAACCAACTGTGAGCAATAAATTGACTCTAAAATGCAAAAGGAGCAATTATACAAACTCAAATGATTATTATTCAATCACTTTACAGAACTAAGTATAAGAAGAAGAGGAACACAAAGAAGTAAAAGAAAATTCAACAATATTAAAGTGTGCAACAAAACAAAGCTAATCAAGCGTGCGAGGGGAAAGTGCACCTTTGAATTGCATTTAAATGTTGATGATGGAGTTTGTCTCATGTAATCTGGCAAACGATTCCAGCAGCTAAACTGACAGCAGCTCTACTATCTTTGTATTTAACCCTCATCAACATTCATTTAAAATCACTGCAAAGCCAAC
Source organism: Perissodus microlepis (assembly GCF_051167445.1). NCBI lineage: Eukaryota > Metazoa > Chordata > Actinopteri > Cichliformes > Cichlidae > Perissodus > Perissodus microlepis. Next base: position 5,878,038 of record NC_140471.1, on the reverse strand, counting down.
ATAACTCATTTAAGAGCCACATTGGTTTGATCTGCAGGACTGATTAACAGCTCCGAAATCCAAACATGCTCCGAGTGCCGCAGCAGATGCAGTGCTTAATAACACGAACACATTCATCCCGACAAACCTCAATGCTTATGAAAAACTATATTCAGTCACCCCTCATTTGGTTTTGCCTCACACGTTACGTGACTGATCCAAAATAAAACTCTTGGAATGAGTTGGGGATATATATTTTTTTTGGACATATGCAAATCAGAGGATAAAATACACTGAAAAATGATTTGTAGAATACAAAGCTTACTGTTGCCAGAGGTCAAAGTGGTTTTTGATATCAGGATGTGAGTTTTCTCATGGAAACAGAGATGTTCGCGCTGATGACATCCACTGCAACTCCTGACCACACAGCAGACAGTCCAGCCCTCTGTGACTCCCTTCCAACTCCCTAGCAGCCAGTTCTCCCCCTATGTGAACTAGTTGTTTCTGTAATTTAAAAAACATAAATACTGCCTATTGATTTTGAATTGTAAAATTGATGAAAAAATGTTTTAAGAATTCACAGAAACTGTATGAATATGAACGATCATTATCAATCTATTTTTTTGTTTAACACCTGAGGTCTAAGTCATCATGGGACATGACCCAAACCCTAATGCTAAAGCTACGTACACACTGGTAGCAATTTGCAGCAACATTGTTACTAAGTGAATTTTTATTAGCCGACTTCATGCAAATACAGGTGACATAACCATGACGAGCTAGGGCGGGAAAACTGAGATAAACTTTTTTCAACTTCCAACACTCTTCCAACTCTTCTAATCCTCTGAGATCTAAGTCATCATCCGTAACACAGATTTGACTGCCAACTCTAAGCCTAACTCTAAAAAAAATCTAAGCATCAGAATATGTCATCTCAATTTTTTTGTTTGTTGTAACTAAAAAATTTTTTTTTTTTAAATGTTAATAAGGACCCTTTTTCTACACCCCAAAACACAGGGTTTGTGTTCAGGCCTAGGCTTGTGGTTGTTACTAATAACAAGTAGGCTTCAAAGGGTTAAAATTAAGAGTATGGACAAATGAGTCTCTAGCTGTGGATGCAACGTGCTAACCAAACTTGCCAATAACTTAACACATGACTTTTTTGTCTAAATATGGTTACTTCTTGTAGGCTGTAGGTACATAATTTATTCAGTACAAGTATAATGCTGTTTTTCCTCCCAGTGTATTCTACAGTGCTTTTTATGTAATGCATCTAATACAATAACATCTATGGGATGATAAAATGAGCCAATTTAAACACATGCAAAACTTGTTATATTACTTTCCTTATTCGCCCCATTTTCCCTCTTTTCTCTGTCCTCCTGAAACCTAATCGGTGGAGCCATTTTACACTTTCTCAAACCAGTGGCATATTATTAAAACAATGACTTACACCATAGGATATTTAATAAAGAAAACAGCTTAGGGCTTATCAGGATTTAAAATATAGGAAAAGTTTCTTTTAGTGGTTAGGTTTGTACCTTCTTGTGTTTTACTTCAAAGGATCTGGGTGTATGAAACCCTCCTGTAATTGCAGTATGATGATTGTCTTGTGCAGCTGGACTTTCTTTGTGAAATTTGCACGTTCCACCTGTTCCTGTATGGGCTTTCTCCAGGTACTTTAACTTTTGTCTACAGTCCAACTACATGCAATGGAAAAGATTTGGGGTAAAAGACATTTTCTTGTTTCTGTTTGTTGCCTTAGTATTACTGGTCAGTCATACTTGAGCTCTGGTTTCATGTAAACAGTAAATGAAAAGAGCAAAAGGGGGATTACAGGTTTTTTTTTAAAACTACTTTTGTAGCTACTTTATGTCATTTGAAATTTAACAATGGGTTACCGGACTGGGTTAAGTGGTAATTCTAAGCAATGCCATTGATTGGGATTCGAATGGCCCACGTTCTTGTTTTTGGGTGAACACTGCCTGTTGCCCCAATGTCAGTAAGCTGACACAGCCTGCAGTCCTACCACCACAGGTGAGAAGTAACAAAGTACAAACACTTTGTTACTGTACTTAAGTAGAATTTTCAGGTATCTGTACTTTAATAGGTTTTTTCTGTACTTTCGACTCCTTACATTTTCAAAACGTTCTTGTTAGTTTGCTTTACCGTATTTGGGTCGAGTTATATCGTCACTGCGAGTCTCCAAACATCAAACTGATTTGAGCCTAAACAGAAACACATGAAAGGAAGTGCTGTTCATTTATTAAACACCAAGAGATGCCGCATAAAAAGAGATGACGTGGTTAAAAGTTGGATGGTGGGTTTTTTTGTTATGTTTTTGTTGTTGCCACAACACTGGAACAACTGCAGGTGTCCATAAGATGCGGTTGCTGTACTTTGGCATCTAGCTAGCCCTACAAAAGAGGAGCTAGGAGCATAAAGGGAATTACTGTTTAAGTGTCAGGTAATTTCAAATGCAGCGTTTCTATCAGCTCTACAAACATCAGCAAACACACAAACTGTTTGTTTGTCACTCAGGCCACGTCCACACTAGCGTTTTCAAAGAGTTGCGCGTCCACACTAAAACGGCCAAAAACGCTGACGTTGCAGTTCCGCGCATGCGTGAAATGCAAGATGACTCGACTACCAAACAAAACAAACAAAACAACTGCTGTCCGATGCCGTCCACCATCTTGGTTTAAGTGGTCACATGACTGCATCATATGACCAACATGCGTTATTGTTTTCGAAAGTCTGCGTTTTCGAGTGTCCACACTGCGACGGGACGGCTCCGTTTTGAAATGTATGCGTTTTCGAAAGCGTTTTCAAAACGCGTTTTTCCTTGGGGAAAATGCCGTCTCAGTGTGGACGGGAGGCCAAAATGGAGAGAAAACGATGCGTTTCAAACGAAAGATAAGAAAGACAGGAGAGGAAGACGAGAGCTTTGATTTAAAGGGAAGGACTGCTCATTCAAAGTTTACATGCAAGTCCTCATGTTTTTAAATCAGATATTGGGTCTGTACGTGTGACATGTATGTTTTTTTTCATATTGTGAAACATGCAAATCAAACCGAGGTAGACTAACTGTGTTATTTAATAGTTGCATGACAATCCTCTGCAGTGCAGTGCAGGATAACCAGGTTAGTTTGCTGCACTGTGTGTGACTAGTGCACAGTGACTGTGGTTATGGTCAGGAGTTAGGTTACATCAAGTGTAGCAGAGATTCATATGAATTTTTAGCTGATGATGCTGAATTTCATTCACTGAATTCCACCATCACACCAACTTCATACCATCTAGAAAACAGTGAGCATAACCAGTGTACTGTCAGTGTAGAGCACAGGTGTCAAAATCCAGGCCTCCAGGGCCGGTGTCCTGCACGTTTTAGATGTGTACTTGATCCACCACAGCTGATTTAAATGGCTAAATTACCTCCTCAACATGTCTTGAGGTTCTCCAGAAGCCTGGTAATGAACTAATCATTTGATTCAGGTGTTTTGACCCAGGGTGAGATCTAAAACCTGCAGGATGCTGGCCCTCGAGCCCTGGAGTTTGACACCCCTGGTGTAGAGGATGAACTTCAGCCAGGACAAGTCATGAAACATCTGCTGACATCTGGTTGAATTGAGTTGTGTACATCCAGAAAGAGCAGCAGGTCAGCTGATCACAGTCTGTACACTAAGAAAATCTACTGAAGCTCTCAATAGACATTATTGTGAGTGTGATTCTTTTCCCCACACTGAGCGACTGCAACTGCTCAGTGTGATTTTTATATTTTCCTTCTTTTTCTTCAGATTCAAGCACAGTATAATTAGAATTTTAAAAAGTATAGTTAAAGTTTGTATTCCCATCTACTGATATTATTGTATCATCATGTTAATGTAGCACAAGGTTCAGTTAGCTTTGAACCTTGTGCTACAAAAATAGACAAAACAAAAATAAAAATAGAAACATCCTCCAAAGAGCTACTTTTTACTTTATTACTTTGAGTACATTTCAGAGCCTCTACTTTTTTACTTTTACTTAAGTCAAGAAGTTTAATCAGTACTTCAACTTTTACTAAAGTATTTTTAACAGTATTATTTGTACTTTTACTTAAGAATGTCTGTACTTTTGCCAACTGTGCCTACCACAAACCTGATTGTATAAATAGCTAAGAAGATAGCCATTTCTATATGTGACGCCTCAGCCGTGAAGGAGTTACCTACTCAGTCAATAGAACTTCCGCAGCACTGTTCATTACTTGTACCACAAGCTCTGCATTTCAACTATGGACCTCAAACTCATACAGACATTAAAACCTGTCTTTCAGCTTCATAAACTTTCTCTGTGGTCTTTATCTTACCTCCTACCCAAAACCTGATCTTCAGCATCGTTTGTGGAGTATATCTGCTATCCCTCCTCTGCACATGTCCGAACAATCTTGAACTTCCCTGTCTAACTTAACCACCAAATCACTCAACCTAGGCTGACCCTCTGATACACTCATTTCTACTCCTGTATAAACTCTGCTTCTTACCTAAATGCTCACTAGAATCTGCTCCGTAAATAAAAAGCAACTTAAAGGATGACTCATATGACACACAGGAGGAGATCTCACATGGTTTGGAGATATAATAGTACAAGAGAATAAAACAGTGCTTCCACTGGAAAATCTAAAAGTAGAAACACACTGAAAGCACAATGGACAAGCCCGAGAAGTTGATCTTGAAGGGGAGATTGGCTTTATTTGATTTATTTTCATGCGCTTCTTTTTGTTCACAACTTAAAGGGATGTCAGGAACTAAAAATCTTAAACAGTCTTCATATGTACTAAATGATTTTACTTTATTATGCACATTGCGTAGAATATACACTCAGCCTTTTTTAATGTTTAACATCAGTTGCACCTGTTTGTTATTATGCAAAACAGTATGCTGAAAAAGATGTAGAATGCATTGATCATCAACAGCATATCACAAGGTCAGAGCATTCAAGCCAGCAAACTAAAAGAAATGTAAGCAGAAATGCTTTTTATTACTCTGACACAGATGCTCATTAGTATTTAGGCCACCAGCCATTCTGGACAGATTCTTTACTGAGGCTATAAATGTTGCAAACAGATTCAGCAGTGTCTTGACTTTAAAATGACCATGATGCACTGCTGTGCAACAATATATTGTGTTTAGGTGGGCAGAGAAGTGAATCGATATATAAACAATGCAAGTGAGAGCACAGAAGTCCATGAGGTTATTGTCCAGGGGCCTGCTACTGGTTGCCTGGGATTTAATCACCAAGTTCACCAGTGGATCTGGCATGTGTAACAATGGTCTGACAATGTGTGCCACTCATTAGAGGCGGCAGATGGAACACATACCTGTTCATCTTGTTCAGATGGCTGAACAGATAGGTAATCACCTGAAAAGGGAAATGCTGTTCTATATGGATGCAACACACTGGAAAGTATCAACATTAATCTTTTCTGGGCCTTTGCGGGATCACTATCCCTATCAGAGAGAATTGCCTCTGAGGTGGGCAGGGTGTACTGAAAGTGAAGCAGTGAAGCAGATACAAAAATATTATCTTTGTGGTAAAACGGTAGCACTCTATTGGACTGACACACCCAATGTGCTGTGCAGGAGGGGGCAACAAACAAAATAAGGTTGCTTTCCCAACAACAGGTCGAGATAGTATTATTTATATATCTCAAAATCCCAAATTTACCTCAGTGAGCAAAATGGGAACAGGATAACACACAGTCTGTCCTTATAAATAACATAGACTTCTCTATTTAGATTTAGATCTACTTAATTATATACATGTGAGTAGCAAAAATAATGAATGGGTTCCACAGTAATAGCTCAATGTTTAATTCCAGGCTTCCTTGACACACATTTGTAATGTCTACTATGTGTCCACTTTCTGGAATACGCTGACCACCCATCTTTTATGTTATCATAGGGAGGCTGTAGCTCAGGAGGTAGAGCAGGTCATTTACTAATCGGAAGGCTGGTGGTTTGCGCTTTGGAAAAGATACTAACCCCAAGTTGCTATCGGATGCATCCATCAGAGTAACGTAGAAAAAAAGTGTTTGTTTGAATGGACGAAAGAGGCAAGTTGCATAAAGTGCTTTAAGTGCTCAGGAAGAGTAAAATTAATAAAAACTAAAAAACAAAAACAAAAAACACAAGATAAAATATTAAAGTTGCTTCCATACACGATGTTTCATGTATCTCATGCAGCAGAAACATTACAACATTACTCTGGCTGGTCTAATAGCTGTGATGTCAAACGATATTAATTTAGATCAGATCATGCCCAGAAGCAAAGGTGGTGGTAGGCCAGTTTGCTGTAACTTTGGAAGTTGCTTTCTCACATCCATGTAAATATTTTAATACTCAAGTTTACAGTATATACTGGCTTCCTCCTATTTTCTAGGTTGAATGACAAATATTTCTCTTTGGAGGTGGAGGAGAGTGGTAGAGCAACTACCTCCTGACTGTTGTGATAATAATTCAAGTGAATTTGAAATATGACATTTTATTCGTTTTGATTCTTTACATTGTATATTTTTTTTAAAAAACGCTTTAAATTTATATGAATTGTATATGCTTTACACTTACCAGGAGGTTATGATTTCACCATCCACAGCAGCGCTGCATCAAATGAATGTGTGACTAAATTTCACTCCACTGGCTGCAAATGTGCAGCAAAGAAAGTATTGTGCACAATTAACCTTCCTCGAGAGACAGACAGAGAATATGACAGGGGAACTGTTGACTGAGAGGTTTTTTTGTTTGTTTGTTTTTTTTAAGGTAAAACCTCAAAAAGTAGACACTTGAAGGAAAGTGAAATAATAGCTACATGCTGTGTCCGAAGTCAGGGGAAGGATGCTAATAAGGACACTACCTACCTACGTCACAAGGTAGTGTCCTTAGATGGACTGGTAGTCAGGAGGTGAGCGGCTGTGGACAGCCCCCCTTTTTTTTCCCCATAGAAACTTTATTGAACAAACAATGAGTATCCAACATAACAGATGGGCTGTGGACAGCCTCCTAGCCTTCAACTCCGCCCTTACTTGCGTGTTTTTGCGGTCGCTAGCGCCACAGCACGAAAGCTTTAAAATAGACCCAGAAATGTTGCTCTGTTTTAGGGCTGGGTATCGTCACTGATTTCTAGAATTGATTCGATTCCGATTCACAAGGTCCCGAATCGATTCGATCCACGATTTGATTCAATTCGATTGATTCGATTTAAATCTGGGAAATTTAGCCTCAGACAGACAGAAATATTATAATTCAGATCAGTACATTTACATATTTTTGTATCTATAAAAAGGAAGCTGACACTGGCAAGACTTTATCAAAGGTGTGAGCATCACAGCAGATGCCTTTGTGTCAAAGTAGCTGAAGATAAAACACAGAAAAACATGAAGGTGATTTTCCTGGCCTGGGATTTTATAAAAATATTCTGCAGTACATCAAAAACGAAAGAAAACCATTAATCAACATATGAACATTACCTGATGCTGCTGAAGTGAAGCAGAGCAAAGTTACAACGGTTTTATTAGAGACACAGCTAAGCGTTTTGCATTTTGCATAATTTTAAAAAGTTTACATTTGTTCAGAAGCCTATTGAACAGCAGAAATTAGGCTTTTTTTCGGAAGTAAGTAAAAGGAAAAAAAACAGCGGCCGACAGCGCTGTAAACAACGGTAGACTTGTGCGTAACAAGCAAGCGAATAATTCAGAAAACAGATTTTAAGATGGGAAACTGTTCTTGAAGTATACAGAGAAAGTGAGAGAGAGAGAGAGAGAGAGAGAGAGCTGTGCATGAAGTGTGATTTTATCGTGGTGGAAGCAAAACAGCAAAAGTAAGAGGGAATTCATGACGATGTTTTTGTGAAGCGTAGTTTGGATCTTCTTTTGCTGCTGGTTCAGTCAATATTGTTTGGAGAGAGATAAAACTAACAGCTTTAGAATCACCGCAAAAAGGGCGTAAACACAAAGCGCGGACCCGCCGAAACATTAGAATCAGCGAGCTTTTGGCTTTCAGCCCCGACCGTGTCCGTGCGGTCGGGTGAGAAAGGCGACATCTCACTGATTCTGATCTGCGGTCCGAGCTTTGTGTTTACGTCTTTGTACAGAATCTGTGTACCTGCTCTAATTTACTGTTTTAGCTGTTTGGTGGTTCTTGAAATTTTGTGAGGTTTAACCTGAGATTCTGGCGTTTTGGCAAAATAAATTAATATTAAAAAAATCGATTCAGGATTTTAATGAATTGATATCACGTTATCCAAGCCAGAATCGATTTTAATCGATAAATCGATTATCAAAACCCACCCCTACTCCATTGTTTGGACAATTTTAATTCTCAAGGAGCTAGAAAAACCTTATCGTCGTCGCCCGCACGTTTTGTACCTTAGGCTCATCAGAGACAATCATATCCAGGTAAAATAATTTCCTTTAATGTACATGCATTTAGGAATTACTTAGCTAATTACACGGATAATTGAATTATTGCCAGCATTGTGCCAAAAAGTGTTCGCCTGCCAAAACTGATTTCCAATGTTTCTGTGTGTAATATCTTTATGTATGTTGGTAAATAGACTTCGGTGAACATGGTTTACAAAGGGGTTTTATATATACAATAATTACCTGTTGTTCAAGTATCTTTATAACTCTGGTTATAATGTAGGTACAATTGATATATTTGTTGCACTGTCTGCTGTCCTCTTGACCAGATTAGAAATTTATTTTTTAAGAGTAATGTCAACAAGATTATTTATCCAGTTCAGAAACAAAGGATATATAAAAGTCACTGCCAAAAACTGATTGCAGCTTCTACCCTGTTACAGGAATGTTGCTGGTGGCTCAAAGTGACTTGATATCATTAATGAGGGATACATTTTGACATATGTTTCATGTATTATAGACCAACAAGTTATTCATAGCAGGCAGGTTAGTTTGCAGTTTAGGGCAAAAACCGGAAATCAGTTTTGGCAGACGATCATTTTTTGGCACATTGGTCATTCTTACACATGTACTGTATCATATAAAATATATAAACTAAATATCTTTGAAACGTATAGAATCTAATCTTTTGTTTGTTTTTTTACACAGCACTTTATCAAACTGTTGTCTGCTACAGAGTTACAAGTATTATACTAATAATATAGCGTCTACCATCTTCTGCTTGCATATTTCTGAAAACATCTTACAGTTTTTCTCAAATGTTAAAACACAAAAGCCAATCCTGTAACCCAAATGACCAGTAGTCTAAACACATTTACTAAATGTAGCCACCATATTCCAGTACCATAAACACATGTCACATGAAGACACAATTCACAAAACACAACCCTCTGTACTCATAAATCTAAACACATTTTTCCTTGCTAAAACACATGTTGCAAAACAACTCTGCTCATATTCTCAAATGAAAGCCCATGTGATGCAAAATGCTTGCCACAGTCACCAATCTTTGAACACAGGGAACACACCTGGCGTCAGTCACTACACACAACGACTCAAAATTGAAGACACCTGTTGCTAATGATGTGACCCCACCTATAAAAGCATAGTTTGGTGAAGATGCCAAACAATCACAATGGATGAAGGCATTCGAGCGTGCGGAAGGAGAAGAGCTGCAGGCCAAAGAGGAAGAGGGGTTGAGATCAGAGGAGGAAGAGGTGAAGGCCTAAGAAGAAGAGGAGTTCGGAGTAGAGGAGGAAGAGAAGGAGGCCAACAAGAGAGAGGAGAAGGTCCAGGTGGGAGAAGAAGACAACCTCGCACCATCATAACAGATGATATGCGAGCAACAGTAATTGATCATGTCATTGGCCATGGCATGACAATGGCTGAAGCGGGACGAAGAGTACATCCAAACCTGAGTAGGTTCACCGTGGCCACCATTATCAAGGCATTTAGACAACACAACAGGTATAGTACGCTATTGCTTTCTTTGTCACACTACAGTTTTACAGGCCTGTGAAAGTGGTCTGTTACTTTACATGTAGTTTTACATATAAATCAGTCAATTGACAACACATGTTTCTTTCTTTAGAGCTGAAAGGATGCCACATAGAGGTGGGAGGGTTGCCATATTCACAGCGGCACAAGAAACCCTCATTGCAGATATGGTCCGTGAGAACAACTGCATTAGACTCCGAGAGATCAGAGACAAAGTCATTGCAGATAATGTAAACTTTGAGAACATTGATGCTGTCAGCGTGTCCAGAATAGACCGAGTTCTCCGGCGCCAACAGATGAGGATGAAACAGGTCTACAGGGTTCCCTTTGAGCGCAACTCAGCGCGACACATAGAACAACGTTACGAGTATGTGCAAGTACGTATACATCCATGTCCACAGTACAGTTAGTGGACATACTGTGTTGCTTAGTGGCCTACATTACTTCTGGACAATTCTGTGCTACCTGATTGACCGTTCTGAACACCTGTACGCTTTTCCATGTTCACAGAGGATAATGCAGTTGGACGCGATGGCCAGACCCCATGAGTACCTCTTCCTGGATGAGGCTGGCTTCAACCTCCAGAAACGAAGGCGAAGAGGCCGTGACATCATTGGCCAAAGAGCCATCACTGAGGTTCCTGGCCAACGGGGGGGTAATATTACTCTTTGTGCAGCTATGGGTATGGAGGGGCTTGTCCACCGGCATGCTGTCCTTGGGTCTTACAACACCCAACGTCTCCTCACCTTCCTAGAGGAGCTAAAAGACATCCTCCTGGACCGTCAACAACACCATCCTAGGCTAGCACATCACATGTATGTGATCATTTGGGACAACGTCCGCTTCCACAAAACACACCAAATCAGAGAGTGGTTCACCACCAACAGTGACCACTTTTTAAACGTCTGTCTGCCACCCTACTCCCCTTTCCTGAACCCTATAGAGGAGTTCTTCTCATCATGGAGATGGAAGGTGTATGACAGACAGCCATACACAAGAGAGAACCTCGTACGGGCAATGGAGCTGGCCTGTGCTGACATCCCAGCGGAGGCCTTCCAGGGATGGATTCGCCATTCCAGGGCGTTTTTCCCGCGGTGCCTAGCAAGGGACAATATAGCCTGTGATGTGGATGAGGTGATGTGGCCCAATGCAGCTCGGCGACATGATGCCGCACAGTGACTGTGTGTAATACTGTAAAAAGACCGTGTAGACAATAAAAAAGACTTCACACCCTGATCATGTTTCCGAGAGTACTGTTGTGTGCGATAGATTCTGTTTTTGCATTGAGTTGTGTTACAGTAGTGTACGTACATGCAGGATGTTTTTATAGATTTATAGTCTTCATGTGAAACTCACAAATCTAAATGCCTAATCCTCTGCAGGGTTCTATGACGATCCGTTACTGTACAGTTTATAAAAATAGCAATTATGAACCAAAGAACCTTCTCACAAATTGAGCATTGTGTTTTCAATTGTTTTGCTGTAGTGTGTAATGCTGTGTATAGTGTTTACAGTTTTGACAGCTTCGAGCTGCTCTCTTGGTGTGGGAGTTTGAGTTTTGCAGTGGGAAGGTGTGGTTGTGTTTATGTAGCTTTAGAGAAGGGTGTTGTGTATGGACATTGGGGGACCTGGTGGTAACGTTTGTGACATGTGTTTTAGCATTTGAGAAAAACTGTAGTGGTGTGGCAGCCGTTGATTGAGCCAGCCCTGCAAACCCTGTGAGTAGTATTACGATGGCACTAGTCCAATATGGCGGCCAACCAAACCGGTTTGACAACCAGTTTGACCGGTTTCGTGCGTGTGCGCATGCGCGTTCAGGTGTGCTCGGGGGAATGCGAGTTCATGTGTGGTAACTGGGTTTTAATTTAAACAAACCATAGGGTTTTTTGGCGTGTCTCAACATTCAGTTATGCAGACATATGTGTTCTTAAAAGCAATTCTTTGTTTTTGCGTGGAGGGGTGGAAGCCGTTTTGGTACACAGTGCGCCTTAACAGAGCTGGAATGCTTTTTATTTACATCTAGTTAAAAGTGTTGGTAATAGTGTTTTAATCACACTAATTTTGTGATTCTGACAATGTCTCAGCTTGCGGTGATGCAAGCATTTTAATTTAAAAACGGCACAAATGGGAATTTCTTCTGAATGGGCAATGTCAGCTTGTTCACAAGCGTTTCATTTAATCAAACAGGCAGTTTTAATCTAACTAGTTTTTATGCATCTACTGGGGTTTCTTTCACAGGTTGATGCGATCATTTTATTTAAAAATCGGGATTTCGGAATGTTGAACTAAGAGGGAGACAGAGCCAGCTAGTTCTTTAACACAGTAAATGGTCACAAATAACATTCAGCCCCTTTAGAAAATAAATGCTATAAGCAGGCAGTATCGCTCTTTCAAACTAATTGTGTCTTAATTACACTAATTTTATGAGTCTGATGTCACAGCATGCAGCGATGCAAGCATTTTATTTATTTAAAAATGGCACAAGTGGGAATTTCTTATGTACGGGTAATTTCAGCCTTCATGACTGTTCAGAAACGTTTCATGTAATCAAACCACTAGTTTTAATTTAACTAGTTTTTACGCATCTACTGGGGTTTCTTTCACGGGTTGATGCGATCATTTTATTTAAAAATTGGGATTTCGGAATGTTGATCCAAGAGGGAGACAGTGTGCTAGTTTTTTTTCTTTTTTTTCTTTTTTTTGTGTCCCGTTTGGATCTTTAGCCATCAGAATTGTTGTCTTAAGGCCAAGAAAGATGCCAAGCGGATTTATTTTACCAAGTGGATCATCATGGCCTTGCCATATTGGTCCATTTGATTGACCTTTATTATAATTATGTATTGATTTTATTTTCGGTTGCTACAAACGGGACAGACATGACTGGGGGATAGGACAGGGAGAAAGAATGAAAGAAAGAGAGGGAGAGAAAGAAAACCAGAGGGGAGAAGAGACGGTGAGAAAGGGGGGGAGAAAGAAAGAAAAACAAACAAAACACCTGGATCACCTTTATGGAGAAAAAAAAAAAACAGAAGAGAAAGCAAACAAAAAAAGAGCAACATAATAAATACAGCACCATCACAATAAACTAGCTAGCAGTAGATAACAGTAGATACTAAATATTAAATGATATTGTGCAGCACGCAAGATAGACAGCGCACAATGTGCTTTGAGGCAGCAGCCAAGAAAGGTGTAGTCTCCGCGTCTGTGAACACCCGTGTGTACACCTGTGTGCATACCTGTGTGGATCAGCATGCTTGTATTCCAAAGGTTTCTCCATGTAACGATCTGCTAGGAGTGTGGGGAGCCATAGCCCCGTCCCCCAGGGTATGAAGCAGGTATGGAGGAGATCCAGGTCCCAGATATCCAGAGGCCCCAGAGTACAAGGACCCGAGGAGGACCACCAAAAGGGGGGGGAACTGTGCCACCCTCCTGGGAAGAGCTGAGTAGAGCCCCAAACGAGAGGTCACCCAGCAGCTACGGAGCAGAGGTCAGAGGGGGTTGCAGTGGCGTGCCCGCGGGCTCTGCCAGCAGCCAGCTGTGCCAGAGAGGACCGAGCTTCAGGCCCAGAGGCCAGAGGCCTGAGGGCATCCCATCCCCCGGAAGGGGCCCAGCCGGGCCACAGGCGCCAGGCCCCGCCAATCGGCCACCAGGAGTGAGTCGGTACATAAATGAGCGCCCAGCCCCAGTCGACAAGGACCACCAACACACCAACGTCTGAGGGCATCAGCCACCGGCAGGGAGTGTGGTTAGGGGAGATAGGCCTCCATACTTTGGAGGGCCTGAGATGTACCCAGAGAGGTTGAGTCTAAGACCCAACCTGACATATAGACACAGATGAACAGGCACACGCGGACACAGACGTGCATTCCCACCCCATATACACAACCAAATACTCGGCACTCACCCAACGTGTAGACAGACACAAATAGACACTGCACAGACAGTCGCACTTCCCAAACATACTCTATATCCCAGGTCCAGGTACCCCCGCCCCCAGAAGGGCAAGCCGCACCTAAACCCAGGAGATGTAACCCTTCTCCTCTCTGGGGTGGAGGCAAGCGGACCACCTCCTTATCTGCAGTAGCAGGGAGGTCCCACATCCCAGACCCCAATTTGACGGCCAGCACCTCCTCCCAGCCCCCCAGCCCTGACGGCCAACAGAACCGGGGTGAGTGAAGACCCCAAACCTCCCTACGCCCGCTCATATGTAGTGTTGCTGTGTGCTGTTCTAAAGTGCATTTAAAACACAGGAGAGCATGGTTCCTGCTTCCTCTCAGAGAGCAGCACGGCTCCTCCCAAAAACCCTTAGTGTCTATATGCATTTAAAATTGAGGGTAGGGCACCAGCGCCAGAGGTGGGTTGGAATACACCGACCATCCTCTGGATGCTGTAAAACGTGCCCACCCCCAAGGCCCTATATGTATGTGTTATGTGAGAGTGTGAGTAATGTGGATGTCTAGGTTGCAGAATAAAATTGAGGCACAGGCGGCCAGAAGGGGACAGAGGGGGAGTGCCTCCCCTGCACCCAGAGTCTGCTAGTTTTTAACGCAATAGATGGTCACAAATAACATTCAGTCCCTTTAGAAATAAATGCTGCAGTGATACTTCTAAAACCAGTCGTGCAAGCCCCATCCGTCTTTCAACAGCCGGTTAATTTTTTGAATTTGTTCAGGAACGCAAAAGCCCGCCATGGGTATCATTTAATTGTTGGGATTCCTTAGGAAAAGGTAAAAGCCGACAGGTGTACCAGTCGAGCGGGGACCCGACCTATTGTTTAAAGTGACCGGTATCAGCTCTTTTTGTAATTCCTCGACAAGGTAAAAGCCCCGCAGATGTACCAGTCGAGCAGGGTCTCGCCTATTTTCTGAAGTAGCCAGCAACAGCGGACCATTAGGCCTATTTTGGCCAGTTACACCGGAGCTCAGCAACTGCGTGCCCCACCCTCATTGTTTTAAACTTGCACAGCAAGGTGATGCCCTGCAGGTGTATCGCCCCAGACTTATCGGCCCCCCCATCTATTGTTTTTGGAAGCCCTCGGTCCTATATGAAGCGTTCCTCAGGGCATGAGACCCTCGCCATTTCGCGTCAGGATCAGCGCCGGTGCAGACCATTTTCTACCCACACAGAGCGTTTCTGACAGGCGGGCATTGCTTATGCATAAGAGAAAAGAATACAACGCGGTTCTCTGCTCCAAGACATCCGCGGTCCTTTCACACGGTAAGCATGTGTGTTATACCTGGCACTTCATAAATGTCTGTCTGTCAGCGCAGATTATTCAAACTGTTTTTTAAAACGGGACTCATTTGTTGTCCCAAAAACACTTCCTCTAAATTTGCAAAGTTATAAATTTTATATAAAGGTTTTTTATATTTTTAAAATATAAAAAAAACCCTTTTAAATCAGTATACAGATTTAAAAATATATATTTTCGAATTTTTAGCTGGATGTCAAACATATGATAGACTCTTGAGCATATTTATATAGCAAAATTCACAGTGGTATAACCATAAAAGATGCCCAACTGTGCACCAATGCACTCTAATGCAAGCCTTTAAACTGTATGCTGATAAGTGCATAAAGTATACCTCAATAGCTGAAAAGAGTCTGTATCCATAATTTGCGGATCTGCGGATTTGTTTTTAATGTGGCACTTTTTTCACGAACTGCAGATGATTTCTCTTTATTTGAGAAAGTGTCCCTAAGCTATTGCTGCTCATACTTATTGAGTTCCCTAGCTACGTCTTTACTGTGTCAGTAAACATTTTGAACAAGAAAGGTATCGTAGCTTTAAAGACACATCTTAACTGAAGCAAAGGCAAGAAATTGGAATGAATTTTATGTGGCTGTTCATATTAAATCCATCAAAGAGTGAAAATCCAAAAAGCTGCTGCAATCCTTTGTATTAATGATCTCTCTCTCTCTCTCTGTGTGTTTGTGTTACTGTGTGTGTGTGTGTGTGTGTGTGTGTGTGTGTGTGTGTGTGTGTGCTCCTCGAAGGAAGGTCAAGGCAGGAGCTTTTTTTTTTTTTTTAATGCATTTCCAATCAGCTTTTTTTTTTTTTTTTTTTTTTTTTTTTTTTTTTTTTACAAGAAGTGTAGCTCATACACTGCAATAAATGTATTCTGCTACATCTGCTAATGAGAGAACATGTTTTTTCATCATAAAGACTGTGATATGAAGCATTGTTAAAGTGTCACTTCAGTAATGCTGCTGAGAGAAACAAGTGTTGAGTTCTTTTTTTTTTTTTTTTTTTTTTTTTTTTTTTTTAAATAGATGACTTAAAACACTAAACTCAACCAACGTCTAACTTTTCTTTGCTCCCCAGTATAAATGCAAGAATTTTGCAGGCTTTATTGAAACTGTCACAATTTAACACTCAATGCCATAAACAGAGTTGATCCATGTCTCTATGGACACTGTTTCATATATCAACAGCTCTGAAAATCAGTTTTAAGTAATGTAGAACATGATCTCTCTCACTCTAAGCGTCTCTAAAAAACCCAGCAAACTGACAATCACCTCTAAACAAGGGGTTAGTTTATAGGTTTTTGTTTGTTTTGTTTTGTTATCAGGCGCAACCACCAGACTAAGTTTGTAGTCTCACCTGCTAATATTATTTTATTATAGCACAATATTCTGATGCTGTAATAATTTTCAGCGTAAAAGTCATCCTCCAACACTTGCAGACACTCGTCCCATTCAGAAGAAATTCCCATTTGTGCCGTTTTTAAATTAAAATGCTTTTCCCTTGTTGTAGTTGTGAGTCTCATTTTGAAAGAAATGTTTACACGTTACCATAGCGACCAGAGAGCATTAAGCGGCAGAGAGGAAGATGTTACTCTCAATTTGGCACATTTTCAGGAGGACGCTGCTAATAAAGTTACACAATTACACAGTACCAGGGGTGATTTTAGCCCAAAATGAATCAAAGCACCCTCAAAGATTTCTTACTTTTTTTTGACAATAATTGCTGTTTGTGTGACATGCTACTAAAATGATAAAAAGCATACAGTACTTGGTTGAGATGTAACATTTTAACAACAAAAGTATAGAT
Source organism: Perissodus microlepis (assembly GCF_051167445.1). NCBI lineage: Eukaryota > Metazoa > Chordata > Actinopteri > Cichliformes > Cichlidae > Perissodus > Perissodus microlepis. Next base: position 5,861,053 of record NC_140471.1, on the reverse strand, counting down.
CTCCCCCCCCCAAAATGGTTTGTTCCAGTTCTTCCCTACTCTGGCTCCAGCACCGTTGCTACCAGAGTAGTGATGGTAAATTTGATTCTTTTTACTGAATCGAGTTTTAATGAGTCACTCACCAAAGTGAATCGGGTTTTTTGAGTCATTTGATTCACTGAGTCAGTCGACCAGAGAGTGCAAAAAATTTACATTTTCACTCAAACTAATTTCTTATTATTTTATTTTAATATATTTGTATTTTTTATTTTATTAGTATTTTCATTAAATGTGTTAAATATATATTTTCTCATCTAAATGTCCACTGAGCTGTGCGCCAGGGGGTGGTAATGCGCCTTAACATTGGTTGCCAACCAAGAAGAAGAAGAAGCTGTGAGCCAGGAGGGAGGGGGTGAGTGAGTGATTCCTTCGCTCTATGATTCAGCACAGGAGGGAGGGGGTTAGTGAGTCCTGAGTGAATTGCTTAGGCTTATGATTCAGCACAGGAAAGAGGGGGTTAGTGAGTGAGTGAGTGATTCGTTCGCTCTATGATTCAGCACAGGAGGGAGGGGGTGAGCGAGTCCTGAGTGATTCGCTTATGATTCAACACAGGAAGGGAGGGGGTGAGTAGCTTAAATGTGCTGTTAGCATGTTAGCAGAGCGATGCTACTGTGAACCGAGGAGCTATTTTCTTGATGTGAGCTTCTACTCAGGGTTTTTTCTTCCAGTTCAGAGCAGAAATTTTTTTGTTACGATACTGGATGTTGTGTTTTTCTCCACAATTTTAATTATAAGCTAGATACATTGCTGCTAACAGCAACAGGGATGAGTCAGTGAGTCAGTTGGGCTTGTGAATCATGATTCATGAGTCAGTAAAGTGATTCTCGAGTATTGAACGATTCGTTCATGATTCGCGCATCACTATACCAGAGCGATGGTGGCTGAGACGCAGCGGAGCGGAGGTGTGAGTGCCTGGCTTAAAACGGGACATATTAGCTGCATTTAACCTTCAGTTACTCTTTATGTAGTTAGGTAGGAGTCAGGCCATGTTTCTTTTTAGCTGAAAAACATTACACCCAGGTAACCTGCAGTGTTGAAAACTTTTCCAACGATGTTTGCTACCCTACAATCCGTCCTGCTCTGTTGTAAAATCAGCAACATTTGACCGTCCTGTTGCTCCCATTGAAATGTATATAGCCTATTTAAAATCCATCCATCCATTCGCTTCCGCTTCTCCTTTTCAGGGTCGCGGGGGGGCTGGAGCCTATCCCAGCTGTCATAGGGCGAGAGGCGGGGTACACCCTGGACAGGTCGCCAGTCTGTCGCAGGGCCAACACACAGGGACAGACAACCATTCGCGCTTACATTCACTGGCACATTCACACCTAATGGCAATTTGGATTTTCCAATTAACCTATCCCACCTTTGGACGGTGGGAGGAAGCCGGAGTACCCGGAGGGAACCCACACAAACACGGGGAGAACATGCAAACTCCACACAGAAAGACCCTGGCCTGATGTTGGAATTGAACTCAGGACCTTCTTGCTGTGCGGCAACAGTGCTAACCACCGTGCCTCCGTGCTATTTAAAATCTGAATTTTAAAATTGTCCGTAGCCTACTGTTGTTACCACTGTCCTGTTTTAAATGGATACTAACTGGCTAACTGACTGAATTCCTATTAACCTTATAACTCCCGGTGTGTGTGTGTGTGTGGGTACAGAGTGACAGCCAGGTTCATAATGGATATAAGGAAGTTTTTTCAAAAAAAAAAAAAAAAAAAAAAAAAGAAAGAAAGAAAAAAGGAGCCACATTTAGGTAAAAGTGTAAAATCAAATGATCCGTCAATCAAGAATAATGTTGGATCAGTGTTTCAATATTTAGATCTTTTATTAGATGTTCATGTGGTTTGATTATTTGCCTTTTGGTTGAAAGTACACTGAGAGAGGACTTTTTATTAGTGATTTTAATTGTATTTTTTTTCATATTAATGTAATTTTTCACCTAATTGAATCTATTTGTGTATGATTGTCAGTCCAAAGAGGGAGAGAGGAAAGAGGGGAACGTGAGGAGAAAGTACAAGGTCAGGAAGAACCAGGTAAGAAAACAGACAGGGAACAATGACAGGCACAACAGAAACTGTTAAACTGACAAAGAGAAAAAAAACAGATTTTACTCACACTATCTGGAAGTTGTGTCCTCACTATATTAAAGCTGCTATACAGAATCTGCAAAACAAACTGGGTTGAAACATTTTTGACCCTCTTTAACAACATTCCAACATAATGTTATCATTGATTGGGGAGATTAAAATTAATGATATATTTTATGTGGTTCAGCCACAACTCTACTAAAACCTCAGCCAGTAATAGGTAGGCCAACTTTTGGACCGTCCAGTTGTCTGTATGACTGCCGCAGTACGTGCGCCACATTTGCGCACTATCAGAAAGTTGCAAATGGTGCCCTGGTGGAGTGAGGAGCTGTAAAGAGAAGCAGCGTGCTCTGTTTATATTCTAAAAATGTTTTAAGCTAGCTTGTTTCAAAGATTCTGTACAGCAGCTTTAAATGTTGTCCAAAAGCACACATACACTTATCAGTGTTTCTCAAACTTTTTACAGTGTGTATATGGGCTCAAAATGTGGTCATAAATATTTTGTACTTGTAAATCAGGATTTGTATGTGTGAAAAGAATTTGTGTGTGTGTAAAAAAGATTTGTGTGTGGACTTAGCCAAAAAAAACAAACAAACGTGTGAATCTCTGCAAGTTACTAGTACGAATTTTGACTCTATTTTTCTTCCTTTCATCTGATTCATGTCAATCACAAATTTAATAATCCAATCAGAGAACAGATGGGTTTGGCTGTCAGAGGGGCGCTTTTTTTTTTTTTGTACACACACACACACACACACACACACAAATCCTGATTTACAAGTGCAAAATATTTATGACCACATTTGGAGTCCATACGTGTACCACCTGAGAAAATGTCAAGCATGAAACTCAAATCTTACAACACAAAATTTGTATTAGTAAATTAGTCAAATTAGTATCTGCAGTAAAGATTTTTTCATACATTGTGTACATTCTACCACAGGCAAAGTTGCCTCCATTTTTATTTTTTATCATTTTATGTTGTTGTATTTATCCGCGATACCTTAAAGGCTGCTCCGTATCTGACATAAACCGATCTGTGGCGCAAAAAGGTTGGGGACTGCTGCTGTACAGCATGAAGGTTAATAGGACCGTACTCATATGAATATGATGTGTACATTGATTTATTCTTGTACCTCCACGCCGTAGCGGCCCAATTCGTCATCCCAGTGAAGAGATGATCGTTTTCTCCACGTTTTAATAAATTAAGCCGTTTGGTCTTTGTTCCCCACAACATATCACCAATTCGAAAAAAATCAAAATTAGCTGTATGTAAGCGGCAATACCGCGGGACCCGACATACAAGCTGGTTTACAGTTATTTAAATAAAAGAAACATGTCTATGCAGATGCCCAAAGCTTAACAACACGACCGCTATAACAATTTAACTTTTGTACAACCAGATTTTCATATACTTACATTTGAAAGTGTTTTCCTCTCCTGCTTCGACCACCATCGTTATCAGAAACAAATCTCCTCTATGACCCGCAATGAATCCTGGGATATAGTAGGACACAAAGGATACATTGGACCCATCCTTAAAATTTGGGGAAATGTAGGACGCATTTGTTGCCATATTTTGAGTACTCTTTGAATTCGGACAGCCTTCGTCGCGTCGCTGTGACATTTTGCATCCAAATATGGCATTTTAAGCATCCTTCCCCTGAATTCGGACACAGCCATAGACAGTGTCTGAGCGCCATCAATTGTGTGTATAGGTTTATGTGTGCAAGCTCCAGACTATTAACTTGACGTGCTGGTGAGTCAGTGTCCATATTTAACAGCTGTGTACTTTTCTGTGTCACAACCCCTGACTTGAGGAGTACTGAGCTGTGATTCCGACAAGGAGTGATCATCTACCAACAGAGAGCACATGTGAAATATTCCAGTTGCAAATGGCATGACTAACACCCACCAGCACAACGTGCAGAAACAAATTATTCACTCAGCCCAGTGTCTATGAAGTGCTTACCGGACAGTGAGAATTCCAGCTTAAACAGAGAATGAGACACTATAGTGCTGCTCCACAATTAATAGTTTGGCCCCAATTAGGCTCCCAGCACTCTCCTTCTCTCGCTCACACACACACACACTGTTAGATGGGTATACAAGTGCACATAACCCATACAGATCCACACAAACACAGTTTTTACAGTAACACAATGTACATACAGTATGAAACCTAGGGAAGGGAATCATTGCCATGGTAACAACAAATGGTAGATAAAAAAAAAAAGAAAAAAAAAAAAAGTAGCATTAACAAAGATGAGGAGATACATTTACTGAATACCAAATAAAGACACCTTCAATGCTAAAGATATCACAGGTGTAATGTAATGTTGCTATGGTTTAGATTTTATTTTCTATCATTCATAGACTATATATAAAATGTGTTTGTAGCCACATGGACATCTCAAACTGATTTCAGGACCCTGCAAAGAAAACAACATGGCCACCGTGTTGGATTTTTGGAGTCACAAATCTGGGCTAACGTTAGCAAGCTGCATTCAGAGAAACTATGGATTTTGGGACTTGTGAGCCATACTTTTCGCTGGCAGCTTTATCTACATTTAAATTAAATCTCTGGCTGTGTCCCAATTCAGGGTCTGCACGCTTGAAGTACGCGCACTACGTACGGTGCGTACTATAAGTACGAGAAGTGCGGAAGTGAGAGGCTTGTGAAATGGGACAGTATACGCTTCGTCGCACTGTTCAGGTTGCCTAGCAACCATGATACTAACCGCGAGACACGTTACATACAGCATTGTTTGACAGAAATGAAGGAGAAAAATGTTTTGTTGGTCATTCATTTTTGTCATGACATCACTTTGATTAGTTGAGTATCTGAGGCTGAGACCACAGGACTGTAAAACATGATTGTTGGGCTTCATTTCTTTGCTGAACAGTCATTTAAGATTAGTTAGTAAATAACAATTAGTTAATGTTGTTCATGAGACTAAAGTCATCTCATCTGTTTCTTTAAGAAACATCTGTTTCTTAAAGCAAAGAAACAGATGAATAAAATACTAGCATTTTACTCAGCAAAACTGAAGTGGATGGTTTGTAGCAGTTAGTAAGCCAGACTATTTGTCATAAAAAAAAAAAAAAAAAAAAAAAAAAAAAAAAAATACTGCAAAAGGCACCATGAGCACAAACACAGTTGAGAGGTTCAGTTCAGCCACAGTGTATTAGTGGAAGCCAAAGAGTTCATCAAAGAGGACATGCACCCAAACTTTAAGCCTCAGGAAAACTGAAGCAGTTTAGTTCTGAGAAAGAGTTCAGTTATCATAGACAGAAACTATCCATGTTTAAAGTTGGACATTTTAACATGGGACACCCATGATTCCCAGCCTCAAGTGGCCACTATTGGAACTGCATCTTTCAGCACCTCAGTGCTGCTTTTCTTTTTCAGCCCCAGATGATGTAGCTTTGTGTACCTATCTACACCCTAATTACAAACATTGGCAAAAAAAAAAAAAAAAAAAAAAAAAAAAAGGGAAAAAAAACGTTTCCTTAGGTTTCTAACTTTGGCTTGATTCATGGCTTCCTCTTCATTGGTCCATACATGATGTATGTATTCTAGTTGTCAACTAGAAAGTGCATTTTCTGAAGAAACTGCAGTGTGAATGCTTGAATCTGAATATATGCACTGAAATGAATTAATTGCTGAATTTTAAGTTAAAAAGTTTGAATGAGATTAAAAGAAAAAGAATTTAATCTGAAAACAAAAGTGCTGAAGTGCTAAAAGCTGACGTTTACACAGAAGAAGAAGTTGGAAAAAAGCTGAAAATGTTTTAATTGTAAATTAGAAAAACCTTAGAAATGAAAAAAGAAAATTTAGAGTCAGAAAACCTCTGAATGACTATTAAAAGCTCATATTCTTTGAATCACTGAATGACTAAAATGTGATCCCTCCACTTGGATCCACACAGTTTAAAAATTTTAAATGTCTGAGCTTTGAAAGACAAGGTGTTGGAAAGAGAACAACGATGGCAACGTTTTGAGGGTAAAATCATACCTGTAGAGCAAACACTGAGGACACAGCAGCAGTTGAAAGAGAAGTGTTTAAGATGAATCTTGGCACAGTGAGCGACAGAGCTCGTTAAGCAGGCAGGTGTGAGCCTGGTTGCTATAGTGACTGCACCCAATGGCTCCATACACACGCACACAAACATGCACCTCACTTTTGCTGCTTAAAATGAACAGAAAAGTCAGCCCGAAACAAATCGTTCCCAAATAAAAAGTACACGTATTGACAAAATTCTTTCACCGTGAGCACCAGCAATGTCTAGTCTACTTTTCATGCCTGTGGAGTTTATTATATGGACGTGGTGACAGTGTAAAGACAGCCTGCTCTTCTGATTTTACTTTTCAAGCATTCACACTAATTAGTGTTTAAACCTCCCATGGTTCTATATCTGGGGATGTGGCTTTGGTTTGCACTGATGAAAGCTTATAGTTGAAATGTGTTTGACTGTAAATGGTCAACAAAGAAGACAGCATTTTGTTTTGTTTTTACACAATGATTTTGTCATGTGCTGTGTGCAGGCAGGAACTGTGGACCCAATGTGCAGACACTTGGAGGCAAAAGTGTGAACTCAAAACAGCTTTAACGCTAAACACAAATGTAACAAAAGCAAGAATACCAAAAGAAACTTACACAGGCAGCCAGACAGAACATACAGCATAGGATGAGGGAGATCACAACAAAGACCAAAGAAAACTCAGGGCTTACATACACAGAGAGAGCCATCAGGGAATGGGAGACAAGAGGGAAACACAGCTGGGACAAATAAGGGTAGCGAGACAAGGGAAGCAAAACCAGATACATTAACATGAGACATGGACTTTCAAAGTAAAACAGGAAACATAACACAGACAACGCGGACTTGACGAGGGGATACAGCAGACAGGGGGAGACAGAACAACTATGGAACACAGAGACAGAAACCAGAAGACAGAACTCTAAGAAACCAAAAGACTAGAAATGATAAATAATGGCAAAATCAAAGTTCAATAATAATGTAAAACTCAAAATTTTGGGTCAACGAACCCAGGCACCCTAACAGATTTATTTTTACAGTTATTTTTTTTCTATTTAATTATTTAGTTACAGTCCACCATACCTCTGATCCCCTGTCAATCCACCCACCCCCTTTTTAATGGTGTATCTGATTCAGGATCATGAAGGGCTGGAGCAGCTGTCACAGACTGAGCAAGGTACACCCTGTACAGGTCACCAGTCTATGGCAGTGTCCCACTGTGTGTATTTTAAAAAGTACCGCATCTTAAAAACCACGGCTGCAGATAGATTCTCAGTTGATTGCCTTGGCAACTCTCCACTACATTATGAGGGGGATTTTATTATAGCAAATGACTAAAAAATGGACCACTCATGATCTATTCAAAATACAATCTAGAGATGTTTCAGTCCCTTAAAGAGGGCTAATTATATTTATTTCCAGCTCCATACTTTAATTTGTGGACTACAGCAAATTTGTGTGATTCATAGCTGAAAATATGCTTATTTATCCTATACTGAGTCTTGGTGCAGTCCTTCAATTTATCTTCCATTTTAAATATGCCAGTTTAGCTGTCCTCTCTTTGAGCCAACTTTTGTCTTATTGGCTGCTCCTCAGAAGTTTTGAACAGCAGGTGGGTGGTACTTCTGTGCTTGGAGCAGGGATTACTTGTGCATATATTGACCTCATTATTTGAAACTTGGCCCATGTTCGATATGAGCATTCACCATTTATATATACACAATATCTGTTGGTGTGTGTGTGTTAGAAAATATGGAAAAGGAATATTAAGTATTGGTCGAGGAGTTTGATTTCCAAACCAAATGCAAATCTTACTTTCATTCAGCAGTCCACCTTTTCTCAAAGCTCAGTTAAAGACACTTTTGACAATGTCATCTGGGTTGTAGCTTTGTTCCTGAAGACGTGCATGTCTTCAGGAATGAAAAGAAAGAAAGAAAGAAAGAAAAAAGTCCAGGAGATCTGAGTAGTTATTATGTCTGATGAAAAGAACAATTGAAAACAACCAAGGCACTTTGTCTTCAGGTATTTGTATTTGGATCAGCACCCATTTTTGGTCATTGCTAACTCCTGAGGGAAGCATGACTTTTTGCTGCTAAATGCTCCACTGCTGTGGTTTTCACAGCAGCTAGAAGTCTACCTATCTGCTCTTTGCTCACTCGGATCTAACTGGTCTACACTTTGCCAGAACCACTCTAGGCTGAGAAAAATAGTCAGTAAAAGGAACTGGACAGTGTTTTTTTTCTTTCTGTGACTTGGCTTTGTCTTTAAGGGTTAGAAGCCAAAAATGCTTAAATTGCTATATGAGGAGTATTGGATTTCACTCTCTGGCTTTATTTATAGCATAATAAGACATTTTACTTTTAAAAATCAAGGACACCAACAAGGCAGATAGGGCACATGCACTGGGGCCACAAAAGTCCCAGGTTTAGTCCGTAATTCAATTCAATTTTATTTATATAGCGCCAAATCACAACAAAAGTCGCCTCAAGGCGCTTCATAGATACAGAGAAAAACCCAACAATCATATGACCCCCTATGAGCAAGCACTTTGGCGATAGTGGGAAGGAAAAAACTCCCTTTTAACAGGAAGAAACCTCCGGCAGAACCAGGCTCAGGGAGGGGCAGCCATCTGCTGCGACCGGTTGGGGTGAGAGAAGGAAGACAGGATAAAATACATGCTGTGGAAGAGAGACAGAGGTTAATAACAGATATGATTCAATGCAGAGAGGTCTATTAACACAGCGGTCCCCAAGCGCCACGGACCGGTTCATGCCCGACAATATTTTCACGGACCGGCATTTAAGGTGTCGCAGATAAATACAACAAAATAAAACTAGTACCGGTACCGGTAATTCTGGATTTAACAGGAAGCCAATGAAGGGAAGCCAAAACAGGAGAAATATGCTCTCTCTTTCTAGTCCCTGTCAGGACTCTTGTTGCAGCATTTTGGATTAACTGAAGGCTTTTCAGCGAGTTTTTTGGACATCCTGATAATAATGAATTGCAGTAGTCCAGCCTGGAAGTAATAAATGCATGAACTAGTTTTTCAGCGTCACTCTGAGACAGGATATTTCTAATTTTAGAGATGTTGCGCAAATGGAAGAACGCAGTGTTACATATTTGTTTAATATGTGCGTTGAAGGACATATTGTTGGGAGATTTTGAGTTTTGGTTTTGTGTTATGTTTATTTTGTAGCTTCATTTAAAGGAAGAAGAGCTTATGAGTTGTACAACTGCAGGAAAGGGAAGTGAGACATTGTGTGCAAAGAATATGTGCTATGACCGTTAAACGCCTTTTTTCTGTTTCAACAGATAAGCTAACGGTCCCTCTTTTTAAGGAGTTGTTATCAGTTCCATACATGCCACACCTACTAATGTTGTGAAAGCTGTTTGAGTATAAATAAAGGATGAACTGATGCCTCGCGCGATTCCTCTGTGACACACACACAGTGCACACGTTGGTGCAGAGTAGATCGGATAGTGTCGGGGCATCGCCCATGTACATGTAAAATCTTTGAGTCTGTGTTTCTTTGCCTCCTAAGAGTTTTCTCCTCACACATATCCTGGTCAAAAATGACTCCAAGGTTCCTCACAGCCTTACTGGAGACCAAGGTAATGCCATCCAGAGTACGAATCTGGTTAGATACCATATTTCTAAGATTTTCAGGGCCGAGTACAATAACCTCAGTTTTATCTGAATTAAGAAGCAGAAAGTTAGCGGCCATCCAGGTCTTTATGTCTTTAAGACATTCCTGCAGTTTAACTAATTGGTGTGTGTTATCTGGCTTTATAGATAGATAGAGCTGGGTGTCATCTGCATAGCAGTGAAATTGTATGCTATGTCTTCTAATGATGCTGCCTAGGGGATGCATGTATAGTGTAAACAGAATTGGTCCTAGCACTGAACCCTGTGGAACTCCATAATTAACCTCAGGGTGTGAAGAGGACTCTCCATTTACATGTACAAATTGGAGTCTATTAGATAGATATGATACAAACCACTGCAGCACAGTACCTGTAATACCTACAGCATGTTCTAATCGCTCTAATAGGATATTATGGTCAACAGTATTGAATGCTGCACTAAGGTCTAGCAGGACAAACACGGAGATGAGTCCACTGTCAGAGGCCATAAGAAGATCATTTGTAACCTTCACTAAAGCTGTTTCTGTGCTGTGATGAGCTCTGAAACCTGACTGAAACTCTTCAAATAAGCCATTCCTCTGCAGATGATCAGTTAGCTGTTTGACAACTACTCTTTCAAGGATTTTTGATATGAAAGGAAGGTTGGAGATTGGCCTATAATTAGCTAAGACTGCTGGGTCTAGAGATGGCTTTTTGAGTAAAGGTTTAACTACAGCCAGCTTGAAGGCCTGTGGTACATAGCCAATTATTAGAGATAGGTTGATCATATTTAAGATCGAAGAATTAATTAATGGCAGGACTTCTTTGAGCAGTTTTGTAGGAATGGGGTCTAAAAGACACGTTGATGGTTTGGAGGAAGTAATTATTGAAGTTAACTCAGAAAGATCAATTGGAGAAAAAGAGTCTAACTTAACATCAATGGTACTAAGAGTAGCTGTAGATAATATTACATCTGTGGGATGATTATTGGTAATTCTTTCTCTAATGATAAAAATTTTATTTGTGAAGAAGTTCATGAAGTCATTACTAGTTAACGTTAAAGGGATGGTTGGCTCAAAAGAGCTCGTACTTTTTGTCAGCCTGGCTATAGTGCTGAAGAGAAACCTGGGGTTGTTCTTATTTTCTTTAATCAGTGACGAATAGTAAGATGTTCTGGCTTTGCGGAGGGCTTTCTTATAAAGCAACAAACTATTTCTCGAGGCTAAATGATGATTCTCTAAATTTGTGACACGCCATTTCCTCTCCAGCTTACGAGTCATCTGCTTTAGGCTATGTGTTTGAGAATTATACCACGGAGTCAGGTACTTCTGATTTGAGACCTTAGTTTTCACCGGAGCTACAGTATCCAGAGTCGTACGTAGTGAGGAGGTAAAATTATTAACAAGATAATCGACCTCTGTTGAAGTAGTATTCAGATAGCTGCTCTGCTCTATGTTGGTACAGGGCATTGAAGATGATAACAGTGGGTGGATTATATTCTTAAACTTAGTTACAGCACTTTCAGAAAGACATCTACTTTGATAAAGTCTACTCTCCACTGCTGTGTAATCAATTATTGTAAATGTAAATGTTATCAGGAAATGATCAGACAGGAGAGGGTTTTCAGGAAACACTGTTAAATGTTCAGTTTCTATGCCATATGTTAAAACAAGATCTAGAGTGTGATTAAAGTGGTGGGTGGGTTCTTTTACATGAAGAAGCCAATTAAGTCTAATAACAGATTAAATGCCATGTTGAGGCTGTCATTTTTAGCATCTACATGGATGTTAAAATCACCCACAATAATTATTTTATCTGAGCTGAGAATTAAATCAGATAAAAAGTCTGAGAAATCAGACAGAAACTCTGTGTAAGGCCCAGGTGGACGATAGATGATAACAAGTAAGACTGGTTTCTGAGTTTTACAGCTGGGGTGGACAAGGCTAAGCATCAGACTTTCAAATGAATTAAAAGTCTGTCTTGGTCTTTCATTAATTAATAGGCTGGTGTGAAAAATTGCTGCCACACCGCCCCCTCGGCCTGTGCTTCGAGATTTCTGGTAGTTAGAATGACTCGGGGGTGTTGATTCATTTAAACTAACATAATCATCCTGCTGCAACCAGGTTTCTGTAAGGCAGAGTAAATCGATTTGTTGATCAATTATTAAGTCATGTACTAACAGAGACTTGGAGGAGAGAGACCTAATATTTAATAATCCACATTTCACTGTTTTACTCTTTGGTTCAATGTGGATACTGTATTGTTCTTTCTTTGTAATTGTTTATGTTTAAGTTGTTTGTTGCTGGTTTTTAGTTTGTTTTTTGTCTTTTGGGAGCTGACACAGTCTCTATGGAGATGGGTTTTTGGGGGGGTAGCAGGAGGAGAGAAGCTGCAGAGAGGCGTGTAAGACTGCAACTCTGCTTCCTGGTCCCAACTCTGGATAGTCATATTTTGGGGGGTTTAATAAATTTGTCCATATTTCTAGAAATGAGAGCTGCTCCATCCAAAGTGGGATGGATGCCGTCTCTCCTAACAAGACCAGGTTTCCTCCAGAAGGTTTGCCAATTATCTATGAATTCCACATCGTTTCTGGGACACCACTCAGACAGCCAGCGATTTAAGGAGAACATGCGGCTAAACATGTCACTCCTGGTCTGATTGGGGAGGGGACCAGAGAAAACTACAGAATCCGACATTGTTTTGGCAAAGTTGCACACCCATTCAATATTGATTTTAGTGACCTCCGATTGGCGTAACCGGGTGTCATTACTGCCGACGTGAATTATGATTTTACTGAATTTACGTTTATCCTTAGCCAGCAGTTTTACATTTCCTTCAATGTCGCCTGCTCTGGCCCCTGGAAGACAATTGACTATGGTTGCCGGTGTCTCTAGCTTCACATGTCTGAGAACAGAATCACCAATTACCAGAGTTTGACCCCCGGCGGGTGTGTCGCCAAGTGGGGAAAAACAGTTAGACACATGAACGGGTTGGTGGTGTACCTGGGGCTTCTGTTTAGGACTATGCTTCCTCCTCACCGTGACCCAGCCGCCCTCTTTCCCCAGCTGCTTGGGGTCTGCCGGGGAACAGCTAGCGGGGCCTACGCTATCTTCGGCTGCACCAGCTACAGGGGCCTGGCTAGCTACGGGTGAATGAAGGGTGCGAAGCCGAGTCTCCAATTCAGTAATCCTGACCTCCAGAGCTGCAAATATGCTACATTTGTTACAGATATCATTACTGCTAAAGGAGGCCGAGGAGTAACTAAACATCTGACACAATGAGCAAGAAAGTGCAGGAGGGACAGGTGAAGTAGCCATGGTGCTAACGAGTCGGCTACGAGCTAAGCTAAGCTAGCGAAACAGTACAGAGACAGTGAGTGAATACTTTGGCTATAAATTAGGTAGTGAGTACACAGAAAGTGTGCTTCGGATGAAGCACGTGAAGATTATACTATGAAAAAAGAATGTATTTAAAAGTTTTTAATTAAATTGCTAAGCAGATAAGCTACTCAGAAACACCACTGTGTTTGAGCAGGAACAGGAAGTGATACTCTACCACAGAGCGAGCGAACACCAAGTGACAGCACCACCAAGAGTGCTTATCATTTAGATATGCATAATTAATTTTAAATGTACGAAATTTGCACAACTATAGTAGAATATCAGCAGGCCCTGCATCTTGAGACCGTTTATTCCAGGTTTACGATCTTTCTTACCTCCACCAAGGAGGTTGTGTGATTGGTATGGGTTGTGTCTTAGCAGAATTACTCAAATCATGGTAAATGGCCTGTATTTGTATAGCGCTTTTACTTAGTCCCTATGGACCCCAAAGTGCTTTACACTACATTCAGTCATCCACCCATTCACACACTGGTGATGGCAAGCTACATTGTAGCCACAGCTGCCCTGGGGAGCACCAACCCAGAAACCCAGCATCCAAAAACCCCAAAACACATGGTTGTGTTTTGGGGTTTTTGGATGCTGGGTTTCTGGGTTGGTGCTCCCTCTGTTGGTCCCTGGTGTTAGTGTTCCCCTGTCTCGTCAGGTTAATCAGGTCCAGCTGTGTATTCCACCTGTGTGTGATTTCCCAGTGTCCCTCTGTGTATTTATAGTGTTTGTCTGCCTGTGTTCCTCGTCGCGTCGTCTGTGTTACTCCGTGTCAATCTGTATTTCTCCGTGTTCTTCTCCTGGAAACTCTTTGTCAATCCACTGTGTGCTCTCCCTGCTGTCCTCCCTTCGTGTTCAGGTTTGTCGTTCTATAGTTTAGTTTCTCCCAGTTTAGTTTATCCTAAGTTCTGTTTTGCCATCCCCTCTTTGTGTTCAGCCATTTATAATAAACCACCCTCGCAACTCAGTAAGTGCTGCATTTGAGTCCTCTTTCCCACACATCACATGGCTGCTGCCCCAGCCGTGACAGTTTCAGGCAACTGACCCTCTGAGATCCAAGTCAGAGTAAGTCAACAGCAACAACCCCAACCCAAAGTCTGAACCGTACCCCTAATCCTAATCCTAGGGTTTGGGGGAAAATATAAGCAGGACGATTGTGAGGTAGAATGACTGCTGTAGGCATGCTGCAACATAACTAACATGGTTTTTTTTTTGCGGGAGAGGGGGAACCTTAAGAAATCCAACTGCGTGTGACTGGGTACCATCGTTACACCTTGGACACTCAGAAGTTGCTACCTCTGAAAAGTGTTAATGGAGAGTAAAGAGACTTCTGCACCTGTTTCTGTACTAGAACTCAAAGTGATGTAATGAAATATTGTACAAAATTGTAAATATTGTAAAATGCTTAACGTTTGAATGACCTTTATTTGTAAGGGTCACAGTACAGCTTCAGCTACAAGGTCAAACATTTAAAGATGTTATTGCAGTGCAGTTTTCTGCTGAAACTGTCAAGGGTCACTTGGAAGTTTTCTCAGTGTTTGTTTTTATGTTATTACCTGCTGGTGTACATCTTTGTTTGACTTTGTGTAAACAACAACTACCCAGAATGCATTGCGATTCCCAAGCTCTCTATATGTCAGAGGAATTTTTTTGACAATGATGTTGTAAGAAAATATTGAACAATTATTCCTTGAAGCCAAAAAGTAAACATTAAATTGACTGAGTGGCCACTCAAAAAATGACAAAATTAATTATGCAACTATCAAAAAATATTGCCAAAACTTTGTCAGCCTACATAATTTCAGCTTTAAAGTGAAGCTTGTTTTCCAGCTATGTGGGAAAGTAATGAAACTGAACTGCACTGAGGCTCTCCCCAAAAACAATCGTCCCCCTTGGAGGTTAATCCAGTCAGGATCTAAATCAGACACACACACACACACACACTAAAACGCTGGCTGGTAGCAAGTTCAGCACACACACACATTCCCCCACACATGGCATCAATGCGTGCTCAATTTTGAGTTTACTGCAAGGCTCAGAAACACTCAATCGTGAGTGCACACCAATTTGCTAGGTTTTATAATTCTGCTCATACAGGCAAATTCAACACACACACAAAACCAAGATAGCTACACACACAAACACACACACTTATACAAGTCCAACTACAGCCCGCTCCCTGCTGTGAGTGTTGACCCTGCAGATGTAAAGCTGCTCTGGTGTGCTGAGTTTTGGCCTCACTGCCTTGTCTGCATGTCACTGTACACACAAACAAAATACACACAAACGCACACATGCACACATAGACATAGATACAGCACAACATCGAGCATGAGCAGATGTGACTATAACATATGAGCAAAATCCAAATTGCTTCAGGTCATCTGTATCTTTAAATAGTGTGAATGCATCTCTGTGTGTGCATCACAGACAGAGAAAAATAGTGTGTGTGTTTGTGTGTGTGTGTTCCTGCCAGGCTTGCACTAATAGTCTTAATGCTTCCTGAGGAGTTGCCCAGAGCTGCATTAGCCTCTGGATGGGCCATTGATTTGATGCAAAGAGCATCAGCCCTCCACCCTCCCTATCTCAATACACACACTCCACCCATCCAGCTCCTTAAAGCTCTATATGGCTAAGGCTTCCTGTCTTGCGCCCACGGGGTTATCTCCCCAATGCAATTAAGGTGCTTTAAAAATGCATTTTCAGGAAGAAGAAGCATGGGGGTAATGAGCGAGAGTGCTGGCTGGTCAGCTCCGCCGCCGAGTGCGATGGGAAACCCCCCACTACTCGCCAAAAGCCCGACCAGACGCTGAGATGGATGGACACACCCCAAATAAGAGGAGCGTGATGAGGGGGGGAGGAAATGGATGCATTACTAGAGGGGGGAAATGTGTGCATGCTTGTAATATTAGAAGGGTGGGGGGATTATAGTGCAATAATACTTAAAGGAAAATAGGTTTTACTATCATCTTTTTTTCTGCTACAGTAGACGCACCTACATCACTGTTGATGTGCCGATCAATATGCAATTCAAAGTTGATTATATCATTCAGCTAATAGGATTTATTTGCTTAGATAACTCCATCAGATTTCATATTGCATCTATTTCAGGGTAAAGCTTGCCAATTTGTTGTTTGTCTGCAGGGAAATAGCTTCATTGGTCTTTTCAGACAACGGCTTAAAGGTTCATGCAGTTGTTAATCTGAGTGAGAAAATACATTTGTGGGTAAACTACAGCTGAAGTTTTACCTTCAAAATACGTTAAACTGCGTCTGCTGCTCAATCAGTCAGGAGTTTGATTTTTCTTGGTCACTATCAATAACATCCTCTTGAAACTGCAATGCTGAGATCCAAAAATTAGTTTAATGGAGACAGAAAGCCAATGAGGGCTCAAAATCTGTGCAATTTTAAAGTAGCGGTATTGGTTTTGGGCCTTCCTCAAAAATCAGTCCCAGGATTTTTTTTCCTTATCTAAAACTGTTTGTTGTTAAGAATGGTGAGGAACTTGAGGGAGAATAAATTAAGGTTTGACATTACAAATCCAAAGACAAGCTCATCCAATCTTCAACCTGTAGGGTTGAAAAATGAAAGAAGCTAAAGCCAAAATCTGCAGTACCTCTAATGTCCCCTAATATATTAATGTAAAATTGTCCTCTGTGACAGCATTACAAAGCATGCTTAAAAAAATTGGTACATATGGATAGTTTCACCTACCATAAAAACCAACAATTTTTTTACATTTTGTTTTAGTGAGGTATCGGTTTGATTTTTGGTAAGGTTTAAAGCTGTTTTGTTGCTTTGTTAACCAAAAACTACTTTGGATTTGTCGCATTTTAAATAGATTTTTTCTGCTAATACAGTCAATAGTCAATACTGAAGTCTCGTCTCACTATTGCTTAAAACCAATGCATCATGACACAGATGCTGAAAGGTACAGACGCATACCTTTGAGAATCCAGTAACAGTGTTTGTTGCCTTGCCTGATGTTGATGTTCATTTACAGTCATGAACACTAGTCACTGGATCCCAAACACACCATCATGCCACCAGAATTACAACACAAAGTCTCAATCTGTGACCAAAAAGGATCCCTAACAATACATCTATGAACAAGTGGGCTTTAAAGCAGTAGATAGAAGTCAGAAAAGACTGAAAGATGCATTGACATAATTCTTTATTTTGCAGAAGTTGTAAAAATAATTGTGTCGTTACACATTAAGTGACTAGTTGCTTGACTAATTAATCATCTCTAGCAATTGTAGAGGAATAATGAACAGGAATTGACATAGAGCAAAGAGTGGTTTATCCCTATTATAATATGGGTTTTCAGGTTGAGGCTACTCCACAAAATAGCCTGCTTGTGCTCTACAGTAAGCCATTTCCCTGTCCAGATGATTTAGACACATTAGGGTTAATGGGCTAATTACTGCGGCTGCTCCAGCTCTCTCACTGCATGTTATGCAATATCGGGGAGGATACAGACAATTGAGTTTCAGCATCTGACACTGACGGAGCATGTCTGTCTGGCTGCTTCCCTGCTGCCCTAAGCAGTCCTCCAGCCCCTAACAGAAAACACCACACACTGTGATTGGGTTGGAGCACTTTCTAAAAAAAATATGGGAGTAATAACCTCCAGTGTTTGGCTCTGTGTGAGGGTTCTCATCAGTCTGTGTCTCTGCGATTCAGCTGACCCTGAGGCGTGATGCGAAATTGTGTTCCCTGACAAAAAGAAAGGCGGAGAAAAAGCAAAGAGACTCGGTTTAATAGATAACATTTATTTTGGAATAATGCACAAATTGCAGCTTTGGTGTTTTGACTAAAAGACAGTAGACAAAGAAAAGGGAAGAAAAGGAAAGCAACAGTGAGAGAAAAGAGACAGACACAGCTGATGTCCCCAGGCTCAAATGAATCATAATGGCTTTTCAAAGAAGATCTTTTAGAAAATGAAGGCCAGAATATGCTGTGAAACTTTATGTAAGGTCAAATCAAATGAGAGGGAGAAAAGATGGCAGGTAAAAAAGAAAGAAAATGAAAGAAAAGGCAAAACAGAAGATAAAAGAGGAAAGAAGAGGCTACAGACGAGGAGGTGGAGGCAGTGAGCTAACACCCTATAAGCTAATAAAGTGGCAGTACTCTGCTCTCCCAGCCTGCTTCTGGTCCTGCTCTGCTGCTCTCAGTAAAACTGCTCTCATTCTGCAATCAATAGCCCCATAATTTCACCAAAATAGCTACCCCGGCTGCTGTGAAATGGCGACAAATCACGGGCGTGGTGGCGGCAGCGGCAGTAGTACTGCCGCAGCTCGCTCAGCACCACAGCTTTGACGAGGAGCCAAATATTCTATTTATCTTCCTTCAGATCACTAAATGCAAATGGTGAATAAGTGAGAATGTGAGAAAGAAAGAGGAGAGCCATAAAAAAACCAACCAACAACAAAAAAAAAAAAACGGAGCAAGTTCGGCAGCACGTATTTAGACAGGACTTACAGGCATGGAGGCGATGAGGCATTTGATACCAGCTGGCTTTGAAGCAAGCAATGATGTTTTGATTGCATTGTTAGGGCTTTGTTTGAGGTCCAGGCACCACTCTTCCGAGAGGAACTGCGATGCTCTAGCCCATTTTGTGCATTTGTGAGTCACATGTGCTTCATTCAAGTCAGGCCGAGCCCATCACGCATCACTATCATAAAGAACAAATAGAAAGCTTGGAGAGAATTCAACAACACAGAAACAATTCCTCTGCACTTTTTTCCATCCGAGTAGGGCTTGTAGTGTCAAATTTTGTCTCTACCCTGGGAATACTCACCCTGTCATTAACAGCATTTAGATCACATTAAGTGGTGTTATAGTGACCGTAACATGCGGCCGGAAACAGGCCAATATGTCGGCAGTAGTGCTGGGGCTTTAAAGAGGGGAGGAAGTGCTGGTCTGGGGGTCATTACAGAGTGTAAACGTGATCTAGCTGTTTTGAGGTGGACACACACCCGTGATAGGATTAGAGATAAAACGATACACATAAGCGCAAATGCAGACATGAATACACCAACACTATGATATACAAAGGCAAAGCTCTTATGGATGAAAAAGAATTTGACTCATCCGTACCTCTGAGAGCCTGATAAGCTTATAGGATTCACTGCGGATGGCAGGCTGCCTATTTTCTAAAATGAGTCTTGTCATTTGCAGCAGCAGCCCCGCCAGTCGCTCTGCACGCTCAGTGCCTGTCCCTAGACATTATAGTGATGATTACAATCTTTTGTATCAAACTAGTTGACCATTATTGAGTGGGAAAAGAGCAGGAGAAAATTAGTATTTGTATTAAGCATTGTTCCATCAGCTTGACATACATTTGACTAAGCAGGCTAGAATATCAGATTGCATTTTAGACACTAGTGATGAGATTAGAAGGAAACTGTAGCTTCTTAGTAACATAAGAAAATGATCAATATTACTATATGGTTTTTGTGTTCCACTGGTTCAGACCAAGTTGTTGTTGTATCTATTTTGTCAGGGGTACTGCAGATGAGTAAGAAGGAGATATTCAAGTCAGCCAAAAAGACTTCTGCGCGAAACTATATTGGACAATGTTACATTAAAAAGCTTCACTTCGTCTAGTGTCCACTCGAGGCTGGCTCCAAAGGCAAATGAATCCTCACAGATTCTTATGTGCTTAATTAAAAAGGATGTTTCCAGGCTGGTACAAAAAAAACTATGTTGGCGTCAGCAGACAGTTTGTGTAACAAACAAGAGAAGAGGAGCCAAATGCAATACAATCCAAACCTTCAATTCAGCCAGAGCTCTTACACAGGTACACAGTCATCGTTAGAGTAAACAATCAAGGCAAGCAAAAAGGCAAAGTCCAAAAAACAGCCATACATTTAAAACACATAAGGAGAAGAAAAACTAGAGACTAGAAAAACTGACTGTGATGAAGAAAAACGGAATGCTTGATTCCATTAAAATAAGACTATCTTGCACCTGGGGAAAGCTAGACATGTAGTTGGACATTAGGTCATTGTTTACTGTTTGTGCTGTTAGTACCTTTGGGAGCATTTTTAATAGAATTATCTGACAAATATAAGGTGTGGTGTTTAGTAACATGTTTCCTCTCGAGCTTTGGTTGTTGAAATTAGTGTACATTTAAGTTACTTAAAACTAATTGGCAGATATGTGTGTAGACCTGTACAAGATTATTAATGTTAGCTATAAACTTTGCACTTCATGCTTTTATTCAGTGGAGTCACTACTGGCTCCAGTGACTAAAACAAGTTAGCAGCAAAAATAATAATTTTGACATTTCAAAATGGGGAGCGTAAAACTAATGGACACATGGCTGTGTGACTCCTTTACATTGAAAGGAGCCAGTTCCAGACCCAGGATACACTGGACAGATTACATTTCTCAGCTGGTCTAGGAATGCTCCGGTGTTCCCCTAGATGAGTTTGAGATGGCTGGGGAAAGGGAGGTCTGGGCTTCTCTGCTGAGGCAGGTGCCCCAAGGAACTGGTCTGATAGACAATAGAAAATGTACGGATGGATGAACATGGCTGCACCCTGTCAGCTGCCCACGTTCGACACCTTCTGCAGTCTTGATCAAATTCAGTCAAGGTTGTATATGGCTTTATAACCCATAGCAACCACTATTTTGGTCATCTGTCCTCCTGAAAAGCTGTCGTCTTACCTGAGAGTGTTTGCCTGATTGATTTGCCTGCTTCGCGTTTTTGCGTTTTTGCGTTTTTGCCATCGTCTAGCCTGCCGTTGCTATAGCATAGCTGCAGTTTTGTAGGTGGACTCCTTGTTCACTTGGTCATGGGTATAACTAGTATCATCTGGCTCAGGTGGCAGTCTAACTTTTAATGAGAAGAATTTAATGAGAATGAGAAAAACAAATGGGAAGATGACTCCGGTTGAGTTCCTCTGTCTCCAGGCCTGTGCCCCCCAGCTTTGTGAAGTCTTTGATAACCTGTTCATAATGAGTTTGAGTTTGCAGAGTTTGAGTTCGTTCCTGTACCAAAGACATCACATCCCAGTGGCCTCCAGGATTACAGACCTGTGGTACTGACTTGCCATGAAGACCCTGGAAAGACTCACCCTTGAGCAGTTCAGACCTATAGTCGGCTCACATCAGGATCCACTTAGATACACATAGATAATAAACTGGACTGGGTTAAAATACCACTGCACTCAGTTTTCAATTCAAGTCAATTTGATTTTATTTATACAGCGCCAAATCATAACAACAGTTGCCTCAAGGTGCTTTATATTGTAAGGTAGACACTACAATAATGCAACAGAGAAAACCCCAACAATCATATGAACCCCTATGAGCAATCACTTGTGCGACTGTGGGAAGTTGAAACTCCCTGTCGCGTCCTCCCCTGAAAGACAGAACAAAAGACATGCTGTGAAAGAGAGCCAGAGATTAATAATAAGTAATGATTTAATGCAGAGGGGTGTTTAAACACATGAATGAGAAACTGAAGAAGGTGACTGAAGAAGAAACACTCACTGCATCATGGGAATCCCCCAGCAGCCTACACCTGTTGCAGCATAACTAAGGGAGGATTCAGGGTCGCCTCATCCAGCCCTAACTATATGCTTTAGCAAAAAGGAAAGTTTGAAGCCTAATCTTAAAATTAGAGATAGTGTCAGAGAAAGTGTCTGTCTCCCGAATCCAAACTGGAAGCTTGTTCCATAGAAGAGGGGCCTGAAAACTGAAGGCTCTGCCTCCCATTCTAATTTTAAATACTCTAGGAACAACAAGTAAGCCTGCAGTGTGAGAGCGAAGTGCTCTAATGGGGTGATATGGTATTAGGAAGTTTGGTGTTCGTGTGTCTGTCTCTTTATTCCCCCTCCCTTTGTGGTTCTTGGCTACTGGTATCCTTTGCCTGTGTTTGTAGCTTGTTATTGGTACTGCCTTTTAGTACAGCATCTACACAGTACTACAGGCTAGTTTTGTGTCCAGGCCTAACTGCACTGCCATATTCTGAAACCATAACTCTCAAAAAGAACATTAATATATGCTCGTCTAATTTGGTACAGTCTAGTTTTAAACATTTTCAAAACACGTAAAATCAAAACTATCTATGTAGTTACAGTCCTTGTGATGCATTTAAGAATTTATCATTTAAGAGAAGTGCATCTTTAAAAATGTCACTTCCTGTTTGTTGGGCAGATGCCACCAAGCTCACACCACTATTGTGCATTATCCCTTCATCCTTCCACTTCTCTAGTGTCAAGTCATCAACTCTGTGATCAATTTTTTTTTTTTTTTTTTTAAAAAAAGGTAACATACACAGGAGTATTTTTTTAATGGGCTCTTGAAACATTCATACATTGAATGGGGTTTGCACCTCTGCATTCTACCTGCACAGAGCTGTGTAACAGCAGACGGCATGTTACACACACTGTTAAAAAAAACATCCTAAAACAACGGTAATATTCCGGCAGCTGGGGCGCCAAAATACGACCGTGAAATAACAGAAAATAACTCCCCATAAAAATACGGTTATTTCCAGTAATGAAAATACAATTAGTTGCGCTAATTTGACATGGGATCTCGTCTTTTTCAAGTGCCGCTAAACATTAAATCAGGAACATGTTAATGTGATTAAACAATGAAATCATCTATAAATAGGAAAAAAAACCATCATAAAAAAACGGTAATATTCCGGCAGCTGGGGCACCAAAATACGACCGTAAAATAACAGAAAATAACTGTCCCATAAAAATACAGTTATTTTCAGTAATGAAAATAGAGTTTGTTGTGCTAATTTTACATGGGATTCTGCCTTTTCCAAGTGCTTTTAGACATTAAATTAGGAACATTTTTACGTGATCAAACAATGAAATGACCTATAAACAAGGTCACTGAATGTGGAAATATGAATCATAATACGTAAATGTACAGAAATATACAGTTAACAGTTGGTTTAAATAATAATTGAAAGCATGCCCTGGGACAGACTGACAGAGGCGAGGCTGCCATATCGCACCATCGGCCCCTTTGGCTATCACTAGTAGGCGGTAGGTGAAGAGTCTTGACCACGGACACAACGACGGAGAGTGTCCGAGCCGGGGCGCGAACCGGTAATCTTCTGATCACAAGGCGAACTGCCAACTCTTGAGCCACGAACGCCCTAACTAGCACTGATAATAATACTTATGTGATGTAACACAAGCTTATAGGGATCATGTTATATACTTTTCCATAGCATTACATTTGAATTCAACAGTTCAATCTTTCAAATAACGGACAGATATTTGTGAAATCATGATACATTTGTGAATGTATTTTAACAATCTAAATATGCATATGTACAGACAGATACATTTAATAATCATGACAATTATGTTGTATTACATTACAGTGATTTAACGTTAATTTACATTCAAAATGTGAAGTCAAAGTCTATTTACGTAACTTTAATGATATTCTAGAAGAACAGAACATTACTGTAAAATGCACAGTAAAATACCTTCATATTAGGGTTTTTTCCTACGGTCGCAGCCATACCCGCGACCTTGTTGTTGTTAGTTCACATTCATTGGCCGATGCTTAGCGTCATGTTATTTATATTAATTGCAATCCTACCTCTATATTTCTTTTTCTAAATATATAATTAGCACAGCGTGTCTGTGCAATGTTTTACATTGTGGCATACAGAGAAATCTTAACAAAGAAGCACACAGAGAGAGATTGAGCTTGTTATTTAACCCCAAGCTGGTAGGGGGAGCTCTTTATTAAAACACTTGCTGGTGCAACAATGTGCCTCAAGGTTCAAAAACAGCACAACAGAAGTCACTCATGGTACAGCACTCTCTCTACAAAACAACAACTGTCAGTGACGCTGCACCACGGCGTAAACACAACATTCAAGATAACAGTTAAAAGTAATGTAACCATAAACAATAAAACAAGAACATCTAAACAGCAGCACATGTCCCAAGGCATGATGGGAGACATTTCTGGATGTATTTTTACAATCTAAATATGCATATGTACAACAAAATATATTTAACAAACAAGTAAATTGTGTTTTATTACATTTACGGTGATGTTATGTTATTTTACATTTGACGTGTCAGATCACAGTCTACTTATGTAAATATAATGATATTCTAGAAAAACAGTACACAACTGTAAAATACACAGTAAAATAATTTGACATTACTATTTTTTGGAACAGTGCAATAAGAGGCTTGTCCCTGGAGAGGTCCACTAAAAACTGGAACTTAACTCTGAAATGGCTCTCTGTTCAGAAGGAAGGCTTGTTTTTGTTACAGCAGCAGATGAGAAAAAAGTTAGTGAAGGCTGCAGAGCAGAAAGAGATAGTAGATGTATTGGGCGTTGGGGCAAAGAAGTGGAGGTTAGACACTGATGAGTGCAACAAATGGCCACATGGTTTAGGTTAAGATGAAGTGTCACAAAAGCACAATGACACAGGAATTACTCCCTGTCCCCAGGACACGCCATGCAGCATCAGCAAATGAATTCTAAGTTGTCATTCAGTCTTATGTTATTATGTCGTAGATAATGTAGAACAGACCGTGAATGGAAAACACCGGTTCGAACTTTTAGATCAGATTACAGCCGCGCCAGTTGGTTAAAGAAACTTTTTGTGCTTTACTAACACAAATTCAAATATTCTCTCAGAAGAACAGCAAAAGTTTGTGTGCAGTACAGTGTGAATACACAGCTGTCACCTCACTGGGGATTTTAGCCGCTTTAATTAGTTATATTATATTCCACAAGACTGCAAGGACATTGAAGTTTCTATTCACTAATAATTGCACTAGTTCAACTTCATAATTGACAATGGGCGTTATACGGAGAGAGAAAAAAAGCTCTGATTAATTATCTGCCTAAAACATAAAAAGCAATATTCACGGTGTGAAAGATATAATAAAACATGAAAAACTGAAACCCACAGTAGAGGAGAGGAAAAATGATTATATGGATGAAAAAAATTGTAATTATTATTTTTCCAATTTTCTTGGCCAATTCCAGGGTGACCTGCCAATACAATACAAACAACTGTAACTGACAGCATTTAAAAACAAAAGACAACTTTTTTCAATGCAAATTTATTGTTATTTTTACAATAAATGAAATGATGAAACAATTTCCCCCAAGCTGCACTATACACCCAAGTCACATGTGCAGCATATTTATGTAACAAAACAAATGTCGGTTACTTACATCATTTTTTTGGTACTTTAATAACTTGGCCAGGTAACAGGAAACCAGCCCTTTTCTCTTTTTCCCTCATCTCCATAATTTTCCTCATAACTGCTTTGATCCTTTGATCATGCCATCACTGCTGGCTTGTAGCTGGCTCTGGACTCTGGATAGATTTAGGTTTAGCCACTTTTCCTTTATTAAAATGCCTTTGTTCAGCTGGAAGTACCATTTTGATCACTTTCAAATGGTTGCTGGATTTCCTCTACGTTGTCAAAATGGTAACCCTCCACCTTGAATTTCTTTTCATAGTGGGGGACAAAGTCACAGGGACCAAATGGATTAGGGCTGGCGGTGAGCACCACAGTTAAGCTGGGTTGCATCACTTGTCCTCCCTTAGATGCCTCATGAGATCAACATGGTTCTCTGCTGGCCCTGCGCTGGGAGACTGTAGGGAATTACGAACAGCCTGTCTACCTGTAGTGAGCATCTGTTGCTAGATGGAGACAGTGTCTCAAGCAAGAGTAGCCTTGCTTGTGCTTTTGTAGAAGAAGAAAGTTATAACATAGAAAGAACTGAAGAAAAACTGAAGGTTGAAACAAACAAAAAGTGTCACTGTAGCCACTCTGTGCTTTGTATGATATTTTTGTACTTTTGATCTTTTATGCTTTTCTTCTTTTTCAGGTGAACTTCTACATGGTGTGGCATCGCTGTTCCGGCCATCATGTCAACCTATCACCATTCAACCTACGCACAGTTGAGGTACACACAAACTGGAATTGGCTGGGCCGAACTATGAATTCTGGGATATGGTTTTTCATTTTTGTTGTCCGGGTGGAAAATCAGGAGAAATTCGGGAGAATGGCTCTGGGAGATTTCCGGGAGGGGCACTGAAATTCCGGATTCTCCCGGAAAAATCGGGAGGGTTGGCATGTATGGCATGAAACAAGCATTGTTTGATTGGTTGCTTGTGTAACAAAATGACAAGCACCTCCCAGTGGGATTCCTGAACCCACTATGTTAAACACTACAGATTTACTTGTCACTGTGGACTCTTTCAGTGAATTGTTTGGTGTCTGGGTACAAGTGACGATCATTGATTTAAAAGTATAGTTAGTTTTATACAGCTGTTCATGTATAATTTGTGATTGGCGCAATTTTGAAGAAAATCTGTGGTAAAATTACAAATACGGGTACAGTTTTCCTTTTATTCCTGACATATAATACAAGACAAAACTAATAATACAAAACTGCATACAAATATTTAAAAATGTAATATGTAAATAATTTGAACAAGTGCTATTTTAATTATGTAGACAAACTAAGCCACAAAAGAAATGACAGAATCATTTACACAAAGCAGAATTCAAAATAAAAAACTGTCATGAAACCAGATGGGCAATTCATTTTGAGTGAGGCTTTATAATCGAAGGCACTGCATTATAAAACCATATAAACAGTGTGATGCCTGTGGTTATCGCTTGCAAATTACATGGACATCTGCACAGCAGACTGAGGGAGAGACAATAGTTAAACTATCCAGCAGACACACAAGGAGTGTTATGATTAAGCACTGTACTAATGTATCTTACTGCTTTGTTATGCTAGTAAACATTTTTCTGTACTCGTGGGTTTTCTCCAGGTTTATAGATGCAGCTCAGGTCCCCGTCCACATCCTGTATGCTTAAATGTGCACACTTAAGCACGCAGGATTAAGTGTGCACACTTAAATAGTCCCTGCGTAAGTGTGCACACTTACGCAGGCACTACTTACTACTAGGGATACTTAACAAGTCACTAGCTTCTGCTTAGGTCCCAGTGATGTAAATTTTAGCATCAAATGGTTAGTGCAAAGGTCTGTAATGTCTGATTTTTGTGACCATGTCCACAAAGGAATATAATCTAGGCTTTACACCATCATTTCGAGGTTTCATTGTCTATTTTGCTGACAATTTTTACACCAACACAGATTTCATCACTGTTATTATACTTTTATCACTAGTTTAATATGGCGTTATCCCTGGTTGTCTGTCCGATGTCTGAGTCCTCACCCAGCACATTGTGCAGTACAGACTCCCTGCAATAAGAACACTTCATGTTGCTTTTTTCCTTTAATTGGTCATTCATTTGCATATTGATTATATTGTTCACTAGGAACCCTGAGCACATCATGCACATATGTGAATTTATTTATTTATTTTTGCTTAGTTTTTATTTGTTTCAAAATGTATTTGATGTATATACTAAAAAGTAGCCTGTATGCCTAATTGTTTAGAAGACTGCGTTAGGGGTTGTAGAGTTGAGGGAAAAAAAGAACAAAGAGAAGTCATGGTGAGAAAATCACAATGAATGACAGTTGACTCTGTAGTAGGCTCTTCCTGAAAGTGAAGTTGTCTAAAAATAGTTTTGTGTGCTATTTTAAAAGCACAACCCAAATTACAAATAAAGATAATGCAGTGAAGCATCTTTGTGTGTGTGTGTGTGTGTGTGTGTGTGTAGAGGTGGGACAGCAAAGGATTTGCACTTTTCATGTTTTCCGTCATGTATTAATGAAATGTTAGAACTGTAAGCCGTTGATAAATGGTTCAATATGTTCATTATTTGGAGCCCATTTTTCTTCCTGATAAATGGCTGTATCACCACAGTAGCTTACAACCCTTCAGGTTATCAATGCTGTTGCACCATTGGTGTGAAGATTTGAGTCTTTCTGACAAAAAGGCAAAAAAATTCAACCAGCAAAACGGGAACAGTAGCCCGACAGATGAACAGAGAGCGGCGCATTGCTGATGGAAAGTGATCTTCAACGCAGCCCGGTGTGCATTGTGCTGCCTTGATTAAAGCCTTCAGCATCCACTCACTCAGTTAACATGCAGGGGAGCGGGCAGGAGTGAGGAGAGGGTAGGAGAGGCAACCTGAGGAGGAGACAGGAGACAGATGGAATGAAAAAACTGAATACAAGTGCATGAATGTGCATCCGTCTATGTGTGTGTCTTTGTGGAAGTCAGAGAGTGGGGAGGAGATTTTAGGTGGATGCAGACAGGAGCGGCAGTTCCGTTGCATAACGGCTGCTCTCAGCCAGGAAGCAGCCTCCTCACTAAACTTGTCAAGAGCTTCTCAAAGCCCCAGTTGCTTAATGCTAGAGCCACACAGAAACACACGTGCCAAGAAACCACATATATGTGCATATTTGTTTATGTAAAGCTAAAAGCCTAAGCAGGTGGATATGAACCCTTTGACCTTCCATAAATACACACATAAACAGAGGTGTAAGTGCTGTCACAGCTACTAAATGTGTCTCTGCATACATGTGTGCATTAAGGGATGGATGTAAGAAGGGTGTGTGTGTGTGTGTGTGTGTCAGGGGACTGGTGGTGAGGAGGAGGAGGAGAAGAGGCTAACAGCATATTAACAACACTAAGAGTAGGTGGGAAGAAGCTTACTGCCTATTTTACAGCAATTAAACACCGCAGTGGTTTCAGCCTAAAGTCTGCCGCACCTCCCCCCTCGCTCTTTGTGTCTCCTTTTCTCTTCATCTCTGTGTCTACCACTTCTCCCTTGTCTCTTTCTTTACTTGCTCGAATTTTCTCTTTCTGTGAATCAACGTTTCGTCTTTGTCTTCCTTCTCTTTCTGTGTTAACGTCTCCCTCACTCCCTACACTTTCTGGCTTTTAGCAGTGATGAATGGAGTTTTGATTTTAAGCTACATGATGATGGATGGGGATTCTTTCTTTTTCTTTGCGCTAAGATGTTGCTCCTATCAACATTTCTACGCCCTGCAGAACATAAGTTGTGTTGAAAAAAATAAAATAAAAATATCAAATGTATGACCTTCATTACCTGTATACTCTCATAAAAGGCATTGTTAGTTTTTAGTCATTTTCACCTATTCAAAGTAGTCTAATTATGTTTCGTCGGTATGTTACGTGTTTGGAGGCATGACAGCCGTTTGGAATGACTCTATACATGTAAATGTGTTTTACGTTCTGATCATGAATCACTTTGTAGAACACTGTCTGATAGGGTTAAGGTTATGGTCAGGGATGGAACGGACAGCTGGAGTCAGTCTCTGCTCTAAGCATGTGTTACTGCCGCAACCGACATTCTATTAGATTCAGTTGAGAATCCGGAGAAAGGGTACCTTTCACGTTACTATGAGACTCTTCGGGCTGTGACTAATTGTCGGTATATTACATGTTGGGAATGAGAATGCATCAACTCAACTTGCCGTATTTGGAGCAGGAAGAAGTCCCCACCATTTAACATGGAGGTGGAAACATCATGCTTTGGGGGTCTTTTTCTGCCAAGGGAACAGGAAAACAGCACTGCATCAAAGGGAGGATGGGTGGGGACATGTACCATCAAATCTTGGGTGAGAACCTCCTTCCCTCAGTCAGAGCATTGAAAATGGGTCGTGGGTGGGTATTTCAGCATGGCAAAGATCCAAAATACACGGCCAAGGCAACAAAAGATTGGCTCAAGAAGAAGCATATTAAGGTCTTGGAGTGGCCTAGTCGGTCTCCAGACCCATGGAAAATCTGTGGAGGTCCCTGTCAGTTATTCACTCCACGGAAGAGGCATGAGAAAATTTGCTCCTGGTCCAGCAACATCAACAGCGCCTGTAGCAAAGCATGTAGCAATGTACAAGCTGTGTGTGTGTGTGTGGGTCCACATTTTTGTCACAGCAATTAATTTATAATGTTTTTTAAATTTATATATTGTTTTGAAATGCATTTTTCTGGATTTTTCAATTACAGTTCTGTCTCTCACTGTTCATATAAACCTACCATTGAAATAGACTGACCATTTCTTTGTTAGAAGGCAAACTAACAAAATCAGATGGGGTTCAAATAATTTTTTCCCTGACTGTGTGTTGTTCATGTTATTACTTTAATGACATCTGCCACTGTGTGTAGACTATTGTTGTCACCGAATTTGTTTTTCTAACTCAACGTTTGCTGACGTTTAGCATTTAAATTCATGCACTAACTTTATATGTATCCCTGTGTGATATAATCTCTGGGAGGGCTGCGTCAGAAAGGGCGCGTGGCATAAAAACATGCTAACTAACATAAGCTGTGGCGACTCCTTGTGAATAACAGAGCAGCTAGTAGATGCTTTTGGTTTAACAAATGAAAATTATGGTAACGAGAGAATCTGTAACTATATCCAATAAATATGGTTGAAGTAGCGACCTGGGCCAGAACTGGTTAAGATGTGACTGGAAAAACTGAACCATGGATGGGCTGATGTTGATGTTGTTTCCATGTATACTACAATTTTAATCTAATGAAATTTGATTGACAAATAATTTGGTCACTAATTAGTAAACAGGAAGCCGCACAATATCTTGTCTAGTTTTTTTGACCTACTTATTATGTGAAACAATTTTTTAATATAACCTTTTATTTTCGTGGAAAGTTGAACATGTTTAAGAAATGTTGAAGTAATGCGTTAGCAGTTAAGAGATAGCAGTGAACTGAAATCTAGAGGTCAGTACTTTTTGGAACAATTTCTTATAACTCAGATGTCGAGAAAAGACGACCAACGGACCATTATTTAATGCTTAAATGTTTGCTGAATACAAAAACAACAATTACACAATTATATATAATATTATTATTATGTACATATACCATATGCCAGATGACACATTCGGTTATCAATGCTAGCAAAGCTAGCACTCATTGCAGGCCTCATGTTTGCAACATTAGTGTGTGAAACCAAACCAAATTGCTTGTAGATAGTTTTTAACATCATTCAGTATTAATCCAAGCATTTAGTGACAAAATAGAGAGTAGAGAATCTTCCACAGGATATAAAATTTGGTTTGACCTGTTTATCTGAGCCCATATGTTGTATATTAAATATTGTCTCATATTTTTATTTTATTTACTATGTGCCAGATTTCAAAAGTCATTCCAGTGGCTCTGTCATTGCTCCTTGCTGCTGATGCTACACCCAAAAAACTCTGAGTCACCACAAAGTCACAAGCTGTGCAGATTTTAGTGGAATTTGATTGATGAATCTGCAAAGCAAATGAAATCCTGCAACAACAAAGAGGAAGCTACTTATGACTCACAGGAGTTGGAAGCAGGTGATTCTCATGAAGTTTTTTATTTTGTCTTTTTCTCTAAGTTATTTTTTAGTTTGGCATGAGGAGAAGACAAAACTAGCTGTGGAATTTAACATTTTACATACATCATCATTTTAATCTCATATATCATTTAATCTCCTGTAAAAGCTCCGTATTGATGATAATCATTGATTCACACAACAAACAAATAAAATTCAGTGCCATACCATATGCTGGTAGTCCAAACAGTAAGTCCAAAGGTCTACAAACACATGTTAATGTACTTTCTGCCACTTATCAAATCATTGCCATTTTGATGCATTTTTTGTGATCGTATTAAATTAACACACATGGAAATTTGGCTGGGTGACATCAAATGAACCAGGTAATCGACCAGCTTCTCTTTGTCCATGCAACACATATGCCTGGGTGATATTTTTTTTTACCATATATCAGTCTAAAATCCAGTTGTGAGTTGGATCCAGTTGTGAACTGGATTTTAGCTTAGCAGCTCTGTTGGGGAATAATTAGTAAGATGTATAAGTGCATTTGTCACGGTTTGCGGGGCAAGCCGTGTGTGAATTATTAAAGGACCCAAGATGCAGGCAGCTTCTGAAGTGAGCGAAGTGAGCCTTCTTTTTTAATATGAAGGGTGAAACAAACAGGAATGTGGTGGACAAAAACCAACACCTAACAATAACCTAAACTGGGAAAAGCTAAGCAAAAACAAACCTGAAACCTTGAGACATGAAACAGAGATGCAGGGAGATGTAGAAAGATACAGGGGAAACCACACAGGATGACAGAGGGCGTTACACAGATGAACCAGCAACTAACAGAGGCAAACACAAGGCTTAAATACAGAGAGGGATAATGAGGGAATGAGACACAGAAGGAGAACACAGCTGGGAGTAATTGACAAGACGAGACAGGGGAAGCAAAACTCAATGCATTTACATAGGACACAGACTTTCAAAGTAAAACAGGAAACATAACAGACGCGGACTTGACTAGGAGGGAACAGCAACCATGGAACACAGAAACAGAAACCAAAAGACTAGAAGAAGATAAACAATGACAAAATTTGCCTCATAACAAAGCCACATAGAGCAATTCAAGAATTACTATATGTAATGATAAGAATTGGAGAAGGTAAGAATTAAGAATTTCATTACAAGAGTAGCATGCATATTAACAAACTATATGCATGTTTGTAAGTGTGAGTGTGTGTTTTCCAACACTTGATTGTGCCACCGAGATGGCCCAGTGATTCAGTCGTTTCTCACTCTCAGGGAGCCAGACTTTGCACTGATCCAGCATTCCCATCTCTCAAAATCACAAACAGATGAAACACAACACCAGGGGAAATTCCTTAATAAAATGTACATGTGGTGCTGCTTTAATATGGTATATTAAATTACAGAACAAAACAAGAGAAATTCAATCTGTGCTGCCTGCAATGACTCTGCAGATCAACTTTTTGTGCTCTCTGTTGAGTCAGTTTCCCATCCACTGACAATGATGCTTTTCCAGAAAATTAGTCATTTGATGGATTACTGTGCGCAGCTTCTAAATGTTGGCGTCCCCAAACCTTTAAGTACCATGATTTCAGTGGTGAAGGCAAATAAAAAAAATGTTCTTTGCAGTAATATCTTAATAATTTATTCATTTGCATTTTTTGGTTATCTTGTTGTAAAGCCTTAGGCATGATTCAGTGCTCACAATAGCTGAGGGATGGAGCTGCTGTCTCTCTAAAATGAACTGACAGTTTAGATCATGAAAAATATGGATGCAGTCAAACTCAGTGTGCTTCGCAGTGGGGTAATTTGCAGCCCTGTGTGTTGCCAGACTTGATTGATTGTTTCCATGGTGTTTCTTGATGCACATTCAAGCATGAAACAGCAAAATGCAAAATATCACAAGTTGCTGAATGACATTGATTGCTGCAACTGCTTAATGCTGCAGTTAAAGAGAAAATAACATGTCACGAAAGCATGCGGCTCTTGGTTTATGATGGCTTTTCAATTCACGACTGCCCTCAAAGAGCAAAACTAAATGTTTTTAAAACAAAATATTTTTTATGCTATGTTTTTAAATGTAAATATTTGATTTCATTGATTATGCATACACATTAGGGACAGAGTGTTTCTGGTAGAATTAATGAGCACTCTTTATTTGCACAGCACTTTCGACACATTACTAAAAGCCTTTTCTTTCCAAAATTGATTTTCTCAATGAACACTGTATACATAACTATATACTGCAATTATGATGCGTGTGTACACATAAGAAAGATAATCACTCTAATGAAGCACTAAACTTCACATTAGGCCCAATTATTTTCCACCATGTTGATATTAAACAAAACTGTGTAATGTACAGTAGAGGGCTGCTCATGTTCATGGATGGATTTACGTCAAGCTTTAAATTCATATGATTCTGTATATACTGAAAAAAATGTTCCCTGGGCATTTTAAGGATATTTGGCGGACACAGATTGGACTGCAATATAACAATATGGTAGCTGTG
The DNA here is from genome assembly GCF_051167445.1 of Perissodus microlepis. Classification (NCBI taxonomy): domain Eukaryota; kingdom Metazoa; phylum Chordata; class Actinopteri; order Cichliformes; family Cichlidae; genus Perissodus; species Perissodus microlepis. The sequence goes on along the minus strand of NC_140471.1, from coordinate 5,827,092 downwards.
CTGAAGCACAAGAATCAGCTGTGATGTTTATTTTAATTTCACCTTTTCCAAGTAAAAGAACTAAGGAATGACAGGAGTGTCCTATAGAGTGCTATATTGAATGAGGACTGTATATTTAAACCTCATATCACTATTCCACAATTACATCTGAATAATACTGCTAAATTCAAGCATTTATAGTATTTTTAGCACTTAATCCTTTAACATTATGTGTCTTAGGTAGTATGATCTCCAAAAGTTGATTCTGTTCATCTGGATGTAGCGTTTTGTGGGAGAAAAGTTTCATCACTCATCCAAGTGACTTCTTCAGTCTCAGCTGACTGCAGGTTTCCCCAGTCTTATAAACAGTACATTTGCATAATGACTGAAACCAGCCCACTGAAGGAACAATGGGCTGGGAGGTCAGTTCCTTAATCTTAATTATGCAAATTCTCATGACCATTGATCAACAACCACTGATCAAAACCCACTGATCAAAGACCACTGATCAATGGCCATGGGTACATTCACAGAGAGTTGGGATGATGTTCTTTGGAGAAAATTTAGCCCAAATGTTTTCTATTCAGTTGTTAGTGTAGGGGCAGTACATCAACGTGCAAGAGTGTGAAGTAAGATTATGGCAGACTCTGACTTTAACTTTGATTTATGAGCTCGAAAAGCTCTGTGACTAATCGGCTCTAGCTAACATGTTAGTTAGCTTGCTAGCTTTAGCCACTGCTGCTCGTAATATGTCACCATCATCATCATCAATGATTTCACAAAGTACATGCTTTAGTTTCGCCATGATCCTGTGATAAAAAGAAACAATGCAAAGAAAATTCAGCTATAATTCATTTTTTATCTACTCCGTTTTTTTGCAAAGACTAGTCAGACAGTAAAGAAAAAAACAAACAAACTATTTTACATTGGTAAATGTTGACACTGACTTGTCAAATAGTCCAGTACTCTGAATAATTCAGTGCTATCTACCAGGATAAATAATTAATTCTTATACTTACAAACCTGTCCGTTTTTGTGGGAGAACAACATGTCAGAATATTGAGGCTTGAATTCATTGAGATGAAATGTAGCGAGGGCCACGTGGGCATGAGCTGATAACATACCGAGCACATGGTTTGGATCTTTGTCTGACCCATCTGGATTCGCTACATATGTCACAGTGGGGCAATGCTCCTGCAAGTATGAGTATATCCTACTTTTATTTAATTACACAACGGCCAAATCGGCCAAGTGTATTCTTAAGCCTTTTGTCATCGTGACCTGAGTCATGATGACGATGTTTCTTTTTTGTTGATGATTATGAGACCGATTATTGTTATAGTGACAATGCTAAATTACACTGATCACTGCCTTTGTGCCGAATCACAGTGTATGGCTGATAATGATAAAATATTCAGTGCTCTTAGACACAGAAAGAGAGAACGAGAGATGAAAAGATACAGGCTGAGAGGGGAGGCTGACTCACCCGAAGGTAAGGAGGTAAGGGAGATGACAAGTGGACAGCTGGTGACTGGTGTCTGGTGGCTGTCATATTAATGACTACGGAGACTCAGAGATACTGGGACTTTCCACCTGCAGTCTTCGCACAGGGGTGTTTGCAAAGCACGACTGTGCACAAGCCATTTCACTTTGGCAGGCACAGCTAGTGTAACAGAAAGTTACAAACACAGATAATATTAAAAGGAAGCTGTGACTCGCTGTTAAAGTCCAGGGGAATTCAGCCTCGGGTCCTGTAACAGCTCCTCCTGTGAAAGGATGCTGCTGATGCAACTGTCTGCACCTCACTGCGTATTTTTTTTATCACAGTCTCCAGTCACACTGAACTGCCAGCTATACTGAGTAATATTCAGTAACAACAGTTTTAAGTACAGCAAAACTATAGTTAAATATAATTAATTAAGTATAATTTAAATGCATGTGTACTAAATGCATCTTGATTAAAAATGTTATTCAAGATGTTACCAAATTTTATGTTTACCAGATGAATATTTTTTCATGCTGATTTGCCTTAAAGGCTAAATGCCACATGGTGAACTTGTTGGTGCTACTTTAAAGTACAAATAAGTACAGGTAAGGTTTAAAAAGTACACCCTACTCAATTTAGTCCTTAGTCTTAAAAATGGATAAATAGATCCTCAGATGAGCAAAAACATAGAACATATTCCACGTGGTCATTACTTATTTAACAAATCTAGGTATGCTGTTTTCCTAAATATGGTTCACATTTTCATACTTTACTTGAGCGTCACTCTGGATCTGGGGGTGTGTAGCTGCTAGTTTTGTGTTAGGATCATAGACAGTGTGTAAAATAGCATGTCTTTTGCAGGTGCTTGTAGATCTTCGATGTTGTGTCCACAGCAGTGAACTATGGATTCTGGACTGAGTAAATGTGCTTTTTATTTGCATATTCTTCTCCCCTTATGGTTGAGAAGTTATAAATAAGTGTCTCACGTGAACTAAAGTCAAGTGGTGGTTGTCTCAGTGTCCATAAAAAGGCAAGCTGAAATATTTGTTGTCTATCCATTCATTTGTGCACACATTTGAAGAATATATTTAGCACTGTCAGTTGATGCCAACCATGTGCTTTGATTTTTTTTTTTACAGCTCTGCAGGACTATGGTATATTCTATCCTGTCCCTTATATGTAATTTTTTTTCCAATTTAATAATACACTTTGAATTAAACAAAAATGAAATAAATTCCATCTCTAATTTATATTCAGTCAGTAAGATGTAAGATGTCACTGGCACCACCTAGACTGAGTTTGATTATCTGTTATTCATCATGAATAACTACACACCTTCACATTGCCTTCTGCTAGCTTATACTGCAGCTGCAGCTAAATGTTCCCTGTCTCAGTGCCTCATATCCAGCCATTTCAATATACATTTCATGATTCACCATTTTGTCTTCCACAGAATAATATGAATATGCTAACATACGTCCACATAGCAGTGGTTTTGGAGATGATGAATTTAGCAAAATACAAAAACATGCAATCTGCCTCACAAAAGAAAGTAATTACAAGTTTAGTGGCTTGTTGCCTGCGGCCATGTTGGATATGAGACAATCTGAAAACATACAAAGACATCCACTTCATGGTGCTACAGTTGGTCTCTCCTTATCTTTAATTGGTATGCCAGTGGCCTCGACTTTCTGAAACCCCCTACTGGAGCTTTTACAAGTCTTTCTCGTGTGTGTCCTGTATGACTCAGCCACTCTGTGAAAATGTTGTGAAGTGCCTCTTGTAGGTTCATACTCGAGCCCTGATGAATATCAGTGATGAGGTTTTATTTCTGCATATTTTCTCTTTTAACCTCTTGATGTGCAGATGACTATTACCTCAAAACGTGTAATGTGACTCTTCCAGGGTCCTTTTTGAGTGTCAAATTGTGGTCATGACTAGTACTAAAATGTTGCCCAGGTTCGTCCATATTGCTGCTTTGTGTGCAGTCTGTCTCTCCACTTTTATAGTCTAACAAACAGACATAATAAGGCTTTGCTTTACTCACAGCCTCAGTCCTCAGTTTAGAGTCCTTGATATTACTTATTTATCTTCCTTCAGGGAGAATCATGAGAGCTGGCAGCTGTATACAACAAGGACAAACATATAGAACCCTATAAAGAAGGCTCAAAATTAACTTGAGACAAATTCCATCTGATTTTATGTCAGTGTGGTCTCAAATCTAAAAATAATTTGACTTTTAAAATAAGAAATCTTAAACATTTTATATCGAAAAATTCAAGACCATAAATCTTTACCCACTGAAAGCCTACCAGGAGTAAAGCTTGAAGCTCTTTTGTTAACTGAGTGTTTTCTGCCATATTTCAGGCCAAAATATCCATCAGAAGTTAGTGAGGGTGGTTTCTGCCTATGCAGCTACCCTTTGAAAAATCCGAAGTTATTCTAATGGTCAGCAAACCATGTCTTTATTGATATCTAATGAAGTATCAAATCTCATCTTTAAGGATACTGGAGAGGTTGTCAAATGTTATCTATATGGGGGGAAAGACAAAATTTTGTAATCACAACTTTAAGATAACATAATGCACAAAGAAATGCAAGAAGAGAATGCAAAAAAATACCATTTGTGCTTCCTGTCCTTTATTGTTTTAAATAAGCTTGCAGACTCCTGCACCTTGCAGCACTCTATGTGGAAATTTTCACCTTTCTGCACTCCTTCCTGGCTGAAGAGCTGTAAAATATCATTACTTCTTCAGGTGAATAAATATCTATTATATTACCAAAACAATTTTAGTGGTGGAAGACTTTCTACAGGAAAAGAAAACAACATGAAGACACTAAAATAAAACTATATTATTGTAAAAAGTGTCAAAAGTAAAACTAAATAATTAATGATCATGATGATGATTACAAATTATTCTCCAGAGAAAAATGTTTACCATTAATGTTAAATAAATTAATATTTGTGCTGCATATCCTTTCAGGCAGAGCTCATTTTGAATGCTTTATACTTTTATACAGCATCAAGTTATATAAATCATATCACAGGCTTGTTGTACTGTCCTGTGAGGACACCATATCTCTGAAATAGAAAGTTGTTCATTAACTCAGAAACACAGGCCAAAATCTTGATTTTAAAAAGTCAGACATTAATTAGCAAAATAATCAGCTAAATCCCCTCCGTGAATCACCACCTTATCACGGTGGAGGGATTTATGTGTTTCAGTAATCTCAGGAGCTTTGTTGTTTGGGGCAGTTTACCTCTGGTAGGGCTCCTGAGGCAAATTGGTCCTGGGCGAGCAGCCAGAGCGTAAAAGTTGTTAGATACATTTACCAGTCAGTCTGTGTTCTTACCCTCAACTGTGGTCACAAGCTTTGGGTAGTCACCGAAAGACTGAGGTTGCAGATGCAAGTAATGAAAATTAGTTTCCTTCAAAGGGTAGCTGGGCTCTCCATTAGAGATGAGAGAAGCTTGGTCATTTAAGAGCAACTAAGAGTAGAGACACTGTTTTTCCACATCGGGAGGAGCCAGTTCTGCTGGTTTGCACGTCTGATTTGGACACCTCACAGGAGAGGTGTTTCGGGCATGTCCTTCAGAGAGGAGACTCTGGGGCAAGCCCAGAACTTGCCAGAGAGATTATATACCTCAGGTGGCTTGGGAACGACTCAGTTTCCCCCCAGAAAATGAGCTGGAAGGGCTGAGTCTGGGCTTCTGCGCTCATCTGCTGCTGCCACGGCCCAAATGAGTGGCAGAAAATGGATGGATCGATGGATCAGCTTAAGCATTGTGCCACATAGTTAACTGTCAATTTCTTCAGAGAGATTCAAAATATTACTGAAAAATGTAAGTGGAGTGCTAGAAAAACAGACAATTAAATGTATTGTATTTATTCAACTGAGTCATTTCTCATAGTTGCTGATTTGAAAGTGCTGTTGAGCCTGCACCTGGTGAGCTTTTCTGTTTTATTAGACCAGTCAGACATGGTCAGAGCTATCATCCCCTCTCCATCATCGTCAGAGCGTTCTTTCCTAATGTGCTAAAGAAGTTCTAAACAAGTTTTCCAAACCCCACCTTCTCTACATCGCACATGTTGGACAAGGTGAAACACATCTGTCACAATGACAAATCACTGGATCTTGTTTGGTTGAGAGCTGGTACTCTATTAATCAGAAGGTTGGTAGCTTGGCTGCTCAAGTCTGTATGTCAAAGTACACTAGGGTGATGCCTCTGATCCATTCATCAGTGCGTGTGGTTGTTAGGTAAAGCACTTAGGGACAGAATAACAGTTCTATATAAATGTGTGTAAATGAGATGTGTCGTAAATAAACATACTGAGTGCTCAATTAGAGTAGAAAAGTGCTTTATAACTATTAGCCCATTTGCATACTGTCACTTGAGCAGAACCCGTGTATGGACTGGGTATTAGTCCTGAAACTAAATAAAGCAGACACATGAATTTAAAAGTGGTCTAACATAATACTCTAACCCTAGTGCCCTGTATAAAAATCCACTATTTGTCACTTTCACATCCAAATGTGAAGCTTTTGCTTCTTTGCCAAGAGAAAGCCATTCTGTTTCTGTCTTTCTGTAAGAAAATATTTTTCCCATTCAACCTTATTGTATATTGCATGTCCGATTTTGCCAAATAGTTATTCAGTCAGTGTTACTAGGCAGGTAATAACAATTACCCTTTTAGATTAGTATCTTCTACCATAGAGGTAGGATTAACCTTAGCTAAGAAGGTAGCTAACAGCTAAAACTAACTAAGCATTATATATAAAAATGCATCTGGTGCTGTGCAAATTGGAGTTCCTGCTTTCCATAGTATTTCAATACGAAATGGCAATTGGTGGAATTGTCAGCCAGTACTGTATACAATAAATAAAACTGAATCTAACTGAACTGAACTTACCACCAGTCATTTGTTACAAGGTCAAAATAGAGATTAGGGGACGTGGTTTAAGTTAAGGACAGTTGGCCACTCTTTCTGTCTCTCACACACACTTAAGTTTATAAAGTATGCCACAAAGTTATTGAAAATTAAACTGCATGGCTTAATTGTTCTTAATCATTACATCTGTAATATGACATCTACACACACATACACATCACGTGCAAGATAACTCCAGAAAACTGCATGGCAAGAAATTCTCTCCCTATAGAGGAGATAATCTGATTAGATTTTGGATCACCCTGATGCCTGCATTTGCATATTAATGAGAAAAATTTCCTTCAAAACTACCATACTGCAACCCCTTTCTGATGATGGCTCCATAAGACCAAAGTGTGTTAAATGAAGACAAGAGTGGAAAGATAGAAAGACAGATTTGCTCATTAATATCATTTAATTACCATCGTTTGTTTTGGTTAATAATAATAGTAATAATGTTCTCAAGCACCCATGTTTTTCTCACTCCTGAAGCAAGACAGGTAGGGAAAAAGTCAACTGCATAAACTCACACCAGCAGATGTAAACAGATGTGGAAGGCTCCCTCTAAAAGCAGATATTTTGTGTTTGCACTAAGGCTCCAGTAAAACTGCTGCATGTCTTTAATGGTACAAATGGTTCTTTTCTATGAAAGAAAGCCTTTTACGCTGCACAGTGGTAAAGGAAATAAAGCGAGGGTGACCAATTTACCAACACACTTAATTGTTTACTTAAAAGCCACATTTGGAAAATATAAGAAAACCACAAACTCAGCTGTCATTTCAGCATTCACAGAATCTTTCTGCATCTTACTCTTTTCTCCATCCCATTAGCATTGTTGGGTATGATAATATAGCCGCTAGCTTATGTAATCATAACAGACAGAGGAGTGGGTTTACAGCCTCCTAATGGCCTCATCACTGTTAATCTCTTGGATAATAATGAGATGAAATGTGGGTACATGCACAAGCTAATGCACTGCACTGAGAAGAAAATAATTAACGCACATAACTTAATACTTAGACTAGTTTGCTAACATGGACTCATGTACTCTATAGTCTATAATTTGGTTGTAGGTGTCATTTTGGTGTTAATACCCACAAAACTGCTGTGGTGGTTTCATTTTGGTATAGCTGTGTATAGAGGTTGAGCAGTTAAAAAGACAATCTGTTATACTAGCACAGCCTTAATTGTAATTTAAGTGAACTTAATTGGTTCTGCTTTTTTCTAACATTTGTAAAGGTACTGTTACAGTAACGGAAACTCATATTAAACATGGCTAAATTTCCACTAATGGGGTCACAATATGTACAAGTAATACCTGTAAGCCAAATGCCCAAGTTTGAGATTTCTCTAAACACTCGATTTTAAGTGATTTTTGTTTCATCTCTTGTGCCTGGATGATGCCAACTGGAGGTAATTCACTGTGCTGGCGGAGCACTTCGACCCTCCTGTTAATGTTCAATCAGATTTGGAAATATTTATGCTCTACTTATGAGTACTATTCAAGATTTGGAGGATAACCAAAAAATGTTTGTGGAGTAAATTGAACTTAGTCAGTGGGGATTAGTGATGGTAAATTTGATTCTTTTTACTGAATCGAGTGTTAATGAGTCACTCACCAAAGTGAATCGGGTTTTTTGAGTCATTTGATTCACTGAGTCAGTTGACCAGAGAGTGCAAAAATTTTACATTTTCACTCAAACTTAATTTGTTTCCCTTTTCATGTAAATCCCACTGCTAAGATGAATGATTCAAAAAAATAAAAAAACAACAACTATTTTATAGAGAAAAAAGAAGAGCAAAAACATTTCTAAAATTAAGCAATTTCCTATCAAAATTGCTTAATAAACATTTATTTTGTTTATTTGTATTTTATTAGTATTTTCCTTAAGTGTGTCAAATATATATTTTCTCATCTAAATGTCCACTGCGCTGTGAGCCAGGGGGCGGTAATGCGCCTTAACATTGTTTGCCAACCAAGAAGAAGAAGAAGCTGTGAGTCAGGAGGGAGGGGGTGAGTGAGTGATTCGTTCGCTCGCTCTATGATTCAGCACAGGAGGGAGGGGGTGAGTGAGTGATTCGTTCACTCGCTCAATGATTCAGCACAGGAGGGAGGGGGTTAGTGAGTCCTGAGTGATTCGTTTGCTCTTTGATTCAGCACAGGAGGGAGGGGGTTAGTGAGTCCTGAGTGATTCGTTCGCTCTTTGATTCAGCACAGGAGGGAGGGGGTGAGCGAGTCCTGAGTGATTCGCTTATGCTTACGATTCAGCACAGGAAGGGAGGGGGTGAGTAGCTCAAATGTGTTGTTAGCATGTTAGCAGCGCGATGCTACTCTGAACCGAGGAGCTATTTTCTTGATGTGAGCTTCTACTCAGGGTTTTTTCTTCCAGTTCAGAGCAGAAATGCTTTTGTTACGAAACTGGCTGTTGTTTTTTTTCCCCACAATTTTAATTATAAGCTAGATATATTTCTACTAATGGAATTAGTTTGCTAACAGCAACAGGGATGAGTCAGTGAGTCAGTTGGGCTTGTGAATCATGATTCACGAGTCAGTAAAGTGATTCTCGAGTATTGAACGATTCGTTCACGAATCGAACATCACTAGTGGGGATTACAAGCAGGTGCACTTCTAATGTTGGTCCCAAACCAAGATAAATAGGAAGGGTTGCATTAAGAAGGGCAATTGGTATAAAATATTTGAATAAACAACTTTGCGGATTATCTTTTCATACTAGATGGGTGGCGGCTGGAGTTAACAATCACAGCCACAGGTATGACTGACCAGCAGGTTATTGGTGGAAACTGCTACTGATAGCCAGAAACATTTGGCAAGGATAAAGATAATTGACAGGGCTATTACATCAATATAAGACAATACTGAGAGGTCCAAACAAGGATGAGCAATGGTGATACTATGCAGTCACAAAGTAACAGCACTAGCTACGTGCTACATTACCTTCAGAATTTACTTCAGTCAGCATTTTAGCACATTATTTTCCATGCATACACTTATTGACTAAGACATGCAGTATACTGACAAAATACAGTTTTTGACTAAAAAGATTACATCCATTGTTATGTCCTTTGCAGATAATGAAAGTAGCATTTACCAAACATGATCATGCAGTAATCATTTTTGCTGTAGGTGTTTTTTTTTTTACTGTTTTCCAGTGTCACTCAGCTTCTTTTCCACTAGTACCTACTCAGCTTGACTCAACTTGGTTTCAGTTGTAGGTCACTTAGGTCACTTGACATCACTTGTATGCAAAAGAAACAACGCAACAATAGAAGACATTGAAGCGATGCTATACCTGCCACCTCATCAGTGGACCACAGAGGGAAATGGTTTGTCTGCAGCCATTTAACTCATTCCTCGGTTTCAAAAATTGCGGTTTTAATTTTAGTAAAAGAGTCCCTCTCATGTCTCATCGAGTGATGCCACTGACTGGCCAATCAATGGCATGCAGTCTATTGACGTCACATTTTCAGAATGACTCATCCCACGTGGAACCCCAGCTGAGCAGGTAAAAAAGTACCTGGTAACAGGTCCTACCAGCTAATGGAAAATGGGTACAAATGGAAACGAGCCAATTTACTTCTCTCAAAAAACTATCGGTCTTCTTCCAAAATGTGAAAATTAGTATCACTAAAAGAGTGCAGATGTGTAGCTCAGTCTTGTTCTAGTGAGATGGCTCTGTTTTGTTGTGAAGTGCGCTTGGAGTTGTTTGGTCTCTCCTATGTAGAGTCTAAGCACTCCTCAGTGCGCTTCACAAACCCAAACCATTTCAAACCTTCAAGAATTCACATGACACATATGTTCTGTTCGAGGTTTAGATTCTGACCTAAGAATGGTCTAGTAATAAAAACCGAGGAAGAGGCTGAGGTATTTATACTGGAAGCCTCAGAATTCGGACATCAGAGTTCCAGAAAAAATGAGGAAAACAGGATTTGTATTGGTCCTTACCAAAGTACAGACATTCAGGTTACACTAGCAATACAAGACAATTACTTTTTTCAAACACTGCTGCATCACAGTTATGGATAGAGCCATGGTAATGCCCTGCATATGCCCAGGCTCTGTCCATGCCAAAGTGCATTTACTCCATCATAAACAAGCAACAAAGGCAGTAGAGATGAAAGGTTTTATAGTTTTACTACTGTTACATTCAGCATTGTAATCTTGGATTGTTAACAGATTACTATCTGTTACACGGCACTAAGTTGGCAGTTTTAGCAACAGTTAACTTCAATGTTTAACCTAATTGAACCTATTTTAGAACTAGTATTTTACTATCAACACAAGACACAAAAATGTTTATGAGTATGCCAAATTTAATCATTAGCATTAATAACCATTCATTTAAAAATACCTATTAAAAAAACTATGAAAGATTTGTGGACCTGTGACTATTGCTCATGTATAGATATAGACATAAATGCATTACCAAGTCCAGCTCCTCTTAAACAATATGGTGGCTGCTTTGACATCACTCAAATGTACAGCAGCGACCAGTGTGCCATCTGTGTGTATATACCTTTGTAACATAAGATAGCTACAAGAAGCTCCACTTAGGGGGGTGGTGCAAAGAACACTAGCTGTTTCAGAATCTGAGAGTGTGCTGCACAGTTCTATAAAGTGCTGTTGTGTTTGTGTGCATGCACATAGTTTGATCATGCAGTTGACCCCACTTTTTCACTTGATGCCGTTTTTGTAGGAGCAACAACTGACATGTGGCATAATGCACCATAATATGCATATTTATGGTGTGTATTGTTCATGTCAGTTTGTATGCAAAGAGAAATATTGCAGTCAGTTGTACACCCCCACTGCTGGAACAATGCGCAGCCTGCATTATTTTTCATATGTTTATGTGAGACTGTTGTATCCAATTAGTGGCAGTGTGGTAATAAGGTTTTTTTCTTTAACAATTCAATTCAATTCAATTCAATTCAATTCAATTCAATTCAATTCAATTTTATTTATATAGCGCCAAATCACAACAAAAGTCGCCTCAAGGCGCTTCATAGATACAGAGAAAAACCCAACAATCATATGACCCCCTATGAGCAAGCACTTTGGCGACAGTGGGAAGGAAAAACTCCCTTTTAACAGGAAGAAACCTCCGGCAGAACCAGGCTCAGGGAGGGGCGGCCATCTGCTGCGACCGGTTGGGGTGAGAGAAGGAAGACAGGATAAAAGACATGCTGTGGAAGAGAGACAGAGGTTAATAACAGATATGATTCAATGCAGAGAGGTCTATTAATACATAGTGAGTGAGAAAGGTGACTGGAAAGGAAAAACTCAATGCATCTTGGGAATCCCCCGGCAGCCTACGTCTATTGCAGCATAACTAAGGGAGGATTCAGGGTCACCTGGTCCAGCCCTAACTATATGCTTTAGCAAAAAGGAAAGTTTTAAGCCTAATCTTGAAAGTAGAGATAGTTTCTGTCTCCTGAATCCAAACTGGAAGCTGGTTCCACAGAAGAGGGGCCTGAAAACTGAAGGCTCTGCCTCCCATTCTACTTTTAAATACTCTAGGAACAACAAGTAGGCCTGCAGAGCGAGAGCGAAGTGCTCTAATAGGGTGATATGGTACTACAAGGTCATTAAGATAAGATGGGGCCTGATTATTTAAGACCTTGTATGTGAGGAGCAGGAAAACAACAACAAAATTAAATATTGTTTAAAAAAATAATTTTCAGAGGAAATAACAACAGCTGATTTTCATATTGCAGACAAAATGAGGATCCCTAAAACTGCCATAGCATGTTCACTATGTGGTGGCTGTACATGTGCAGATATGCCACATCTGTTAGCTCAGGAATCAGAATAGCAGACACACCACATCACGTCTGGACGCTCTCATACAATGTTTCGCTTTATGGATATCGTAGACATACAGTGCTGCATACAATACACTTACAACTAGAAGTATACACACTCACGAAACGTCTCAAACACACTACAAACTGTCTGTGGATACGAGCATGAGTGCTTTGTCTCGCTTCTGTCATTCTCCCTGACCGACACACAGGCAGAAGTACAGAACACGACATCAACTGATGCACTCTTGACACAGCTACGTGAAAATGCACATGGATAATAATGTGCACATTAACATAACTGGATGGTACACGTTCTGTCATATGTTCTTTAAAATGCAGCATAGAAAGATGTTGATATCTGTGCCTGAGCCGCAGCACTTCTTTTGCAACAGAATGTCACAGAGATGCAGTGTGACTGAAATTAAGGCTTTAGAAAAACACTTCACATTTTTGAGTGGCATCTAGCAGCGGCATCCTCGTCAAAGAAGGCTACTTAGCTTAACATGCGGCTCATGAAGCTAAAATAGGTTAATGATACAATTTGTTACACAAGCATAGTGGTTAAAATCGGTTTCCGAGCTGCAAGTTACTCCACATGGCGGCATGTAAATGGGGCAGTGAAGAATATGGCTGCAGCGAGCTCAGCCTTGACTGCAGGGCTTCTTTGTGCACCTGTCAATCATACAGCCTGTCGATATGAGCCCCGGCGCCCATTAGCCTTGCCTTATGGTGCCAGTAACTGCAGGAATCTGCTGTATGCACTTCTCTTGTGTGTTGAGTACAACACTGATATATATCTGTAGATAGAATGATAGATAGTTATGCTGTAGGCATAACACATATGCCTACAGCATGCCTACAACATGTCTACTAGCTATGTAGACATGTTTCTAAAACAGAAGGAATTTTCTTTGTTTTCCAGTTGTAGTTCACTGATTTGCCGTTCTGTTTTTAATCATATATGCATTGTTTTGCGGAGTGTTTTTCTGCTGAGTGTGTCTGTGTGTTCTTCCGTGTTTGCAGTGTATTCATTTCTTTTTGGCCCTCCTTTTGCTTACTTCCAAAAGGGTTAGTTTCTTATGTGGTTTTCTGTGTTTTACTTCCCTCCTTTGTTGTTTTCCCACCCACATTAGTGTCTGTTCCTTGTGTCTCTACACTTCCTAATGTGTGTATTTAATGTGCATTATCGCTCAGTCTTTGTCAAGTTGCTGTCACTGCATCTCCCTCATGTGAATCCACATTATTTCATCTCCTCTGTCCTTTGTCTGTCTCCTTCTTCTTGCCAAATTTGAAGAAAATAAGAACAACCCCAGGTTTCTCTTCAGCACTGTAGCCAGGCTGACAAAGAGTCAGAGCTCTGTTGAGCCAACCATCCCTTTAACGTTAACTAGTAATGACTTCATGAACTTCTTCACAAATAAAATTTTTATCATTAGAGAAAAAATTACCAGTAATCATCCCACAGATGTAATATTATCTACAGCTACTCTTAGTACCATTGATGTTAAGTTAGACTCTTTTTCTCCAATTGATCTTTCTGAGTTAACTTCAATAATTACTTCCTCCAAACCATCAACGTGTCTTTTAGACCCCATTCCTACAAAACTGCTCAAAGAAGTCCTGCCATTAATTAATTCTTCGATCTTAAATATGATCAACCTATCTCTAATGGTCGGCTATGTACCACAGGCCTTCAAGCTGGCTGTGGTTAAACCTTTACTCAAAAAGCCATCTCTAGACCCAGCAGTCTTAGCTAATTATAGGCCAATCTCCAACCTTCCTTTCATATCAAAAATCCTTGAAAGAGTAGTTGTCAAACAGCTAACAGATCATCTGCAGAGGAATGGTTTATTTGAAGAGTTTCAGTCAGGTTTCAGAGCTCATCACAGCACAGAAACAGCTTTAGTGAAGGTTACAAATGATCTTCTTATGGCCTCTGACAGTGGACTCATCTCTGTGCTTGTCCTGCTAGACCTCAGTGCAGCGTTCGATACTGTCGACCATAATATCCTATTAGAGCGATTAGAACATGCTGTAGGTATTACAGGTACTGCACTGCAGTGGTTTGTATCATATCTATCTAATAGACTCCAATTTGTGCATGTAAATGGAGAGTCCTCTTCACACACTGAGGTTAATTATGGAGTTCCACAGGGTTCAGTGCTAGGACCAATTCTGTTTACATTATACATGCTTCCCTTAGGCAGCATCATTAGAAGACATAGCATACATTTTCACTGCTATGCAGATGACACCCAGCTCTATCTGTCCATGAAGCCAGATAACACACACCAATTAGTTAAACTGCAGGAATGTCTTAAAGACATAAAGACCTGGATGGCCGCTAACTTTCTGCTTCTTAATTCAGATAAAACTGAGGTTATTGTACTCGGCCCTGAAAATCTTAGAAATATGGTATCTAACCAGATTCATACTCTGGATGGCATTACCTTGGCCTCCAGTAACGCTGTGAAGAACCTTGGAGTCATTTTTGACCAGGACATGTCCTTCAACGCACATATTAAACAAATATGTAAGACTGCTTTCTTCCATTTGCGCAACATCTCTAAAATTAGAAATATCCTGTCTCAGAGTGACGCTGAAAAACTAGTTCATGCATTTATTACTTCCAGGCTGGACTACTGTAATTCATTATTATTAGGATGTCCAAAAAACTCACTGAAAAGCCTTCAGCTAATCCAAAATGCTGCAGCAAGAGTACTGACAGGGACTAGAAGGAGAGAGCATATTTCTCCTGTTTTGGCTTCCCTTCATTGGCTTCCTGTTAAATCCAGAATTGAATTCAAAATCCTGCTCCTCACATACAAGGTCTTAAATAATCAGGCCCCATCTTATCTTAATGACCTTGTAGTACCATATCACCCTATTAGAGCACTTCGCTCTCGCTCTGCAGGCCTACTTGTTGTTCCTAGAGTATTTAAAAGTAGAATGGGAGGCAGAGCCTTCAGTTTTCAGGCCCCTCTTCTGTGGAACCAGCTTCCAGTTTGGATTCGGGAGACAGAAACTATCTCTACTTTTAAGATTAGGCTTAAAACTTTCCTTTTTGCTAAAGCATATAGTTAGGGCTGGACCAGGTGACCCTGAATCCTCCCTTGGTTATGCTGCAATAGACGTAGGCTGCCGGGGGATTCCCATGATGCATTGAGTTTTTCCTTTCCAGTCACCTTTCTCACTCACTATGTATTAATAGACCTCTCTGCATTGAATCATATCTGTTATTAACCTCTGTCTCTCTTCCACAGCATGTCTTTTATCCTGTCTTCCTTCTCTCACCCCAACCGGTCGCAGCAGATGGCCGCCCCTCCCTGAGCCTGGTTCTGCCGGAGGTTTCTTCCTGTTAAAAGGGAGTTTTTCCTTCCCACTGTCGCCAAAGTGCTTGCTCATAGGGGGTCATATGATTGTTGGGTTTTTCTCTGTATCTATGAAGCGCCTTGAGGCGACTTTTGTTGTGATTTGGCGCTATATAAATAAAATTGAATTGAATTGAATTGAATTGAATTCAAAGGAACTATTATTGAGGGTGCATAAGATGTATCCTTTGCTGATGAGTTTGTTGAGTTTTTTATTATCTTCAGAATGCAAAAGAGCACACTGTTGGAATATACAAACTATGGCAGGAGGAGGCCTCTTTAAATGGCTTTTTATTCATAAGCTGGTTTATTTATTTAAGTTAATCAGACTTTGTACTGTTCCGTGATTCTGCATGTGCGAAATGTAACAGTATAAAACCGCTGTTGTGAATGTTGTCAGTTTTACATTATTATGTCTCAGATCAAAAAATACAGCTATAGGTGGGCAACAAGCATAAATGTTTATGATGCAGTTTTGTCAAATGTCATGTTTATAATGATGGACCCCCTCATGTCTCTTCTTCATCCGCTCGCTTCTCTGGGGGAGGGACTAAGATGCCAGGAAATAAAGGTGAGCTTTCATGGTTCTTGGATGGTTACTGTTCGACTTTGGATTCTTTTATTGAATTGTCATTGGATTTTCCTCTCTGTCTATAGTTAAGGCCACAAGTCCAATATTTTTAACAAAACTGCCAGTCTCTGTTGTCTACAACTTGGCTCTTCTTGAGGTAATATAGAATTGTGTACATCACAGAAAAAAAAATTGTTTTAAAAAAGTCTTCAAAGCTACACAGAATTGTAACCCAGTTTAACACATATGGTTAGGAAAGTTTCACAATTGCTTGCAGATATTTAGGCACACATGACTTCATAAGCAAACATGATTAGATTGGTGAATGTGAAATTGGAAATATGTTCAATACTGACATTATTCAAGTTGTTAAGTACTTTTTATGGGAATGGCAGGAAAGTTTAATGGACCCAAATGCAGGAATAATCTTTAAACAAGCTTTAGTTCTTTGTGGTCCAAAAATCCAAAATCCCAAACATAGCAAAGACTCCTAACACCCAGAATATGCTTAGAAAGCTTAGACGAAGCCCAGCAAGGAGAAGACACATGAACAACGAGACAAGGTAACAAAATTAAATACAAAACACCAGCAACTTGTGACTATCAAAATAAAACAGGAAGCGGGAACTGTAACTAAATGGGGAATGCAGAAACATCACTGAACTTAACACAGGAGAGCGACACAATTGTAATACTATGATAATATGGTGGTTGATTAAAATACGTACTTGAAATAAAAAGTCCTTATTATTTGTATTCGTATATAGAAACTACATGATCACAGTACATCACATGTTCTTATGTACGTTGCATGTACACGCCACAGGGTTTCAGTTTTAAAAATTGCCAAGTTTTTATTTCCTATCTGGTGTGACTTTACCATTCCACTCCATTACAGATAGAAGTACGGTGGCTGGGAAGTGCAAATCACATTCACAACATCAACAACAAAAGAACTTTTCCGAAAACACTTTTACATAAAAAAACAAAACAAATAAAAACATTGACAACAAAATAACATTTCAGAAAACACTTTAACAAGTCCGCAACAAATTAACAAGTCCGCAACAAATTAACAAGTGGCTCTTGACGGAAAGGGATTGTCTGAAATACCGGAAGTGACTCAACGATTAGGCTTACTCCATATTTCTAGTACAGAAAAGTGATTTGTATTCAGCTAAACGAGGGATTTTCAGAGAAGTAGTGTTCAGTTAATGTTTGAAGAGACTTCACAAAAGAGTATGGGTGAGAAAATGATGTTCAGATTTTTAAATGTCACGGGGATTTTCTTAAGAAAATATCCAGGCCTTAAAACCATCATGGTCCCAGCAGGTGGCGGTAAAGCGCCTTTGAATTAGCGGCAGAAGACGCAGCAGCAGCTAAACGCGGGATGCACAAAAAGGACTGAAGAGGCTGAAGCTAACGCCACAAAACGGGCAAAACATTTTCCATTTATCCATGTAGTGCAGCGAGCACCGTCAGGGTAATAAATGTAACAGAGCGCTGTGAGGAGTTAGTGTCTAGACAGTTGTTGACATCCTACTGCTTCTTCTTCTGCCGCTAATTTAAAGGCGCTTTACCGTTACCTGCTGGGCTGGAGTGTGGACCATGACGGTTTTAAGGCCTGGATATTTTCTTAAGAAAATCCCCGTGACATTTAAAAATCTGAACATCATTATCTCACCCATACTCTTTTTGTAAAATCTCTTCAAACATTAACTGAACACTACTTTCCCTGAAAAGCCCTCGTTTAGCTGACTACAAATCACTTTTCTGTACTACAAATATGGAGTAAGCCACTTCCGGTATTTCAGACAATCCCTTTCCGTCAAGAGCCACTTGTTAATTTGTTGCGGACTTGTTAATTTGTTGCAGACTTGTTAATTTGTTGCGGACTTGTTAAAGTGTTTTCTTAAATGTTAGTTTGTTGTCATTTTTTTAATTTGTTTTTTTATGTAAAACTGTTTTCTGAAATGTTATTTTGTTGTCAATTTATTTATTTGGGTTTTTTTTAATGTAAAAGTGTTTTCGGAAATGTTATTTTGTTGTTGATGTTGTAAATGTGATTTGCACTTCCCAGCCACCGTATAGAAGGCAATCTTTGCATACTATATATATCCAAAGAACCGTGTTCGACACAAAAGGCCACAAATAGTTGTTCTGAACAGCGGGTGTGGCTGTTTATTCCATTGAGGTAAAATATCTCCTCCTCTTTTCAGTCAGTTGTTTTTGTCCTAATTGATATTAATGTGGGGGTTAAAGTGTCTGACCTGTTGTGTTGAAAGTCTTTTCCTCTCATGGTGACAGTGTAAATGTATTTAGGCTTATGGTTTATAGGTGACTCAATATTTAAAAATAACAGAAAGATATGAGCTCCTATTTATTTATGCTCCAGAAAGAACCATGAGGTCCTTGTCAAAACTATTTCACAGACTAAACTTAAGTCTGGTGGCAACAGAGCCTTCTCTGTGGCAGGTCCCAGACTCTGGAATAGCCTTCCTCTTAATATTAGATCTGCACAAACACTCGAACATGTTATTACTAAAGACACATTTTTAAGGTCTGGCTTTAAACACACATTGACCTAAACATTTTGGTTTTAACAGCCTTAGTTGTTGTTGTTGTTTTAGGTGTTTTTACTGACTTATTTGTCTTTCTATATTTTCCTGCATCATTGTTTTGCATTTTATTTACTTTAGTGGCATTTTACATTGTTAAGCACTAGGGGTAGAGCCGAACCTGAATACGGTATTCGGAAAGGCACAAATAATGTGTCAAACAAATATTTCAAAAATATTTGTATTCGGGAACAAGGAAAAACTTTATATCAAAAAGCTAAATTTCCTTATGAGACCGCAGAACATGACCGGATGAGTGAGTGGCGTGTGAAAGAGGTGACTGACACGGGCTGCTCCACACAGCAAAAGAGAAGGCTCGGCTGAGCGAAAAAAGATTATTCCATTGCGCTGCATTATTGACCTCTGCAGTCAGGTGCTCTCATGTTCATTCCGTTTATGTAGCTATGTTAGCTTGGTAATTTAGACAATAGGCTGTTGACAGAGTAACGTTAACGTTCGGTTAAAAAGGTTAAAACAATGCTTGTGTAGTTGTCACTCATTAACTTAGCTGAAACTCCCCACATGGATTTGGGGAACCAAATAGAAGAGTGTTGCTGCTGCTGAGCCATCTGGCAATAACATAAATAACATAACAGCCAATGTTATGTTATGTTATTTTCTTTTCAATGACGTTCCTTGTTACATGTTCAGTGCTGGATTTATGGAAAAACATCAACTAATATTGCATATCCATAATTATTATAATGAATATAATTAAAGAATACTTACACTAGTGTAATACAAAAAAACTGGATTTTTACGCCTATTTTGAATTTTACTCGAATACAAATACAAATACAAATACAAATACTTTTCCCTCCTCAACAAATACAAATACAGATACAAATACCGGCTGCTTTGCACATCTCTATTAAGCACTTTGTGCAGCATGGACTGGTAGGAAATGTGCTATATAAATAAACTTGACCTTCACCTTGACCTTGAGCAGAAAGATATGTATAACAGTCATCGTTCAAATAGCTGATGACCACATGTACCACATGTGGGGTGAGGCTGTTGCCATTCCGTCTTTTCTTATAACTTGAATCTTCCTATTGCATTTCAAGTGGTTCGAAATTGGTAATAATTGAATATGTTCCTTTTAACTTTTAAGCTTTAACTGTACCAAGTTTGATGAAAAAAATGCCTGTAGGCTGGGTCTTTGCTAGCAGTATTAAGTGGGGAACACTGAAGGAACAGAACGAAAACATAACTCATATAAAGGCTATACTATTAAGAACTATATAGAAGAACTATAAAGACAACTATAAAGAACCCCAAACTAAAACAGAAAAAGGAAAAGAAAAACAATCAAAAGAATCATAAATTCTTTGAAAATGAAACTAATAGATAAATCATTCTCGAAACCAAAAGAAAACATAAACTCATAAAAACATCCAAACCGAAGGTCAAAGAACCAGAGACTGTGACAGTTTTCGGTTGTTTCAATTCAGTAAATTTAGTCCTTAATTTCTCTCAGTCATCAGCAGTGTTGGGACTAACGCGTTATTAAGTAACACGTTACAGTAACTACGTTATTATTGTGGTAACGAGCACGGTAACTAGTTATTATGCCAAAACCGGGAACGCGTTACTCGTTACTGGGATTTAGATAGGCTCGTTATTCGTTACTTCGTGTGGTGGCTATCGCGGAGCTTCCACAGATTCAATAATATTAGCAAGTGTTGGAGGCCAGCAGGTGGATGAAGGAAAAGGGAGGCAAGAGGAGAGACCCGAAGCGGCCGCCGGTCCGAGAGTGTCAGGTGAACTGAACTTCAGGTAAGAAGTTATAACCTGCAGTCCATCTGGGTCAGATATGAACCAGGTTTAGGTGGAGTTTATTTTCGTTATGCTGACTTTTTCGTACTGCGTGCTAGCTAGCATGACGGAGTTTCTATACAGCTGGGTGGGTGCTATGTTACTGATGTTGAACTTTATTTTGTTCATAAGGTTAATTATTAGAGTTGCCAACCGTCCCGTAAAAAACGGAATCGTCTCGTATTCAGAGAAAATATTACGCGTTTCGTATTGAGGTGAAAAGGAACACAGTTTGTCCCTACAATGAAAAAGACACAAAGCTGGATTTATTCTGTGTTTACGCTGCACAGCTGCCTCTTCTTCTCTCATCCTCTCACCCTCCCTCTCCTGTTTCTACTTCAATCATGAAACTGATCAATGATCAGCTGATCGGCTTTTCTCTCTTGTTTATTTATCGCCCACTTTGCGCCAGAAAGAGGAAACCAGCGGATGTCGTGCTAAACAGCAGCAGCAGGTTTAAGCTTGATCAGCTGTTGTTAGAATTTATTTAATATTAATTTCTAGTATCAGCTGATGTTTGCTGGAGCCACAGCTGTAAACCTGCTGGTCATGATATCGGTTTGGTTATGTGGTGAGAGGGAAACATGAAGATGAAACCAGGAAATGTCCTTACTGAATCATCAGAGCTGTGATGGAGAAACAGGTTTACCTTTTAGGTGACATGAGTGAGTTGAAGGGAAGTTATGAACTGTTTCTGAGAGACAAATAACACCAGGATCCTTTTCTAAGTAGCTGACAGCTGGTAACTGTGCAGGGGCGGGTCTAGCAAAGTGTTGCCAGGGGTCCATGTAGGGCATTAAAAGGGAAAGGGGGGCACAAGGAAATACTTTCTTATTCTCATTTAAAATGTCTCACTCAAAAAATAATTATCTGAATCTTACAACAAACAATTGATAGATTGATACATATATACCATCAGAACAGTGTACATCACTGTCACAACAGTGTTTATTTTCATTCAAAGGCTTTATGATTTTTCCTATAATGGTGGGCCGGTCTCTAGTCAAAATGCCCGGGATGATTTTTTTGTCCCAGTCCAGCTCTGTATGCAGCTCATCTGCAGTCTGGTGTTACCTACATCTTCCTATTCAGAAGGCAGAATTTCCGAGTTCTGAGTACAATCGAAAGCACCACGACTGCAGTTTTTGTGTTGGATGTAAAAAGCAGGCTAGGATAGAATCAGGCGTGGGATTTCTCTCGTGGAAATGTGCACGTTATTTTTTCCTTTCTATTGGTAGGTGGCACAGTGCACTTGTGGCAAGTAAGCAAGCTAGAAGACTGGCAATCTTGCTGGGTATCCAGTTACGGAAGCAACACATTAACAAGAGAATTCTGAGTAAAACCAAAGTTACTTTCCCTAGTAACTAGTTACTCTGAAAGTAACGAGTAACTTGAAGTAACTGAGTTACTTTTGATAGAAGTAACTAGTAATGTAACTAAGTTACTAATTTAAAGTAACTTACCCAACACTGGTCATCAGATCTTTTAATTTGAACACATTAGCATAAAAATTACAGCGGTGCAAACCTTTTTAGGATCTCAAGTAATAAAAGAAATTATGAAGTCTAATATGTATATACAAGGTCTGAATGATGTCAGTTAGTGTGGTGTGGGCTAGGCTCATTTCCCAGTCCATTGTGATTGCATGTGGATGACGATCGATACCTCCTCTCACAGGCATAACTAACTGACTTCATCCATAGCTGAGCATGTGCATCAATCCATAGGTGGCACAAATGAATTGGAATGAGTGTTTTCAAATGGTTGAAGAAAAAAACCCTTCAGTCAAAATGCTGCCTTCATCTTTGCATTCGTCTCTGCTTAAGATGTAAAAGGAGGATGGAGCCGCGGACGCTGGGAGCTTTTTCCTTTTAACCACCATAAAAGTAAACAGCTTTGCTCTAAATAATGTTTGCTTATGTGTTCTCAGCACCATACTGTATCTTACATTCATGGATAATCCCTTTCACTTTCTCGTTCTTAAATAAAAATATATGGTTTTATTGTCTCCTTTTTACATAGTTTGACTGTACTTCAGTGTTGTAGTGTTGTCACAGCTTTACGCCTCTGAAAACTATTCATATTTATTATCTTTAAATAATTTATATTAGTAATAATGAGGCATTTGCAATAGATAAGAATTAGATTAGAAAATTTATTCCAATCCACCCTGGAAGGCTGCTCTTCATTTAGAGAGGAGGTGAACCCTTAGCTGGGCACAGATGTCAAGCCAGCTGTAGAAATACTCCTGCTCAAGACTTTTTATTCAAGCACATGCACACTCTGGTCACCTTCCTTCATGGTTTGGTGGATATTCATTCAATCAGACCACCTTCCCTCTTCCAAACACACATAGTCATTCACACTGTACACATTAGCATGTCTCACCCCAGCAATTAAACCCAGCCTACTGTAACATATAGGCAAAGCTTGGTCATTAACAACTGATTAAAATATGCTTACATTAATTAATACAAGCAGTTGCATATCAATGTGAGAATCAGTATTTTAAGGATAAAGCAACACTGAGGACATAATGCTATGTTCAAGTGGTCTATGTTCAAAAGAGTGCCTACACAACTGAGATAATTGAGACAACAGGTTGGGTCATTAGAAATACGGTCAAATATATGAGATTAAAATTATATCTAATGGATAAAACTGTCAACTGTCATGTAGTCCAGTTTTTATGCCTATTTATAATCACTGTATTCAGTTCTGTCTGAGTAGTCTCGCAAGCAGAATCTGATCAGTGAAGGATAAAGGTGTGTGAGAGTTTGATGAATCATTAAACAATATATGAAACCCTCTTCACAGCTCACATCTTGGGCTTTGATGGACAGTGTCTGGTTTTTAAACCTGCTGGAATAAGACCACATATGACATTAAGTCAGGTGCAGCATGAAAATGAGCAGCTAGGATGGAGGTTGGTTGCAAAGCAGCTTGCAGATGCACAGCAACTGTAGACAGCCCAAAGCAGTTTAAATAGCATGTTTCTATACATTTAATCAAGGTGTGACAATTGGATGTGCAAAAGGATATTAGCTTAGCTAATGTTGGCTTTGGTGAGATCAGCTGTTCTATAGGGATTGAGACTGAGTTGCACTTTGTGGTTTGCCACGAGTTAACACTATGGCATTTATCCACCTATCAGTCTGACGTCATTAGCCGTTTCTGGGTCCAAACTCCTCTTCAGGTCCCAAAGTGAAACAAACACTGCAGTATCACTGAGAGTTACAAAGTGTCTAAATTCTTTAATCTTTAATAAAATGATCAGTGTGGCTGCTCTACCAGGTGAGTTTAACATCCAGGCATCCATGAGAAACGGAATTTGTGAAATTTAACTTATTAATAAGTTCGCAGGGAGTTAGCTTGCTAGTTTCCATTTTAAGATAATATAACATATTGTGACTGAGGGATTTCTGTAAAAATTAAAACGTACAGCTCTGCTATTATATAAACACATTAGCTCAGTGAAGCTGGAGGATGAACGCTAACTTGATAAAAATTAACATGAGGGTTCTCGATGGTTAGGGACAAATGCGATCGCCAGGATCCTGTAAATGGACCAAACTTCAGTCAGGAGAACAACTGAGATAATCCATCCACAATACGAGGTTAGTCAGTAAAATACTGCTGCATGGTCTGGACTGTAGTTACAGCGTAAGGTTTTAAAAACTGAGCTTTAAAACATGCTGCTGATGAATATTGGTAATAAAAACCGAGAGAGGCCGACAATGATCACTGACTTTTTTCAGGGGCTTGTTCAGATTAAATAGAATAAGACAAAAACTGAACAGCCTTAATAAATGCAGAGTAGTTTGGACCCGGAAGCAGGGTTCATACGCCATCACTTAAAGATAATAGATAAGGAAATTTCTCCCCAATTCTGCTCCATAAGTAGTGTTAAATGCAGGTATAATGTCCAGGCTCAAAATGGTAGCAGGATCTGGCAAATCTGTCATATCAATCACACTGTAACTGCAGAAGAGCAGCATCTTCCTGAACTGACTGTGGTGAAAGTGAGGATGAATGGACAGCAATTTGACCAACTGCAGGAGAGATGACAGCTCACAGCGAGGCAGACAGCCGCTTAGCCACTGAGTCCTAACCTCTGTCTTTTTCTTTGGTTGTCTTTCTACCGCTCTCTTTCTGCTCATCTGTTTGTTCCTTGCATCACCAAATCATGACTGCTCTCCTTGTTCCCGTTTTATCATACATTTGATTCCTATACTTAAAAAATATCTCCTGAAGAGGCTTCATTGATTCAGTCTACAACCATTCGAGGCATCCATCTCCCATTCCTTTCCTCTATTCATCAGTATCTTTTCCTCTTCCTTTTCATCCCTCCTTTCATTCCCACACTTCCTTCCACTCCCATTCTCCCTCATCCTTCTTTCCTTCCTTCATCTCCTTCTTAAAACCTCAAACTCGCAGAGAGGATGTAGTGAGGCGAGACCTCGGCATCGATGGGAAAAAAAAAGGGAGAGACCATCAGCTCGCAGACGGAGGGATGCAGAAAAGGTATAGGTTGGAAGGTAGTAGTATAGGCCTTCTAAGTCCTCCCTCCCCCCTCCCCTCCCTCTGTGCATCCCATCAGCCCCCCCCCCCTTTTCCTGTGCCAGGGTGGTATGACCTGCTGGATTACAAAACAGCCCTCCCATGTGTCTGCCTGTTCTCTGTGCCAGCCGAGAGACAAGCGATACCAAGCTCCTGGAGCACTGATGAGGGCGACAGAGAGGAGGAGAAGAAGAGCGGGAGGAAAAAAGAAGGAGATGAGTAAAGAAGAAAGTGAGTGAGAAAGTGAATAAAGAGTTTCCAAATGCAGAGCATGGAAAGTAGGAGAGTAAGAGAAAGATGAGGAGAAAGAAGAAGAACGTAGTAGAAAAAGAGGCAGGAAGTATGAAGATATAGCACGGGAAGATAAACACTATAGAAACAAAAAAGAGTGTTCAGGAAGCAGAGGAGGGAGTTTTGAGTGATAGCGAACATACTGTAGATGAAAGCTGTCGGAGGAGTGGGACGCTGAGAAGCGTCAGCATTGTCAGAGCATGTTCAGCCCTCAGGGACAGCCAGGGGTAAGTCACACACTACTCTGCTGCACATGCATGCATTCGACATCCACCGCTCTACACGCACGCACGCACACACACACACACACACACTTTCACTCAGGCGTTTACACACTACAGCATCTCAGTGTATGGATATGCTCCCCTTTCAGAAAGGCCTAAAGGCTACATTTCATACCTAGTGGACACTTGACAATCTTTCAACAAAGTCTTAAATGCTGTTCCAGTCAGGTTAAACGGTTTTCCAGTCGGTAGGAACATTCTCCTGATGTGGCCAGCCCTGCAGGTCAGAAGCTTTATCGCGCGTTTAACGAAGGAAGATCTCACAGACCTGAAAGGTACCAACTTCTGCACGCAAAATCAACTGTGACAGTGTTTAACGGACATTAATGATGCCTCCATTTGTGATCTGTACTTTTCTTTGCCTTTGTTAGGATACTGTAGCATGTTATCACATAATAGGATTGATCAAGAGCGGAGTCATCAGGGGACAATGGTGTAGAGAGAGTGAGGGGAGCTTTGGCTGCATGGAATCAATTTCATATGATGTTTGACAGGCTGTCATGGAATCATTATGCAACCCCCCCGACACAAAGAGATGCTTTAAAAAGCTGTGTGTGTGTGTGTTTGGATTGTAGTTGTAGTGCACTTACACATTCCTGTAGCACACAATCAACCTCTCATTTGAGCTCAGTTTCAAAATAAGCAAGACCCAAACCAGGTTACAGAAGCCATTTAGAAATTTTTCTGGCTGGGAAAGGAATCATGGGTAGAGTTTTTCATGTGAGAGAGGCTTGCCAGTTCTAAGGAGTTGTTAGGCTGATAGTTAGCAGCACTGGACATCAAATTGATTCCTATGCTAGCAGGCAATGGGTCACTAAACCCAGTGGAATTGAAGGATAGAGTGGGTTTTATTATCTGAATGAGTCCTTGGATTGAGTTGCTTTAACCCCCTGGGGTGGAGGAATTACAGGAAAGGAGGAGGAGAGGGCTGGTGCTCTCAGTGTCGCTGGGCGCTCCGCAGCAGCAGCCATATTAGCTCAGTTACAGGCCTCAGGAGGACAGCTGGGTGGCAGAGGTCGTCATGGTGAAAGGGGATGGGGGGGGGCGTCATGGTAAGTGGTTGTCATGGAGACTGTGCATGTGCTTCTGATGAAGTTGAGTGGGTGGGGACCCTGTGGACGAGGCTCACCTGGTCTAGTGAGATCATTATGATTGTTTTCTACCTGGAGCAGTTTTCTTTTTTCATTATTCACAATGTAAGCATTCACATTGTTATTTGGTTTAGTATCTCTGAAAGTCTTAATACTTAATGTTTATTATTTATTCACCAAGAGTAAAAGAAACAGCTGTTAACATGGCAGGACTGGAGAGACAAGGCGGGGTCAGTGGTTTTTTGTCTAAGCTCTGGAAACAAGCTTGCAGCTTGTGTTGATATTGACAGAGTATCAACGCAGCTCTGACACCATGTGCTTCATTCATTAATCCACAGATAAATTCAGCCTTGCACATGCTCAGAGCTGCTGGTGTCAGATGCATTCAGAAAGCTGTTTTAAACAAAAAAGGTTTTTTAAAAAAACCCCGCAAGGTCTTTTCATCCTTTAAACTGAGCTGAGTGTCAATTCTGGTGAAGTAAAATATCTCAAAGATGTTTAAATGATCGTGTTCGTGGGCTTGGGATCTCCTTATTTGCATAGAATGGCACAGAGAGGAGTACACAGAGCTGGGTAGCTCATTACTATGCCAAGATAGAGCAGGTACTGTACATGTGGCACCAGCCCACCCTGCCTCATCCGCCGCCCTCCCCCACAGGTTCCGTTTATCTAAGCTGATATCACACACGCAAAAACATATTTTTTCTCTTATCCTGTTTTCTTTTTCATACTCTATCATAGTATGATCAGTTTACACCCCCACCCCCATCCCCCCATATATCTAAAAGCTTCTTTTATGTGCTAATAATTGCCCAAAGCATTGATACTGATAGCTTATGAGTTTGTATATTTGGCCAGCTTTTATGCCATGAAGCCTCTGTGCTCTCACATGCCAGCGAGCACAAGCGAGAGATAATTTGAATATCTGAAATACACGGAGCAGTTGCTGTATGCAGCGGTGTACTGCAAACCCCCTCCACTCTTCTGTGAATCACACAAACACTTATTGGAAAACGTTTGAATATTTCTCATTAATTCCTATTGTTTCCCTGCTTTGTCGTGACAGGTGTTTGGAACCAGAGCGGAGCTCCAAGCTGGTTTAAAAACGTTGCATTTCAATTTTAAAACCCAATAAAAAATTAATCCAAACCAAGCATTTATATTAAAAAAATCTGATTAGTTTTGTTTGATTTATTTGATTCGATCTGCACTAATTCAGCCTGCTTGTCTCGCTGACTGTTTGGTCATCCTTGTGCTCTCTTGTCAAGAGGCTGTGAGGCGGCAGCCTCGGTGGCCAGGCCATCTCAGAGAATACAGCGGTGTCATCATACACGGGGAAACTTGTATTTCACTGAGACTGGCCACTGACCCTGCTGCTGTGTGTGTGTGTTTGTGTGTGTCAGTGAGATGGCCTCTGAAGGAAAAGGAGTGGGTATCCATATACTGTGCTTGAGTGAGGGGCCTTGGGTGTGGCATTCACTGACTGAACGCCTTTGTGCCACTCAGATGTGTTTAATCCTCTCGAAATTTGTCTGCATCCTTTTTCTTTTCCTTTAGCTTTGTTAGTTTTATTAAAAGCATTTTCAGAGAATGACATGGAGTGGTGGAAAGGCATGTGTAATGGAACACAGTGTACTATAAAGAGTCATATCTTCCACCGGGATCGCATTGAAGCTGAGAAAACGCAGACCATCAAAGAAGCTCTCTCACATACTCATACATTATTTTAAAGCGCTGCTTGATTATGGTTGCAATTAAAGGCTGTAATATATTTATAATGTTTTTCAGTCTATCAAAGAAGTTCCTGACATTTAACAGTAATTATTGTGCCTCATAGTTTTCAAAGTAGGAAATGTAAGTAAGTTTTCTGATGTTAATAAATACTATTCATTTAAAACATTTTTACACATTACGTATAAAGGCCTGCAGGTGAAATGTCTGTGTGACAAACTTTAACTCTTCATGGCTCCAAAGTCAGATCTCATTGTGTTCACATTAAATCCCAGACAGTAGACAAGTGCTTCTGCACTGCTCTCTACAGGTGAAAACACATTATGAACGAATAACATAAACTTAAGAAATATACTCAAAGATTACATTACTGATGAAATCTCACTGCTCACTGGATTTCACCTGCATGTGATCTTTAACAAAAAGGTAATATATGTATGTTAAGTGAAAGAGTACCTACTAGTTAGTAGAAGGACAATTACAATTATATAGATTTTTCAAATCTATCTTGGTTATAAAAAACGGACAATGGTACACATGGGTCAAGTTTCCTTGAGAACAAACTAACATTTGTATCTGTAATAGAGCGAGCAATAATTATCATATATAAGCTGCACTAAGTGAACTTTGTGAAAATGGCAACTCAAATCCTCTACTCCACTTCATTCCCGTTCACATCCTTGTCCATAGTTTTGTTTTGTTTTTGTTTCTTTACCATAAACCCAATTCCTACTAATACGTATTTGTTATTTCAAATGTATATAACAAGCTTGACCTAAAAAGAAATAGTTAGACATAAGAAAACGCTAAAATATACAGAAAATATGGATATGAAATGTAAGCCTTTTTAAAATAGTAAAAATGTTCATTCATTCTTAATGTTTCCATCATTTGCAGAAAATACCTGCAAGAAAAAGTAGTGAAAATTACCAACAGGTAGGTGTAAGTACTGTACAGTTAACAGAGTAGAAGGCACATCAGACAACGCTTACTTGAGCATGCACGTGTATTCGTGCACGTTGCTGAAATCCTTTGTTCTCCATCACAGAGTCGATAACAAAGACACTTACCCACAAATCCAATTAGAGTTTTTTTTAAATGGGTGTTTCAACACATCTGTACTTGCAGACATGTTGCAAAATTGTCTAAATTTCACTTTCACTGCAGAGTTAATAATTACAAATGTGACTTCATTTGCACCCTTTTATTTTATTTAATTACACTTCATTTGAAAACTTGTTTAACAAAGCTGCTGAGGAAAGTACAAAGGCTTATCAGATAGGACGTTAATTAATTTCATCTTATAATTAAAAAAAAATCAAGCCAAAGCAAAAATACGATTTACAAACTTCAGCAGGTGTGTTCTGATTTATTTTAAATAAAAACCATGAAAAAAAACCCATAATGCACTTTGGTGCTGGATCAACACTGTATGGTGTGTTCATGGGAGAGCAAAGTGTCTTTTCTTGCATGTGTGTGTGTGTGTTTTTTTTCTAATTAGTAAGACAGATTGTAAATGTTGCTTGGATAAAATCCTGACCCTCACAACCTGTCTTGTTTCCACAGCAGTGCTGCCTGCTACAAATGCAGCCAGTATGCGGATCAGAACAGGAAGCCAGCTCGGCTTTTTGTCACACACAACCACTTTGCTAAAAGGTAGCCGTCTGCTGTTTTTAAGATTTACGTCTATAAGATTTACACCATGTCTGCACATTCAAAAAATACAGACGGCTAAGTTGACGACTTGGCTGGACTCAAACGCCTCGGTCAGCAGGATATAAACCACAGTGGCTCAGTTCAGACCAGTACTATCACACCAAACTGCCATATCTTAGAACATTAATTAGCTGTCTATCTTTTTTTTATAAAGGCCTAGAAAATAGCTGAGCTGTGTTAGGGCTTGGACCACCATTCTTTTAGTAACCCTCATTCTCTGTGAAAACACTCCACTCTGCTTCCTGCTCCTCTCCCTTTAAAATGCCAAAGTTGGCCCAGCGGACTTTAATTCCTTAACGCTTCCTCATTAGCCCTGTGTTAAAACACCAGCAGCTTCCTATCCTTGTAATGGCACCATTACATCCATCAATAATGCAGTGGGGGTAAGTACAGGTAGCTTTACTGCCCCTCAGGACTAATAGAACGGACACGAGAGCAGTTTCCTCACCCAAGTGGCCTCGCCAAACAAAGGTTTGTAAGGGTGTGTGTTTGTTTATCCTCACCCATAATGCCTTTAGTGGATAACACACAAATACGTGCTTATGTAGTCACATGTTACACAGTGTGTACGTGCGAGGAAAACACACATCCTACATTGCTGTATCACAGCAGGGTGCAAAAATGTAGACAAAGTAACTGTGGAAATATACCACATGCTCTCACAAGCATTGTGCATCACACGCATCACATGATCACATGGTGTGTGAGTGGGAGTCTTTGTGTGCTGTAAGCATATAGAGTGGAGGAAGTGTGTGTGTGTGTGTATGTGTTGGAATTCCTAGAGTAAAGAGAGGGTACAAGAAGATAGATTGTTGATGCTGCATGTTTCTTTTTTACTAGACACTGTGAGAAAGTGTGTGTGTGTGTGTGTGTGTGGGAGAGTGCTACTCCTACATGTATCCATCCAGACAGAGCTACGCAGCCGTGTGGGAGGGGTTATGAGAACAATGATGGGTTCTCGTCTCTCCCTCCCTGCACACAGTGTGTATGAGCGCGTGGGAGCACATGCATGATGACTGTGTGTGTGTGTGTGTGTGTGTGTGTGTGTGTGTGTGAAGGGTGATGGACTCTCACATGTGGCTGTGGAACTGAAAGGTAAGCCCTTTTTCTTTATCTTGGTGGACTCCTTCAGTCTACGGACTTTAAGAATGTTTTGAAATTAATTTTCATATTCTCTCTACACACCTGGAAGATATTTGACTCCTATCTATCACCCTAACATGTCTTAACTGTATGCTCATCTTTCTTTGTTCACGTTGCCTGCCTCTCCACTTTGAGCACTTAGGTACTTAGTGTGTCTAAGTGGGATTGAACATATTAAAGAGATTATTGGCTCACAGTAACTCCATCATCCACACCTACCATTTGTCATGTGTCAGTTTCATGTGTGCGTATATTAGCTGTGGGCTGCGACAAACCCTCTGAGACAGTTTACCCTCAGTCCCAATTTGTCCAAACGGTTTACGACAGGGTTCCCCGAGGATACACCTTCCATTTTTCATTGTCTTCCCACGCTTGTCTCGCTCTGTCTGACACACATACATACACACACACACACAGAAGCACACAAATGCAGTGCATATGTGTGCATCCTACATGGTGGCAGTGGCGGCATTTCCATATCAAAGACTGTCTCCCATCAAAGGAGCTGTAATGGGCGGTAAACTTTCCATAATCATTTGTTGCGGGCTAATATTAGCTCCTGGCTGTGTAGTAGAATGACATCTGAGGCACAGACAGGAAGAGGAAGCATAGCGGGAGGTGGGAGAATTAGAAGGGAGTAGAGGGTGAAAGGTAGAGGGGTCGTGGAGATGAGGCGAGCGTGAATGAGATGAAGGAAAAGGACAGTGGAAAGAAAAGAAACAGAGCACAAAGGCATCAGGAGGAAGAGGAAAGAGACAGGCAGTGTGGAGTAATTTCACACGCCTGGTTGCTCCCTGCAGACAGCACACCCCCCTCCACTCCAAAATCTCACACACATGCACACACACACACATACTACATCTCTGCCCCCCACCCCCACTGGCTGGCGGGGTGGGGGTGGGGGGCAGGCATAGCGGCCCTTTGTTTGACATATAGCTGCACACAAAGACATTCAGACCTGAAGTAGCAATGGAGAGTACACCCCTCCACACACACAGTCAGACACTCTCATCAGGACCACTTCTGATTGGCTCAAACTAAACAACGTGCTGATGCTGGAGGTTGCCTCTATAATCAAACAATGCTTCTGGTTGCATTTCTCTTTCCAAACGTCTGCACTCTTCTTCTCTGACATTATAAAATGCACTAATAATGAAGCTGCTTCCAAGAGAAGCTGCAAGAGACCTTTGTCTCCCCTCAGACAAAAGAGGAGCTATTGACTCTACAGAGCACATCAGCTCGCTCTGAGACCATTCCTGTCCTGAGGTGATGCGAGTCGACTGTCACCGGTATCCTCGCAGAGACCCGACATGAATCATTACACTGAATGTACAGTTCTCAGCGATCAATGTTTTTTTTTTTCATCTTCCAGTTTTGTATTCAGAACAGAAGCCAGAGTGTCTGTTGTGGGTAGGATTTTTTTTTAAAGGTTTGATGCATATGGATCGTGAGTAAGAGCAGCATTTTGCCTCCATATGGTGCCTGAACGATGAAGGGGCATTCAGTGATAACCCGGCATGAAAGTGATTGGTGCACCAGCGTGCGTGTCTGATGAAATCAGCCATAGGTTAAACACCGTTGCATTGTCGGGGCACGGGAGCAGAAGTGCAGTAGTAAATGAAATGTTAAAGCTTTACTTACACCTGTTAGTGCTACTGTGCCCTTCTGCTACTGTGCCGCACACAGATTAACGCCACCATGACAGAGACGCGGCAGCCATCTTTGTTTACTACCAGCTTTTCTTTTTGTGTATTACACTGAAGAAGAAACAAAGGTTCGGTCTCGAGGGTTGTGGTGGGGCTGATTTTGTGGCAGTAAAAGAACATCCTACTTTTTTTCTGTTTTGTAGTTAAGGCTTCTTTCCATATTTCAGGGGGGATCTTTTCAATGAGATGACAAGCTTTCTGCAGGAATCTGTACTAAATGGATTTCACACCACACTCCTCGCAACAGGGGATTTATGGCGCTGGCGGGCAAGAGAGCAGTATCTGCCACCAGAATGTCAGCACTTTCCAATCCGCCATTTGAACTGCAAAACACTGTGGTTTCCCACAGTGTTTTGCAGTGTACAAGACACTGTACAAGATAGTTCACGGCATCAGCCCCCCTTGGAATCCTTAAAAAAAAACAAAAAAAACAAACTTGAAACATAAAACGGAGCTGGTGTTTCTCCACGATAAAACCAGAAGTAAAACCCACAGAGGACACGAAGTCTGTGGGTATATACAAAGTGTAAGGCATTTCTGTTTCTAAGAAGTCTTTGTGAACGTGAGGAAGCCCAACCCTGCATTTTTTTTTTCAATATGGAAGTTATTACCACAGCGCTTAATCCTGCACACTGTGTGCAGCTACTTAGAGAGAGAGAGAGAGAGAGAAAGTGTGTGCATGAAGGGGAGGGGAGAGAGGGGGGAGAAAGAGGTGAGGCTTTAATTCCAGCTGAGGATGGCAGGTATGTTAAAACCAGATAAAACGAGACATTAATTGAGTGACAGAGTTTGCTAGTGGGTTTTATCACAGGATACGTGTGTGTGTGTGTGTGTGCAGGCTTGTGAGAAAAAGAGGATTTATGCTTGTGTGGTCTTACTGAGTCTCTCTTTTTTTTCTTTTTTTGGTTTGCTGGTTTTGGGCCATTCCTAGGAGCCCGGTGTGTAGGCAGGAGGTGTGAGAGCGAGGATAGGTGAACCAGGTGCCGCTTCCTTCCTCAGCGTGTGCAGCTGTCTCAAAAGCCTCTTGATCCCAACAGAAACTTGAAATCAGAGAGCTTTGATAGGCCACTTGGAGGGGAGGCTTTAAAAGATGTGAACGTCCTTGCACGTCATTTCTCTTCAGATGCTGTGATTTGTGTCGAAATCTCCAGATTCTCACACAGTTCGAATCACCTCCAGGAAAGAGCAAAAGTGACCCTTTTCTCATACACGGACATACGTGAGTCCCGAGTTTGTTAATCAGTGCTCAAAAAGTTTTTGCCACAGTTGAAAGCTAATACTATTCAAGGCCTTGTGTGAGTGCGTCTCCAGCAGCCTCCGTCTGACGCTTTTAGCGGGGCTTTGAGGACACATTTGCTTTCATTTGAGGAGCAGACCGAGGTAATTTTGACCAGACCCTGGAGCCTCTGTGCTCATCTTTTCTATTCCCATCTCTTTTTTAGGCTGCCCTGATTCCATATCCTGGTTTTTTTGTAGAGGAGGTGAGGGACTATTGTAGCACAAAGTACAGCATTCACTCTGATGGTAACAGAGATACATGTGAACATAACGCACCCCTGAGTGCGCCATATGACGCCTCATTATATTTCACTGACTGATACAGTTCAGGCTTTCACAGGAATTAAAGGCTCAGTTTGCCTAAAATACAAACAACACTGTTAGCAAAGTCAGATAAAAGCAACATTATCCACATGGATGCATTAACCTAACCATGGATTTAAGAGTTGTTGATAATTATAAATGGTTTAAACAGCTTCTTGGTTCTTCTTCTTCTTCTTTTTTTTTTTTTTTTTTTTTTTTTTTTTTTACAAATACTAATATCAGTTTGTGTGATCAGTCAGATGATCTGCATATGACTTTGAGCTGACAATGAGCAAAATGGGCCTCATTCATGCATTTGTAAGCCGAATTAATTAAAGCGCAATGTATGGAAGCCTAATAGGTGATTATGTATTTAAATGAATGTTATTTGCATAATATATCCATTTTGTTAATGCTGGTAATCGATTTTTGTGATTGCAGCCTATTTCCAAACATACACAAGAATAATAGCAAACAGTCACTTTATAATGTGCTTACAAACAACGATAAACTACATTAATGACTTTTATTATTTATTGTTATTGTTATAGTTCATTATTATTATTCACCCTGAAAGAATAACTCTGTTGCATAGGATTTTGAATGACATAAACAGAATATGCATAAAACACAATAAAGATAAAAAAGAAATAAATCCCTGCATCAGTTGCATCAAGTACAACATGGCATGATGTAAGCATGAAAAAGTGAATCGTATTTATCATTTAACATAAGAATTTATATTTTAGTAGCTCCATAATGTAAAGATTATCCACCATACAGTCTTTTCACTTCATAATGTGAAACTTAAAATTTAAAATTCTATTTAGACGCTTCTTCCTTCCAAGTAACATTTTCAGATTAGTTTGTTGTTAAAAATGAAATATTAATACTTGATAAGATTGTAAATAGTTATGTAATTATTCTATAGCTTTTGCACAGTTCTTGTCTTTTTCCACCTCCGTACAGTTCTGAGTAAATTCATTTGCCAAAAAATAGACAAACACATATTAAAGATGAGTTTTACACAGTATAAGTGTATATATAGTAATTACATTTTCTACTGCCATTTTAAGGAAATCATTATTGTGAGTCATTTTGGATGCAATAATCATGCTGTGGAAATTTGATATCATGACAGTCTGCAGCTGCACCCTGTCACAGAAGCAGGTAATCACCTTTCAGATACCTGTTATGAAGAAATCATGGAAAAATTCAAATTTTTTACACAATATTTTTTATTGTAGGGTCTACCTTACATTATTAAGCACCTTGAGGCGACTGCTGTTGTGATTTTGCGCTGTATAAATAAGGTTGAATTGAATTGAATTGAATTGAATTGATGATATTTTTTTACCATCTTTAATTCCATGTTGTGGTAAATATATTTTAGCCCTTTGTAACCTGCTATGACAGCACAACTTTTGTTATATTAAAAATTATAATAATAATTAATTCAAACAAAAAAAACAACCAGATGAGGTGTATTATTTTGGAACTTTTCAGTGATGTTTTACCGCTTTTGCAAGACTGGTTTAGAATCTAATGCATACAATAAAATCAACAGAATTGAATAAGAGTACAAAAACATATTTGCAGGGAATTTTGTGATCAAGCTGTTTAATTATTATAGACTCTTAATTAATATGAAGTTATTATATCCTGAGTGCGAAACTGAATCCATCCTTTTGGGGACTGTGTCTTGCTGACACACCCAGCACCACCAATAACTCTCATCTCTGAGGAAAAATATTCAGATTCCATTTAGTCTCCTCTCACACTTAAATCAATAACCATCCACTCTGTTACACCCCAACAACATCTGCCTCCATTGGTCCAAAGACGGCAGTTGCTTTTTCTCTGAGCCAATTGATGCTGATAATCATAGGTATGGAGCTGCAGGCTGTGCGTGTGCATGATTAACGAGACTGCTATCAACACAAAACGGACCTCAGCGCCGCAGCGCTGCTTGGGACAGACATGGTCAACGGGGAGGTGCATGTATATGTACACACGGATGCAAAGCACATGCATCATGCCTGTGTGCAGTCGCTGACCATGCTTATGTGATTTATTACAGTTAATTAATACAAAGATTCTATATGTGTGAGGAGTCCCAGTCCAGCCTGTTTAGCACACACCACTGGCCCTCTATTATTATTCTTAAAGGAAAACAAATTAATTACTCTGACATTTGCTTTCCTCCCACAGGCCGGCCGTCAGCCTTTATTTGGAGAGCAGAAGCTTTTCCACACTACCTGAAATCAGCTGAGAGGTAGGAATTACTGCAAATGAGTCTGTTTACTGCCTGTTTGCTTCAGCCGTGTGAACATGAAGGTCACTTTCATTTGGCTTTGATTGCACTCATTTGATTGCAATAAATTTATACTTCAAGTTTCTCCTTTTCAGATGTAAACAGTTGCAGTGACACCTTGTAACCAAACTCTGTGTGAGAAAAGAAAAAAAAATGTTCCACCCGTGTCTGAATTTAATTGCACCTAATCATGGGTCCAAATTGAATAATAATATTTTTATTATATTTTATTTTTATATTTTTATTTTTATTATATTTTAATTGAATAAAATAAATTACATTTAACAAGTATAGCTCCATAAATCAATGAAAAGCATTTGCTTTTTTGTGGTTTCCACTGGTTACTCTGGTTGGCAGTCAGGTCAAGGTCACACTCTGCATGCCTCCTCTGTATAAAACTGCCTGTTTGTTCAGTCGGGCTGGTTCCACTGCTGATTAGGAGGCCACTGTGGCTGATAGTGTGAGGTGGCAGCAGGACGACTCCTCGTCCTGGAAACTTCAATGATTCAGCTGAAATGCACCAAGGCAGCTATTTTAAAGGCGACTCTAACATTCGGAATTATCCATATTTTTCCAAAGACAATGATAAAAAAAGGCAGTTATTTTAATTAGAGTCTCTTATTTTTATGCTAAGGTCTTATAAATTGTGTTTTATATATATACAAAAAAGACATAGTGACACAGTAACAAAGGACCATTATTTCCTAACATGTCTATAAAAATGAGTGGGTGATCATTTATTTTCATATATGGATAAACTGTTTTTCAATTACTCTGTGATAAGAAATGTAATTACTAACTAAATGGGTTTTTGGAGAATTTTTTTCATGAATGAATGAAGCAACATATTCATAAAGTTCATCACAGTCAGTAGGAGGTGGTTGGGGTGTATGATGGCCATACTAAGTGCTGACTAATTTATGTCCAGCAAAGCATCTTTGAAGAATAAAGATAAATAATAACCTTGTATTTTTATTATTTTTATTTTTTAAATAATATTTTCTCACATTAAAACAACTTTTTATCGCATGTTCTATTTGTAATGATTCACAGGCACACATATTATAATCTACTTGCTCCAGTGTTTTTGGAGCAAGTCAGTTTTGCCTTGCTCCAAAAGCATTAAACCTCAATTAACCAGACATCAACTGCCTTACTGCACGCTGACGTCTTTTACTTTTTAGAATTTTGATATATTCTGCTACTTTGACTTGTGGTGGAGTAGTTTATTACTTGTACCTGCTGGCAGACATAAATCCAGTTAAATTCTCTTCTGTCAACACACCCTGATGTCTACAGTGACAAAATATGATGAATAGGCTCTGGTTCTTTACACACAGTGTGAGCTACATAATGCAGTGTTGGTCAGTTCTAACATGTACACTACGAAAATGGTTTCTGCCAGCCGGCTGAGCTTCACGTCAAGCTGTCCTCTGGCGTAGCTGTGTGTCCGCTGTGACAGACCACTTTCATAAAGTCTCTGCCTGTCAGTCCATTCAGCAAATCATGCCCCACTGGAACTACTCTCCTTCCTCTAGCTCTGTTTTCTTTCTCTCTCACACACACAGATCCCTGGGGAGCTTGGCAGACATCCTACTCAGTTAACTAGAGGGATAAAGCAAACTGTCTGCACAGCTCTTGAGGAACGCCATAGCAACCTTTTCTCTCCTCCGAATAATCCCACACTCTTATCCCTGAAAGTTCTTCCTTTGCTCGAAAAATCGACACTAAACACACAACAAACTTGCTCATAAAGACCAGGAGATAATGCTCTTGTGTCTGAGAATGTTTTAATTAGTTTTGAGTTCTGGGTTGGATTCAATCAGATAATCCTGCCTCTGCTTGCGTGCACCTGCTTCGTGGCTATGAGTCACTGTATTCAATTTGCATTTGCACTCTTCGAAGCATGGAACAAATTACATAATTGCTTAAATGCTTGAATGTATTTTTTTTTCTTTTCCTTTCTCTTTTTTGTTACACAACTGGCACATCCAGCTCCTTGCACGATTAATCATTTTCATCCCTGACTTCATTTTTCTTCCATCATTTTCACATTAGGATTAATATGACAAAAGCTGTCTCCTTCACCTGGCTCAATCAGCTAAGCTATATTTCAGCCTTATTACAGATCTTATCATTTAATGTGGCCTGGAAATGACTCCAGCCACGGTGCAGCCTAAAGGTAGTTACCTCCCATTTTAAATTGCTCTGCGGGAAGGATTATAAAAGTGACACACATTCTGGGATGCTGGGCCTCAGAGTTCACACTGGAGCTAATTAGGGAAAGCAACAATTTAATCTGTGATTCGCTACCACAGGCTCTTGCAGATGACAACTCAATTTGGTGCTCTGTACACAGAGAGGAGAGAACCAGATGTGAACATTTCTCACATGTGTGTGTGACAAGAGTGCTTGTCTTCCATTCCTTTCTATCCCTCCTAACCTTCCCTCACCCTCCCTTTCTTCACCTCTGTCTCATAGCTTCCTTCCTGTCTCTTTCTGTTCCCGTCTTTCTAATTGTGGATGCCAGCTGCTTCAGAGCTTCTGCTGCTGCTGCTGTGGTGCCACGCCTGCGAAGTGTCCAGCCCAGAGTCCCTCTCTCTTTTCTCCCCCTCTCTGCAGCTGCAACAGAATAGCTCCCCCATCATGAAATTATCAGTGGCTCCATGGCCTCGCCTTGCGACACCGTGACACACCACTTTGTTGCATTGTGCCTCTTACTT
Source organism: Perissodus microlepis (assembly GCF_051167445.1). Lineage (NCBI taxonomy): Eukaryota > Metazoa > Chordata > Actinopteri > Cichliformes > Cichlidae > Perissodus > Perissodus microlepis. The sequence continues at coordinate 5,787,352 of NC_140471.1, read as the reverse complement.
GCAGGCACAGATGGTGGTATAGTTGGTGTTCTCTGTCAGAGTGCTGACACACGGTTCCTAAAAAGGAAAAGAAAAACAGCAGGGAGAGGGATGAGAGTGACAGTAAATACTGGTTAGCGCTGTCCTCTTAAAGCAAAAGGTGGGAGTCCCTCAGGTAGTCCAGCTTCCTCCCACATCCCAAAGACATCCACATTAGGCTAACTGGTGATTCTAAATCAGGATGTGCAGTAAAGTTCTGTACAGCCTACAGACTTTTAAGTGGACGCTAAGACTAGAGCAGTATATAAATACAAAGTCCGGTTCCATTTCCACACCCATAAGATGCTTTAAAATTAATTTCATTAAACAGGATGCAGCAGGGTTTAGATTAAAGGTTGCTCATCCTACCAAAAAGGCACTAATATAGGTGACATGTCAAAACATTAAGGCAGCAAAGCTCAAGAAAAGATAACAACATACCAGATTTTTCCAGTTAAATAAAGCTAATACTGCCGTTCAGCTTTTCTTTACAGTCATCTACACCGTAAAAAAAAAAATCCTAAAAAAACAGTAACATTCCGGCAGCTCGGGCGCCAAAATCACACCATAAAATAACAGAAAATAACTTGCATGAAAATACGGTTATTTTCAGTAATGACAATACAGTTTGTTGCCCTAACTTTACATGGGATTTTGCCTTTTTCAAGTGCTTTTAAACATTAAATTAGGAACAATTTAATGTGATTAAACAATGAAATTACCTATAAACAAGGTCAATGAATGCGGCAATATGAATAATAATACTTAAATGTACAGAAATATACAGTTAACAGTGGGTTTAAATAATAATGGATTGCATTCATATAGCACTTTATGAGACCCTCAAAGTGCTTTACAATTCCACTTTATAATTCCCCTCTGGCCATCACCAGTAGGTGGCAGGTGAAGTGTCTTGCCCAAGGACACAACGACCGAGAGTGTCCGATCCAGGGCTTGAACCGGCAACCTTCTGATTACAAGGCGAACTGCCAACTCTTGAGCCACGGTCGCCCTAAATAACAATAATAATAATTATTATTTGATGCAAAAAAAAAGTTTATACAAATCATTTTATATATTTTTCCATAGCATTACATTTGAATTTAACAGTTCAATCTTTCAAATAACGGACAAATATTTATGAAATTATGATACATTTGTGAATCTATTTTAACAATCTAAATATGCACAGATACAGACAGACAGATACATTTAAAAAAACAAGAAAATTGTGTTTTATTACATTTACAGTGATTTTACGTTAATTTACATTTGAAATGTAAAATCACAGTCTATTTATGTGAATTTAATGATATTCTAGAAGAACAGTACAAAACTGTAAAATACACTGTAAAATACTTTTATATTACAATTTCTTTTACAGTGTACATATATATTTAAACATTTTAGAACACTATATTTATTTAAGTCCACAGTATGCTTATAATTTGCAGAATTTGGAACTGTTTGCATTTATAGCATATATATTTCACATCTTATTATCCAGTATATTTCCATTTTTATTTTGTTTCCAGTGTTAAAATAGTAAAATATTCCAGGTCTTTTGCATTATCTTAATCTCTTTGTGCTATGCTGCATAGAAACAGCCCTGTTGCTGAGCTATTTTCCTAACTTAAACCAAAATAGTGTCCTCCTTCAGTGTAGCTCTGTAAATTATATTTGAACTGACAGAACAATCAGTATGATATCCACATCAGTTAAATTTAATTTTTTAGAGATGGTAAAGGCATTAATATAAATACAATGTGGTGTACAAATTTAAAAACTAAAGATTTGACATGTTTTTGTGAGCTCTCTAGCACAAAATGGAAAAAGATATATTTGTTAGTTGGTTTTGGTTCTTTTCTTAGGATTTGTAGGCACAAAGAAAAAAATCTCAGAGTTTTCAGAGTGCTGTGCACATGTACCTACATTTGAGCATGTGTGTTCCTGTAGCATCCTCTAAACCACAGAGACTTTGATAGCAGCCCATGCAGAGCAACAGACACAGACCAATGGCTTCCTCTAATGAGCAGACTGTTGTTGGTCTGCCGTGGGGACCCTGCTTCAGGGCTGGCACACATTGCAAGATTTTATGAACTAATTAAGCACTAAAAGTTGCCTTCTTTGACAAGAAAGTCCAGATTTTTATGCAAAGTCAAAGAAAACTACTGGGGGATGGGAAAAAAATCAGAAATTTCATTCCTATGTTTCATTTGCATTTGCAGTCATAGAGTCTGGTAAGACCTGGTTCAAGTTTAGACCAGATCTACCAGCACAGAAAGAGACAGTCTGCTGTTGATAGGTGTTAATTAATCTTCCTGAAGCTCTGCCACTGTCCTGATATGACCTGGAGATATTGCCACATTTACTTTGGAGAGAAAATGAAGGGTTAGGTAAGTATTAAAACCAAACAGCTGCTTAAATTTTAGCATGTATAGCTAATTTTGCTCCATAAAACAGCTTTCTTATGTTTAACTGACTGTTTTAAACAAAGCTGACAGGTGGATGCAAACACAAGTTACCCCTCTATGGGGATTCACCTCTTCTAATTCCAGTCACTGCATTAGGTTGTCACGTTTGTCGTGTGAGTGGCAGTTTTGATGGAATTATCAAGAGTGTGTGTTTATGCTTTGTGTAGTCTTTGTGATACCTTAAGTGCAACATTCAGAGTTTAATTATTTATGGTTTTAAATGGTCACTTTTTTCTAATTAGTTAAACATAAAGTAATGAAACCTTTCTGACCTTGAAAACTGATTCTGACTCGAGGAAAAACAAATATCAAAAAGTTCAGTTGGTGTTTTTCAGAGCATTTACATTAATGCTCTTTCCAGGTGTTTCCCACATCAATGTTAAGAGCTCCTTTGCGCTGATGATCTGCAGCACTGAAAGCGTTTTAAACACAGTTTAAATGAACAGAAAAGACAAGATAAGGATGCTGAAAATGAACCGCCAGGAAACAGACACATCCACTGGGAGAGGCTAAAAAACAATATATAGTTTTGCTTAATGCCTGTTTTTTTTTTTCCAAGATTCCCTGCAGATACATTTGTGAATAAAAGCTGAATTACCTTCCCCAAATTCTGGAGCATGAATGTTGTAAAATTAGCTGCGATGTCACAAAATCCTGCTTGCAGATCCACGTGTCAAACTCGGAGTTGAGGTGAGCACAGAGGAATGTTCCCTTCTTCAGCAGATGAAGATGTGGAAACAGCCCTCTGGTGTCAAACTCTACAACATCATAGTGACAAAAACATATTTTTGGTGAGTATCAAAAGGAATTTCCTCTGAGATCAGGCTCTGTCACTACATTTTGAACATGCGGTACCAGTCACTCAGCCCGGGGATTGTTCCAAATTCCTCGATCCTATTAGATGACGCATGTCAGGAAGTCACATTTTGCATTTCCTAAGCTGTAAATGCAGCTCAATCTGTAGATCAGCTACATTTTTCTGTGACTCATGAGAAGACTGCAACTTTAACTGTGCAGCTCCTTTCAAGCAGCAATGGAGTTCACCTCCACGTTTCCCTCCTCGCTCTGGGAATCTGAAAAGACGTTAGATTGGCAGGTCGGGCTGCTGTCAGTATCTGTCTCCGTCACCTGTCCTGCTCGGCAGCCAGCTGCTCCGCCTGTGATAAGACTGGAGTTTATTCTGAGGCTGAAAATACCGGACTCAGTCTGGCTGCGTGCCGATCGCCTAGCCTCTCTGTCTTCTCACAAACCAGATTACAGATTTCTCACTGTCGTTCAGTCGGCCGTGATGAGGGTGAACGAGCTTGTTTGTAAATTCCTTTTGTGTTTTTTTTTCTTTTAATTTTTTTGAATTCATAGCTGAGAAACAGTTTTGTTTCTACACTCTCATCCTGTCACTAAAGTTGAATAATGGATTTGATTCACAGTTAAATCTTAAAATAGGAAAACATCTGCTTGAGCAATGAACAGGCCTTTAATGGCGGTACGCTGGAATCAAAAGATTCTGGTTATGCTTTAAACTGACATATTTATAAAAAAGAATGCGACTTAATGAATGACTGGGTTAATGCAGAATTCCTGCTGCTCTCCTCATTTCTCACAAGTGTCAGCTACCTTCAGCTCCTCGTTCTCCTCCTCCTCCTCCTTCTGAAATGAATGATGTTAAATCAGTGATGCCAATGTCAGCCACTGCCTGCATGACTGATCTGAATAAAATGGGCAAGGATCCATTAGGAAACAAAAAGCTTGCTTTTATCCAGCAGGCACTCTCTGTTTCTCCTCTCCATCTTCTGTCTTCCCCACACTCCCCTCTGCGTAATGCAGCGTAAGCACAGCTGTCTAAAAGCAGCATGAAGGATAGACGTCTCTTACAGGAGCTGAGGGAAGAAGGAAGGAGGTGGGGAAGGCTTGGACTCTACCTCTTCAAAGACTATCAGAAGTATCACTTGAAGCTCTTTTCTCAACTGAGTGGTACTGAGGTTAGTGAGGGTGCTTTCTGCCTTTGCAGCTAACCTGCAAACTGTTCTGATGGTTGTCAAACCACATCTTAACTAATACATACGAAGGTGTCACAACTCGTTATTAAAGACACAGAGTTGTTGTCTCTGTTGTCTTTAGTTTACAGGGGAAAGAGTTAAGCCCAAACCTTTAATAACAACTTTGATGATAACATGAACCTACGCGGTATTTTTAATAACCAAAGCTTTAATTGTCCTATTAGACCATGGGAAATCTTTCTCTAAAGTTAAGTTCAGTCAGGACCACCCATCTGTCAAAGGCAGGTTGTTATTTCTATTCTGGGACCCCCGCCCCCATCCTTCCATGGAAAGCATAAGGCAGAGAGTGCAGCAGATAGACCCCAGCACACAACAGGACTGTCCTTAATTATTCTGATTAAGTCAGGTGCAGCAGAAAGGGAGGAGCTGGGTTGCAAAGTGGTATGCAAACACCTGCTGTAGCAGTGGACAGACTGAGGGAGCTTAAATAACACAGCCACTAGGAGATTTATTAGTAGGATGTCAGTCAGTAGTATTGCATTGTGGGCTGGCACTGAGATCTGTCAGGACAGTGGTGAAGCTTGACCTTTTGGCCTGCCTGACCTAAAGCTCTGTCAAGGGCTGGAAATTTCAAAGCCTGGGATTCAGACCATAAAACCGAAGTTAGTTGCATTCAGTAAAATGTTTAAATGCAAAAAAAATCAGGAATATTCAATATAAAAATGAAAACCACAGAAGAGCTGCCAGCCTTGCAGAAGAGAGGCACCAAGAGGGTTTTGTCCTCTGTATCTGTCTGTTCCCATTCTAACCATCAACCCCCCAGCAAAACGTCAGTGACCACCTCAGGCAGACAGCTGAGGCTTGATATAAAGAGAGATACACTGTAAAACAAATTGTAATATAAAAGTATTTTACTGTGTATTTTACAGTTTTGTACTGTTCTTCTAGAATATCATTAAATTCACATAAATAGACTGTGATTTTACATTTCAAATGTAAATTAACGTAAAATCACTGTAAATGTAATAAAACATAATTTTCTTGTTTTTTAAATGTATCTGTCTGTACATTTGCATATTTAGATTGTTAAAATACATTCACAAATGTATCATAATTTCATAAATATTTGTCCGTTATTTGAAAGATTGAACTGTTAAATTCAAATGTAATGCTATGGAAAAATATATAAAATGATTTGTATAAACTTTTTTTACATCAAATAATAATTATTATTATTGTTATTTAGGGCGAGCGTGGTTCAAGAGTTGGGAGTTCACCGGTTCGAGCCCCGGCTCGGACACTCTCGGTCGTTGTGTCCTTGGGCAAGACACTTCACCTGCCACCTACTGGTGATGGCCAGAGGGGAATTATAAAGTAGAATTGTAAAGCGCTTTGAGGGTCTCATAAAGCGCTATATGAATGCAATCCATTATTATTTAAACCAACTGTTAACTGTATATTTCTGTACATTTAAGTATTATTATTCATATTGCCACATTCATTGACCTTGTTTATTGGTAATTTCATTGTTTAATCACATTAAATTGTTCCTAATTTAATATTTAAAAGCACTTGAAAAAGGCAAAATCCCATGTAAAGTTAGGGCAACAAACTGTATTGTCATCACTGAAAATAACCGTATTTTCATGGGAAAGTTATTTTCTGTTATTTTATGGTATTATTTTGGCGCCCCAGCTGCTGGAATATTATGTTTTTTTAGGATTTTTTTTTTTATGGTGTACGTCGCAATAGGCCTAGGCTGCTGGGGCTTCCCATGATGCACTGAGTGTTTCTTCTTCATTCACTACGTGTCTATACACGTGCAGTTAATCATTAGTTATCAGTAGTCGCTGGCTCTTTTACATAGCGTGTCTTTGTCCTGTCCTTCCTCCCATCACCCCCAACAGATCGTGGCAGAAGGCAACCCGTCGTGAGCCTTGTTCTGGTGGCGGTTTCTTCCTGTTTAAGGGGAGTTTTTCCTTCCCACCATTTCCAGGGGTTCTAATTGTTTCATCACTAGAGTTATCACTCAGATATTTAAGGTCTTAACCTGTCTTAACCAGTAAATTACCTTGGCATTGTTGTCATAAACAGACATTTTTTTAAGACTCCAGTGATTAGCAAATTTTACACCAGGTGGAGGCATAGTGTGTTGCCACAAAAGGCATGATAGAAAAGCTTAATAAATAATGTGAAGAAAAAATATTAGATATATAAAACTAAAGCTGTTTAGATATCTTTACTTTGCATATTAGATATGTAAAGTAAAGAAAACTATTAAAGAAATGTTCCCATTCTAACCATCAACCCCCCAGCAAAACGTAATAAGACATGAGAAAGGAAAAAAAACCCAAAAAACAAGCTTGTGCCCACATAAACGCAAAGCAGGAGATGAAGCATAGCTGAATATGTTTCCAAACCAACTTCATTTTAAGCCAAAGACTAGAAAATATGGTGAAGCATATCTTCCCTTTGGCTTCACCTGCACAAGTGCCAAGGTAGGTCTCCCCTGCATAATTGGTCTTTCCTTCGTCGGGAGCAGCGCTGGGCTTTCCAAATCACGGACAAACTGTATCCCACATTCTTGATTTTTAGTTCACAAACACTTCTTATAATGACTAACAACTCCTGACATTTTGGAGATGTTAGCTCTTTATACAGTAAAGTTACAGTGGGATACAAATAATATCAGGCTGATCCTGCCACGATTTGTTCCCCCTGTCTAAATCACGGACAAACAGTATCCTACAGCTGTTTATGTTTTTAAACCCATTTTGCACAGAGAGGCATTTTTTGAAAAATGTATTGATAGCAATGTTGAATATTATTACACAGGAAAAAAACAACTACACGTAAAATAATTACATCGTGACGCCTCTGCCTTTCTAAACAGAGGGACAGTAACTGCGTGTGTATATGTAAGCGTGTAAAAACTGAAGATAATCAGATTAACAGTAACAGTATTTTGTCTCTATTTGCCATTCTGCAATTCATCTCATGTAAACAATAACGTGTGCACAGCGTGACGTGCAAAAAGACACATACCTTTGACGTTGCGTGATGAACCCTGTATTCCTCGTCCACACGTAAACGCATAAAAGGAGTTTTAAAAAATCTCAGTTTTCGGTGATTCGAAACGCTGTTTACGTGTGGACGAAACAGCTGCGTTTTCAGAAATACCCGTGTAGGTGTGGACGTAGTGTAAAAGAGTTAGTAGTTTATTTTCTTACTACCTGTAAGTTATTGCAGATTTCTTGTATTTGCTTAATTGTTTACTAAATGTTTGAGGTGTGAAATAAACCGCAATGGAGCAAAACATGGGTGTGTGTGGTTGGAGGATGTGTTTGTGCGTGAGTGCGTGTGCGTGTGCGTGCGCGCGCGGGGGGGGAGGCAGCTCTGTTTGCTGCTCTCTTAATGCATCTGTTGTTTCAATTCTTAGCAGATGTCAAAATATTAGAAGTTCCTAATATTACAACGAAGTATTGGTTTAACACTGGATCATTCACTACAGGGAAACCTCCACCACCCTCACTTTCTGCCTCTGTATACACACTAACAGCATTGGCACTGAACAACTGTACACACACTGATGTGTACGGACAAATACATATGAGCCTTTTCTGACAAAGTGCACTGCGATCCACTTTTTCACAAGCTCTGTGCAGTCGTATGTGTGACTCGGTCCAAATGAACTGGTGATGTAAAGGCTGCTGAGAGAGTTGGGTGGTAAAGCTTAAAATCATTCTGGACAGTCAGAGAAGGAAAGAGTTCTGGAGTCATGCACTTGGATGTTTCAAAGGAAAAGGAAAGATCCTGTGAGCTGTGGTAAAATATGAAAGGTTTTCAGACTTGCTGGAACATAAAACAAAACAGAAATCAATGGAAGCTTTTAAAAAAGTCATTGCCCAAAATCTTCAAACTGAAATGCTAGATCTAAACTGTGTTTCCTCCAATAGCGTTTTGTGACTGAACTGTGACTGAGCTTCCCCCTCTATTTCCACACGCACACACACACAGCTTTCTCCGGCTCCTAATCCCTCAGGCTAGTTTTGATTGTTACTTAAATCTCTGTGTTCCTTCCCTCTGAAAAGACAAAAAAATCCCCCCACATTTTGCACTTCTTTTCCTCCTTCCTCACTCAAGTGTTTCTATCCATTATGCGCAGTGACATTATTTGTCTGAAGGACACTAGCGTTGAGCCAAGAGGCTTCCGCTGGGCTGGCCGAGGCGTTTAATTGAAACCGTAAAAGAACTTTCTTTTGGCACAAAAGCCCTTATGTGTGCTTTGTCACAATTAGATTGACCAGAAAGGCCAGCAGACCTGATAAAAAGGGATTAGAAAAAATGCTGGGATATTATGTTCAGCGTGACATGGCCGCTTGTGGGAGAATTAGTGCAGGCCTGACACGTCCTGGATTAGTCAGGCAAAAGGACAAACCTGTGATTAATGGAGTGGTCAGAGGCTACACTTACAACCCAGTTTCACAACACCTCCTGCACACCTCCCATGGTATTGTAAACTGTCCCTCTCGACTGCTGTCCAGCACAGCACCTCAGAACAGCAGGGGGCAACTTCATCCTGTGAGGTCGCCCGCTGTGAGGGTGCAGAGTTTGGCCTAAAGGGGGCGACACAGTCAGGTTGCCAGGAAAATCTGTTACGTCAAACAGCCCAGTGTAGTCAGCCCCAGTCAGCAGGGCCCAAACCGGTGGAGTGAGGTGCCCCCACCCCCAGACCAAAATATGATTTATGCCAACATGGATGGTCCAGGAAAAGATCAGATTTGACCATCCTCAATAAATCACATTGTTCTATTAGATTTACAATATGGATAAATATACAATATAGATGCAGTGCCCAGGTCCACAGTTACCACACACTGATGGTGACCTAGGCTAATATAATACATTATAATACAACAGCATGTTCTATACTTTGTTATTATTTTGCCACATTATTTTATTATGACTTTTTTTTTACATGCATTACAGTAACAAATTATTACCTTTTAAATATATAACAATTAGAATACAAAAACACACATTTATGAACAGCTATAATTATCATAACAAAGTAAACTTGATATTTATTCCTAAACAGAGAAACAAAATTTTCTAAACAATGAAACACATATTTGTAAAATTGATATTTGTTTATTTAATGCATGTCCAACACGTTCTCACTCCCAAAGTGTAACATTTTAGGCTAGGTGACAAATCGTCGGTCTATTTGGGTTTTTCACCTGCCCCTTGTTGGTCAAGGTAAATCAAGTAATAACCAAAACATTTTTTACAATGATTGGGCTTTGAGCGTGATTTTAAAACTTTGGTACAGTATTTTGTAAAAGTTTATAGTACCAGGAAATGTGGAGGTTTTGATCAGGTCTTAGGTGCCGTAAAGATTTCATTTAGCTCACATCTTGTTATAAATGTTAGTCCGCTCCAGGAATAAAGGCAACCTGTCTGTTAGGACAGCCAGCGGTTTAAATGACAGTATAGGGGGAAACAAAGATTTTAAGAATTCACGTTTATGTTAGCACAATAAACTGATACACTTCAGTTAATGTAGCAACAAGACAATCAGAGCACTTTTTAAATAAGAAATTCTCTCAAGTTGACAGATAAAACAACACACACAGTTTAATTGAGTGAACACCATCATGAGGACAGATACTTCCTTCTACAGTATGAAGCCTTGGGGTGAAGTGCCTACTTAGGCGAAATATTTTGGGTAACTGCCAAAGTGCCCAAGTGCCGTTTAAGATGGCAAGCATTTGGATTTTTAACAGAGCTCTGTGGGAGAGCTGACTAAAGGCATCCCATTAATAACAGAAATATAAATACTGCACATGACACATCCCAGATCTGACTAGCTGCTGCCATAAATAAGAAGAATCAAGCACACAGTTATAAAAGAGGAACAAAAGAGCCTGGCACAGCATGACAGACTCACCAAACACCCACATTTTAGTGGTCAGGAGTTCAGGTTTTTCCCTTTGATGCCCGAATGGCTGAACTTTGATTAACAGTAATATTTTTATGTTTTGGATTTTGATACCAAAGTATCAGGACACAAATTGGATGGCATTCTTCATATTTCATAGACTGACAAATTCTATCTAACTCTATTTTGCTCCTGGCTCTTAAATGTCATGACTCTTTAGGACCCGGTCATTGCACAATTGCACAAAGCCTGTACACAATTCTGTTAACAATTCCAACATACAGACATACCAGGAAACTGATTTTCCTAACATGCCCTGTTATACTGAAGCCCTGCATGCAGATCATTTTCCTGTAAACCTACTTTACAGTGACATTACTCTGAGCTTTGGTACACAGCGGGCTGCTTCAAGGTGGATTAAGGCTTGCCGCTGTGAAACCAAAGTTATTCTCAGCTCCATCATGGCCCTAACCTCAATTCCAAAGCACTTTAAAAATAGGCAATAAATAGAGCACTGTTACATCCAAGGACCCTGCTTAGCATTTCACTTTGCAGTCACACACTTTTTTTTTTTGGCTAAAGATGTGTTTATGTAGCTGAGTCCTGTGTGATGTTTAAGGCTGTCCTTGGGTCACAACCTGCTTATTCAACTTTAATTCTCAAACACTACATTTGCATTGAAAGCTAATCCTCCAGCATGAAATTAATGTTCCTGTTTCTGCCTCATTATCTGCAGGTTAAGTCGTGGTGTGTGCAAGCTGCCAGCATCAGATCATTGTCCTCAAAGTGTGGGGGCAAGAAGGAAAGATGTTGGGTGCCCCCCGGTGGAGACTGTGTACTGTGTGCAAAGTGCTCCCCACTCTCCTTTCAGTGTTTGTTAGTTAATCACCATCTGCTGCTGCTGCAGTTAGTTGTATAGCAAGAGTGGAGAGGAAAGGTGAGTATTCTCAGTCAACCAGCTTCTCGTGCAAATAAATGGTTTTAATGGCTCCACAGTGTGATGAACAAAAAAGCTTCAAAAATACTGGTTGACAGTTTGACTTGGTCCTGTCACTGAAGATTAGCTTCCATTAGCTACCACAGCACTGATGGGTGGGGAGGGTCAGCTGGTGTTGTGAATCAGGCCGCTGAAGTGTCACGCACGGCTTTTTCACAACACCAGGGTTCCTCCCTACTACTTCCTGCTAGGACACATCCACCACATGTCTCTGCACAATGCTGTACATTAGAATACAGCAAAACACAAAGTGTAAATGTACGAGTTACTAACAAGTTTTTAAGGAATGTCATTTCATTGTTAAACAGTAAATAACTATTAACTTGTGACTTATTACCAATAGTATCGTGTTACCTACCAGCTTTGGAACAGTTTGCTATTATCACTATCATCTACACTGTTGTGCCCTTTTGAAACTGAAAATTTTTTTTTTATATATATATATAGGTATATTTTCTTGCCATGTTACACACTAAACTATTTAGACTATGGATCGTAATCTACTTTACAACTTTTGGACTTTGCAAAAGTCTTGGGCCACCCTACATTTCATTGCAATTCTAACAAGCTTGAAAGTCAATCCTTGCTTTGAGCACATTTATTCTTCAACACAGCATGAACTCTCTTAGACAAGCTTTCTTGTCATTTGTTGATAACTTTAGGCTCATTGAATGACATTACAAGCTCTTCTCTGGATGCTGGCTGTCTTTTGTTCTGCACTATCATTCTTTCAACATGATCCCACACTTCAGTGAACAGTAGATGGATCACCAGGTGTCAGGTGCATCTCTCAGGTTCTGTATTAGGTCTTTGTTGGATTTGTTCCAGTTATTTAAGGGCATGACTTTCAGAATCAGTTTAACTGTTTCAGCCCTGCCACTTATGTTTTTGTGCTCTGCTTGTCCAGTTTCCTCAGATTTTTACAGGACACACTTTACCGCCTCTCATGTCAAGCTTTCACCACCTCTGGAAATATTATTTTCTGTCTGTCAAATTGTATTTTATTTGGCATTTTTCATAGTTTTCAATAAAGAAACAGGGTGGGAGGTTATAATAATAATATGTCTGCGCAAAATAGGTTCATTGCTAAGTTGTCTGTTGTGTGTAGACACAACAATGGTTTTTCACTTGTACCTTTTTAGACAAGTGTCTTAAAAACATTCAAAAAATTCAGAAATCCAAAAATTCAGAAAATGATCCAGTGCAATGTCTGAAGAAAAGCTTTGAGAGACTTTCAGAAAGCCTGGAAAACAAAGAAAGAAAAATAAAATAAAAATAAAAAAATAAAAACCAAAAATGGAAGTCTAGCAAATTGAAAGCAAAATATCAGGAAATGAGGGGTGGCTAGAGACTTTTTGTATATATTTTTGTAACTCTTTTTTCTTCTCTGAAATGCTTGTAGGGTTGCTTCATGCAAGACTGTCAGTTTATTCTGAATGTCCTGGTGTAAGTAGCATTGCATAAGAGTGTAAAGAATAAAAGAATGATTTTGAACAAATTCATTTGTTAATTGATCTAAAGTCATTGGGAGTTTCTTTCATTTTCTACTTTTTTCATTTACTATAAGACAATCAATTTCACATTTAACATTTCTTAGAATAGAGACAAGCATGTTCCTCAGCATTTACTTTCATAGCAGTCTTGTATTGTCTTTTCATTTAATTTGTATTGCTACAGTACAGTCATGGCATAAAGAAAGTCAGTTTTAAGAGTTTTCATATCAAGGCACAATAAAAACTCATCTGGTCATCTATAGACCTCAGTTAACACATTAAATGTTAAAGCTCATGACAGTGCAATTAGAAAAAACTAAACTGACTTGTTAGGAATGGTTTCCAGGATGCTTGTTCTCGCTAAAAATGAAGATCGCAATACAGCTTAGATTTGCAAAGTTACATCTGTTACATCTGCAATTAACAAGATTTCTGGAACAGTAATGTTTGGACAGACAAGTGGACGTGGTTGACCATAATGCACAGTGGGGCTACAACCAACCACAACAGTTTTTTTTTTTTTGTGTGTGTGTGTTACTGTTCACTGGGATTGGGAACCACTGGACAGTATAAGGCAGGGGTGGGCAATTCCAGGCCCTGAGGGCCGGTGTCCTGCAGGTTTTAGATCTCACCTTGGGTCAACACACCTGAATCACATGATTAGTTTGTTACCAGGCCTCTGGAGAACTTCAGGACATGTTGAGGACCTAAGTTAGCCATTTAAATCAGCTGTGTTGGTTCAAGGACACATCTAAAACCTGCAGGGACACCGGCCCTCGAGGCCTGGAGTTGCCCACCCCTGGTATAAGGGAAAGAAAGAAAGCGAGTGGCCTTCTTTAAGTTTCTTGAAAACATTTCACCTCTCTGTCTGCTTCTTCAGTTCTAAAACCTTTGATTTTAAAGCCCTCCATGGCCTAGCCCCATCTTATCTCTCTGAACTGCTACAGCCTTATATGCCCACCTGCTCTCTGATCAGATGATCAGCTGTTCCTGAATGTACCCAGGACTGAGTGTAAACTTAGAGGAGATCATGCTTTTGCTGTAGCAGCTCCAAAACTGTGGAATGATCTGCCTGTAGAGATTAGAAAGGCTCTTCTCTGCCTGCTTTTAAATCGCTTCTGAAAACGCATCTCTTCACCTTGGCCTTGGCGCCTTGTGAGATGTTGGTTTTAGTTTATTATTATTTCAACTGTTTAAGTTGATTCCATGCTGTTTTACCTTGTTTTTTAATAAAGGGCTGTTTTAATTTTATATATTATGTGTTTTATTTTTTGCTGTTTTGTTTTATTCTATTGTTCTTAACTTATTTACTGTACAGCCCTTTGGTCCTGTACTGGGTATTTTATAGCACTTTATAAAAGTTGGATTTGATTTGATTGGATCAGAAACCCAGTGTTGGTGAGTCCCAGGTATTTAATCCCTAGTAGGAGTTGTCCCTTAAGAGGGTCATTGACCCACTATTCATCATGTGCCTCACCACATGCGCCAAGGTGTGAAAAAGGGTGTGGGTCATTATCAGCAGAGGCTTTGGGTGAAGAAATTGTGAGACCTTACCTCACCCTATCATATGACCCATTCAGATCACCTGACACAAGATGTGAATGGGGATTGAGGTGCCTGGAAAGGCATCTCAAGAGTAGGTGGCTGATAGTTGGTGTTATTTGTGTCACCTGTGGTTTAATGCTCTGGTGGGCCAGATATGCTGTATATGTACTAGAGATTTAAGACACAAATCCATGTGTCTAATTAATAAAGCCAATCTATTTGACTGGATATTATTGAGTCTATTTTACAGTGAACTACTGACATTAATTTTTTTAAAATTCTAAAACTATAAAGAAAAAAATATCATAACTGTTTCTTGTGCTAGCAGAAGAACAAACACATTTTAAATGTTACATTTAAGACATAGTCTTAGTCATTAAGCAAATCTGCCGCGATCTTAGTGAACAACGCCAGCTGTCAGATTCATGAAGAATGTGCATTTATCTCAACGGGACTCATGGGGAACTTCAGACAATGCCTGGACTGTCAGTCTGCACATCGACTGCTTGGAGCAGAGCATGTGTCTTTGCAGCCACTCTCAATCTAGACCAGGTGCGGGGGAACTCCAGGCCTCAAGGGCCAGTGTCCTGCAGGTTTTAGATGTGTCCTTGATCCAACACAGTTTATTTACAGTTTTTCTCAGTTGCTTTGGTGCTTTTCTCAGATCAGAAAATTCTCAAAACCATTAGTGCAACCTCCACAACATTTAGTCATTTGTACACATCATAGTTGCAATTTCTCCTTCCTCTGAACAAATTGCAAATGCTCTTGTACATGTATCAGTTGCTTTCATACAATTCTCTGCCGTTTTATAACATTATCATTTGCTTATGTCATGTCAGTCAAAATGAACTCTACTTTCGGATGCTGAATAGTCGTTCCCAATAAAACTAATAGACTTCATTTCATTGCTGGAGTCATTACATACAAAATTGTTGACTTAGTTATCAAATTCTGCCCAGAAAATTGTATACCTTTTGTTATTATTTTTCCTGGAAATGTCTCCTAAATAGAACAATTTCTCTCAGGTGAACTTCAGCTTTCACTGATGAGGAGGTGTGGAAAGTATTAGTTGTAACCAATGACAAGCCACTTGTTCACAGTCACTCATGGATCAATCCCATGAACCCTCAATTGGCAAGCATATATGAACCGAGCAGGACATAGTGTGTACCATTTCTACAATTCTGTCACACAGAAATGTAAGGTCAGCATCGTGGAGGATGGGTGAGGATGCGGGGGGGACAAAACAGGGGAAGAGGGAAAAGATGCCAAATACAGGCAGATTCCTAATTAAATTAGGGCAACACTTGTTGACCATGTTGTCAATCACGGCCTCACAATGGATGAGGCTGGTCGGAGGGTATTGGAAGAACCACTGTGAATTTAATCATTTAAACATTTCGTAGGGAGAACAGGTATGTATAGTATTGGACAGTAATCCAACATCTCTTAATATCTCATGTTTAGTGTACATTATTGTAATTTTACTGTAATCTGCACCACAACGGATTGAAAGACAACCTCGCAGAGGTAGAAGAGGGCCCTTTTTTAACCCGCAGCAAGATGAAGCCATTTGTGCAATGGTGATTGCAAACAATGCAATAAAGTTGAAAGAAATTCAAAGCGCTGTCATAGAGGATAACGGTGTATTTGGCAATATTAGATTTGTGTCAATTGCAACAATTGACAGAGTGCTCAAGACAAAAGAAATACACATGAAACAATTGTACAAAGTGCCATTTGAACGGAACAGTGAAAGAGTGAAGGACATCCGTCACCAGTATGTATAGGTAAAACATGTCTTCAATGTATACTCTAATGTTCAGCACTGTAAACTGTTTTACTTTGTGTAGTTTCATGCAGTAGACTAGCAATTCTGTATATATATTCACAGAACATACAAAATGCATTATGTTACACAGGAAAAGTTGTTACAGTTCTCTCTCTCTCTCTCTCTCTCTCTCTCTCTCTCTGAAGCTGGAAGCCAGGGAACCACTGCACACATTAATATACTTTGATGATGCAGGTTTCAATCTGGCCAAAGGCAGAAGGCGTGGAAGAAATCGCATTGGACAGAGAGCAACCACTGATGTCCCAAGCCGGCGCGGAGGGAATGTTACAATGTGTGCAGCCATCTCAGACAATGGCATTCTCACCCATATTCCCCTTCTTGGCCCATACAATACACAACATCTCCTGACTTTTTTAGACACTCTTTACAGGGACATAGTCCCTGGGAATGAGAGGGGTGGAGGCCAACTCAACAAGTATGTTGTTGTGTGGGATAATGTCAGTTTTCACTACTCACATCTGGTCAGACAGTGGTTTGCAGCACATGACAGAATGCTGGTTCAATATCTCCCTCCCTACTCCCCATTCCTTAATCCGATAGATGAGTTTTTCTCTGCCTGGAGGTGGAAGTTTTATGACTGGCATTCACATGTGCAAATGGCCCTGCTAGCAGCCATGGATGCAGCATGTGACAACATCACAGCAGAGTCATGGAGAGGGTGGAGCATTTTCTTGAGCATTTTCAGGTAGTGTCACCAAGTTCTGACCTTTTTTTGCATTGGAAAACACTGAGAGAATACTGTACACTGTCATAATGAAAACATGACAAGCCATTTGACTTCTTGTTCATAAAGATGGTGTCACGACTTCTCATTTTGATGACACTGGCAGTTTCATTGACATGAATACTTGCTTTTGAGGAATGGATTATCGATTTTGAGCAAGTGACCTGCTTTTGCAGGTTATCCACTAGGTTTTGCAGTTTGCACCAATTGTTTTGAGAAGTACACTAAGTGCTGTGCAAATGTTAATAGTGATGTGAGAAACGCACCAAAGTGACTGTAAATGGCGTAATTACCTCCTCAACATGTTTTGGAGTTCTCCAGAGGCCTGGTAATGAACTAATCATTTGATTAAGGAATGACATACTATAAGAGTGAATTTTTCAGGAGTGAATAAATGACTAATGGCTAAAGAAACAGTATTTGTATATGTCTCTCGTATTATTAACATTCATAAAATAACATTTTGTATTTCTCATAAAATAAAAGACGTATTCGTAATATTGCATTGTCCAGCTTTTACTACATGACACACATACAAACACACTCACAGTGCTGCCTAAGTTTATGTGAACATAAACACTGGCAAAAGAGATGGAAACAGCCAAATAACCATGAGATAATGCAAAAATAGATAGACAGACTTGAGGTGCAGATCAGTAAATGCGCCACAAGTTTCAAAACCTTATGAAATAAAGATAAAGGCACAGTAAAAATATCACAACACACTTTTCTATAGCTGGAATGTTTTTGATGAGGTCATATGATCATACCATAAAACATCACACACTAGTCCTCTTAATCTGGGACACTTCATTCAGGTATGCGATGAATAACTTGGTTCCTTCAATATAATTGTACCTAGGAGAGAGAGAAAAAATATGGTTGGCAGAGTTAAAGGTCCTGTTTGTTGGGTTGCAAATTTCCAAGTTTCCTTAACATAAATACAATAAATTCACATACACTATTATTTGCAGCAATAGATGGCTACATTACACCTTCTTAGAAGTCCCCAAAGCATTGTTCCACTTTTCTGCTGCCAGCAGCTTGTAAGACTTACAAAGCCCTCTGGAAACAGACCAGTATGTCTTTATATCTGCTGCTTAAGTCTCACAGCATCCACCTTATAATCGGAGAAGTCTGCTTTTAACCATCTTTTCTGATTTCTCCAGAATCTGCCCATTTACCCTTGTTGTCTTATGCTGGATTCCAACAAATCTGCCCCTAAAATTTGTCTACTTGGGTCTGCTTAATGTTTCAGTGTTAAAATAATTTCCTGTGTCCAGGTCCTGTATGGTGTCTCTATGGTAGTTAAATTATTTTTCAGTTGTGGATGGTTCTAACAGACTGCAAAGCTTTCTCCCTCAAGCTTTTCTCTTAAATATTGTGTTAAACACTCAGAAAGACTCAGTACAAGCTAATTTCTTTAAACATTCCTGTGAAATGAATAAAACTGCAGGAGTGTACAGACAGTACAGTCTAACCTGCTCATTTTCTCATTCTGAGAGTGCAGACCATCATCAAAGCCTCCGATGGGCATCATGATGATACTTTTTCCCGTCACATCTTGGAAGGTCCTGGCAATTGGGATGGTTCCACCCTCACGGATTAGATCAGGATCCGTGTTGAAAACTAAAGGTAGCGCAAAGACAGAATATTTTCTGCTAGTAAAGTGGACATGAACACTAAGTGGGAACTATTCTGGCATGTTTGAATGACTAATTGTGAAAATTGAAAGACTAACTTGTTTTCTTTACATTGTCTCACATTTTTTTATATTCCTATAATACTAAACAATTAAGGACAGGTGAAAACATACACTGTTTCTTTGGTAACCTTTCAAAACTCCTGCAGGATATACATGCAACAAAGCACACTACAAAGGAATGAAGCTATAATAATAATAAAAGGATACAAAAGTTAAAAGTTAGCCAATATCTTAAGGCTGTGTCAAAACCACTGAAAATGCATTTCTTGTGTTTCTACTAAACTAAAAGCTCCAGGTTTTGTATTTTACTGGTGTAAAATACTGGTGGCCTTATAGTGCTACCCCTCAGCCTCCTAGTAGATACACCCATGGTATCAATTTCTAAATCCTAAGTCACCTAGGTCCTACGTTGTTGCATTCGCAAGATTTTCGAAAACATGACCTCTGACCTTGGCCTTGAGATCAAGGTCACTGGGATTTGATCTCATCGAAGATTTTTAGTACATACACCTATATCATGTCAGTTTCTAACTCCTGTCGCCTAGTTCTCTGTCATACAACAGACGCTACAATACTTTGTGTATATACTAGTGCTGTCAGTGTTAGTCTCGTTAAAATGACGTTAAGGTCATAACTGCATTAATGCGGCATATGTCCCTTAGCAAGTTAACGCGGCTCGCCCCATGCGAGGGGCTGCACAGCGCTAACGGATTAACAGGCTAACTGCGCTAACACATTGACGCCGTGCAGCCCTTGCACGGGGCGATCCGCGTTAACTCACTAACGGAGATTTGCCGTGTTAACGCGGTTATGGCGTTAACATCATTTTAACGAGATTTACGCTGACAGCACTAGTTTAAACAATAACTATAACCACCAAGAATCATTTTCAAATATGATGAAAAAGCAGATGACTGCTCCTCCCTGAGACTGGTTCTGGAAGTTTCATCCTATTAAAAAGAGTTCTTCATTCCCACTGTTCCAACCCACTTCTTTGATGTCATCAGTTTTCGTTAATACTCTAGAGTCTTTGCCTTGAGGAGACTGTTATATAAGGGAAACTGAAGACTGCCATCCAAAACACCAATTCGATCATAATCATAACTAAGAAATCGTTGTTATTATTACTACTAATTCCACTAGGTTTAGGATGTACACCTGTCAAAACAGAGTGGCCTTATGCCAACAAAAGTCATTTATAACTGCTGTGGGACAGGGAAAATCAGTATCAACACAATGTCCCAATTCTTTATCGTTTCATTAAAGTCTATTCAAATGACCGAAAAATGAAAAAAATTGCCTAGTAATGTTAACATATGAAAATGAAGATTATTTGGGTAAAAACTGTCAGTAATTGTCTGGCTTGTAAGAGCCAGTTTTGGTGAAATTTTATTTGCAGTTTATCAAACCCGAGACCCGACATTCTGATAGCAACATCACCGGTGATTAAAGTAAGGTGAACGGTCAATACCTCTCTTAATAGCAACCTTTCCAGCCTCGTAGAGTGGATGGTGAGTGTCAGCCAGCCAAGGTTTGGCTCCTATCACCATTGTGACTTTGAGCTTGTTGGGACTCTTTCTTTTGGCAAACACAGAGTGAAGGTAGTCTGTTACCTGAAGAAGAGCACATCAAGAAAACAGCAGAAGCAGTTTACAAAAAGTAAATGCAACAGAACAGAGCACGTACATACTTTTCATGTATTTTACCTGTTTCTTGACCATAGCAGGGTCCATGTCAGGAACTTGCCTAATTGAAAACTTAGCAGTAACCTTAGCAGGGATGACAGTCTTAGTCCCAGGGTCTGAAAAGGCCCCCTCAATACCGTGGATGGAGACTGTGGGGTAGCGCCACATGTGAGCCAACAAGTCCACCTTTGGGAGAGGGATATAATTCTTTATTTTCACTAATAATTTTACTTATATATTGTCAGTGAAAACAACACTCATTTTAAGGAGCTTTATCCTGTAAAGATCTCACGAGATTGTAAGCGTTGATCTCCTATGACCAAGCACTTTCATGGAGAGAAGCAAATAGATGAACTATTTTTTCAGGATCATCCTAGTTCTGGTAATGTTTTACGTAAGAAATAAAGCCATATGAGAGACTTGTTTAAACAGTAGTTAAAAAGGTTCTTCACAGTAGCATTGGAAGCAAGGGTAATGACAATCTAAATTCTGGATTGTACTCACCTGCTCTTAATGGTCTTCTGACACCAAGGATGCCTTACATTACCTTATTGCTGTACATGAGTTGGTTAACACCAATCTTATTCTTGTAGTTGTCCATGTCAAACTGGATATCCTGGTACATTTTCCATTCTTCATCAGAGAGGGGAGCTACAGCCTCTCTGATCCCAGGAATCAGGATCTTTCCACTGGGGCTGATCAGTGTGTCTAATGAAGTAATAATAGGATGATGCTATTGTTAATGGAACTAAACTTAGATTTTCCAAAGATAAGACTGGACTGGTTTATTGCAAATACTTATTTGATGCTTTGCTCAAGGACTTCAGTAGGGAAGATTCTTTCAACGCTGTAAGGACTAAAAAAAAATCTCTATTATGATTACTGATTACTGTATATGACATTTGAAAATGTAACAAAATTCTCCCACTCCCAAATCAGTGAACACTTTTAACATTTTTCAACCAAATCTTAGATTTTATTTATATTTGGTTTACTTCTCATCTTTGACACTGACTTAGGCCTCACAGGGTTAAACACGTACTGATGAGACCCGATCCTCCTGATGCTTGAGTCCCACTGATTATTACGCATGCCTCTTATGCCTGATCCAAGAGAATGTAGTTTACTGAATGTTTTTATTAAATTTAATGTCAGCTGGAGTTGTCAACAAGGAAGTCTTGCATTGTTGAAAAGACACAGGACAAAGATGATAAATATATTGTTAGATGTGACTGGACACCAGCACTGCTTATTGTCGCCTGACTTTTGTCAGTTTGACAAAACATGAATTTGCTTGTGAATGTGCTAAATACGATCTAATGAACAAAATTAATGAGTGCATGATAACTGAAATGAAATAAGAGCATTTTCTTACTATTAAAATCCCCATCTTCTTCAATTTAAAATAGCCAACTTAGAGCCAGAGGTTAAAAAATGCATGTTTGTAATTACTAAAGTAAACTTAAACTTCAAACTTCACTGAGATTTAAAGTTGCAGCAGCCCTATGACAGGCCTTGGCTGCAGTAGGCAACCAAGGCCTGTCATAGGGCTACAAAGATTTATCAAACTGTAAATAAAAAACTCTCGTTGCAATTCTTTTGCTCTGATGCTCAAGGACTGAAGTCCTTGAGAAGCTCAGTTCTCACCATGTAAGCAGTTTAATGTAAAGTCGAGTCTATGACTACACAGACAAGAATGCTGTGGCCCACTTAAAAAACAGACGCCCAATCTTAAAGCTTCAGTCTAATCAAAATGCAAGCGAATGTGACGGTCTTCCCTGATGTTTTATTTTAAAAAAACATAAACAACACAGGCTGTTGGCAATAAATTGCTAGTGCTGGCCAATCACATGTAAAGTGTTAAGGCCAGTGTGTGACTGTGACACAAACTTAATACAAGAGCAATAAATGAAGGTCACAGAAATGACTAGTATCACAAACTAATCACCTCCTGTTAACAATTTTAATTCATGTTTTATATAAATAATTACATTTATAAAAATATAGAACTGTACATACTTTTATGCTTTAATTTAAAACTTCTGTTATGGCTACGGCCCACATGCAGTACCTACATAACCCACAAGGGGACACCTTCACTTTAGGAATCTCTGATCTACACCATCAGAACGTCTGCTTGTATGCAACAGAAAATTTCCCAGAGGAGCGCAAACCTCAAAGAATGCTGATATGCAACCACCTCTCTCTCTCACATACACACAGACACACACTGTAGCTTGTACAAAATCGCATGCCATGAACACACACTAACTCAATCTCCTGTCTCCAGGAGATCTGGTACTGTCAGAACTGTTTTTGCCTAATGCTGATATAGCACAGCCTTCCAAGAACACATTCTTTTGTTTTGGCCTTTTTCGGCTTTATAGATAGATCAGTGAAGAAACAACAGCAAAGCGGGGGTAGAGAGAGAAGGGGAGAGACATGTGGCAAAGGGCCGCACTTCGGACTCAAACCCAGGCTGGCCGCTCTCAGCCATGTAGCATGTGGGCGCCTGCTCAACGCACTGAGCTAAAACGGCACCCTAAGAAGACAATCTTTCTGGAAATGTGGTCTCATTTCACATTTCTGGCTGGAATAGTGGGATTCCTTATCACAGTGAGTTCAAAATGTTTGAAAGCACCAAGGGTTAACCTTATCACCACTGGGTTCATATAAACCCTGCTGAACAAAATCAATGAAACAGCGACTTGTCAGCAACAGACAGAACGCTTGATTAGCAATCTCTGTGTTATCTGAAGGTAGGAAAAAGATTTCTTGTTGCAGAGAGCTCCTCCAGTTTCCATTTGTAGTTATTGCATCCAGGGAACTGGAAATGCAATGTTGAGAGTACTGGGTATATTTTCTGATAACAATTTAGCTTCTACAATTTCTTTAAGTCTATGTATTGATGCATGCTCAATCATTTAGGTAAGTAAATCCTAAAAAAATAGTTGATTCTGTTAATTTTCAGTGAAGTGAAACTTTTTGTCACTCATCCAACTGACTTCTGCAGCTGACTGCAGGTTTCCCCAACCATATAACAGTACATTTGCATGATAACTGGGGGGGGGGGGGGGGGGGGGGGGGGGAGAGAGAGAGAGAGAGAGAGAGAGAGAGATAACTGGTATTCTGCTGATGAGCCAAGAGTACTTTTAAAATAACAGTTTCCTTTACAGTAAGTATATACCCTTACTGGCCACTTCATTAGGTAAATCTTGGTAGTTGGACCCACTTTTGCCTCCAGATTTGCTTTAATTCTTCATGAATTTCCTGAGATTTTGGGCTGTATTGACATGATGGCATTTCACAGTGTTGTGAATCTTCCACATCCCAAAAAGGTGCTCTATTGGATTGTGATTTAGTGAATTTGGAGGCCATTTGAGTAAGATTCAGTTATTATAATGTTCATGACACCAGTATGAGATGATGTGAGCTTATGACATGGTGCATTATGCAGAAGAGTACAGAAAATCAGCATTTAAACTATGCTCCACTGGTACTAAGGGCAGTATCTACTGAAGTACTGTAATGTTGATAACAGGCAGGATTAAGAATCATTTAATGTTGTTAATGCCAAATTCAGACACTTCCATCAATGTCACAGAAGAAATTAAGATTCATCAGAACTGGCAACATTTTTCCAATTTTCTTTGGTTGAAGAGTGGCACCCAGTTCTGCTGCTGTAACCCATCTGCTTCAAGGTCTGATGTGTTGGACATTCAGAGAAGTTCTTCATACATTTGACTGAATTATGCGGTTCATGAACAAAGGCTGCTCACTTACGCGCATTCAAATATGAGACTCACCGAGAATTCCAATGAGGTCGGTCATTGGTTCAATCACAGTCCCTCCATAAACGCCAGAATGCAAGTCCTGCTTCGGTCCTTCAACCTGCAAACATGGCAGCACAAATCAAAGACTGGAGGGTGACTCTTTGAATAAAGGATGGATGGATGCTTCTTAATACACCACCTCAGCAAAGAAGTAGCAGTTGCCTCTGGTGCCATAGGTGAGGGCGGGGCGTCTGCTGAGCCAGCCACAGTCTGATATGATGATATAATCCACTTCTGAGAAGAAGGTGTCTCGCTGGGCCATGATCATGGCATCCAGGCCGTTAGAGCCCGTCTCCTCCATGCCCTCTATGACAAACTTCACATTCACTGGCAGATCCTGGTGAATGGGGGGAACAGCTCCATGATGTTTGGTAGGAAGCAAACAAACAGGCTTTCTGGGCAGAAAATTATTGTTTCCATAAAAACCTAAATTGTCTTTTTGACATTGTGAGTGATTAGCTTTGTTTGAATCAGTCTTCTCAGCGTCCACACCAACGCATTTCTCCTTCCACAGTGCACTCAGCATGTGGCTGAGGCCTTCTGATGTGTGCATATAGCGCCATATTTTTTAACATGACAACAAAGCAGCATGGATGGCAGGAACAGACTGCTCTAGTGACTCCACACAACTAGTCTGCCTTAGACTTGACTCTGCTGTCTCACTAGCCTGAGGGTACGCACTTTGTTCCCCATATATCTGCTGAGTACTTCATTCAGCTTAAAAAAGTCTGCTACAGCAATAGAAGTTATCTCTTGAATCTAGCCTGCCGAAGGCATCTCTCTCTGTTCCCACTCTTTGCATTTTAAATGTTTCCATTCAGCTGGGACATGAAAGCCTATCTAACAATATGGTGAACTCAGTCTCTTACCATACTGAGAGCCTGGTAAGCCTCCACAGCATGGATCCAGGCTAAAACTGGGGCCTTGTTGTCTGATGCTCCTCGTCCATACAGATTGCCTAAAAGTATAAAAATTACAATATCACTGTATTTATTAATGATGTACATAAAACTTTTGCATTCTATTTTTCATCCTATTTTTTTAAATGTATCTACATGCATCCATGAAGCCTCATATGAAAAAAGCATCACCTTCCAATTCGTTTTGACTCTTTACATAAAACCCCAAAAGTTGATTCTGTTCATCTGGACATTGCATTTTCAGTGGGAGAAGAGTTTCGTAAGCCATCCAAGTGACTTCTTCAGTCTCAACTCAAGGTTTCCCCAAGAAACTCAACTGCTCATTGTTCACCAGTGGTGCTAGTTTCAGCCATTGTGCAAAAGTACTGTTTATAAGGTTGGAGAAAGCTGCAGTCAGTTAAGACTGAAGAAGTCAGTTGAATGAGTGACAAAACGTTTTTCCCACTGAAAACGCTACATCTAGATGAACAGTCCCAAAGGTGCCCTACGGGTTGATATACTCTACATAGCTTGGTTGTGATGAGTAGTTATTACCCTCCCGACTCACCTCACCAATCTGAGTAACCCTCATCACTCAAGCCACTCATATGTGGACTATACTCAGACCAAGTTCTTGCACTACTTCAACTTTGCACTCCAATGTGTGTCTTTCTCGTTTTGTGTATATTCCTCTAGTTTGTATATATTTATCTTAACTGCATATATTTATCCTGTTTGTTATTTATTCCTGCTGTCTTACTATTTGTATGTTATCCCTACACAGTTGGCATGGAGCACCCATAATTTCCTTGTACATGCTTCTCTTATGCTTTTTTGGCTGCACCATTTCATCACATGAGAATATTCTAGCTGTTTAGTGTGTAGAAAGTTGGAAATAGCTTTCTATTAAAATCTGGTATCAGAAATAGACTGGGAAAAAGTTTTTTGGTATGATCAGTGATGGGAATATCGGCGTTACTGACGGCGTTACTTTTTTCAGTAATGAGCAGTGTTGGGACTAACGCATTATTAAGTAACGCGTTACAGTAACTACGTTATTATTGTGGTAACGAGCACGGTAACTAGTTATTATGCCAAAATCAGTAACGCGTTAATCGTTACTGGGATTTAGATAGGGTCGTTATTTGTTACTTCGTGTGGTAGCTGTCGCGGAGCTTCCACAGATTCTGTAACATTAGCAAGTGGTGGAGGCCAGCAGGTGGATGAGAGAAAGGGGACGCAGGAGGAAGAGAGAGCCGAGGTGGCCGCCGGTCCGAGTGTCAGGTGAACTGAACTTCAGGTAAGAAGTTATGACCTGCAGTCTATCTGGGTCAGATATAAACCAAGTTTAGGTGGAGTTTATTTTTGTTATACTGACTTTTTCGTACTGCGTGCTAGCTAGCATGACGGAGTTTCTATACAGCTGGGTGGGTGCTATGATGTTACTGATGTTGAACTTTATTTTGTTCATACGGTTAATTATTAGAGTTACCAACCATCCCGTAAAAAACGGAATCGTCTCGTATTCAGAGAAAATATTATGCGTTTCGTATTGAGGTGAAAAGGAACACAGTTTGTCCCGTACTTCAGCCACAATGAAAAAGACACAAAGCTGGAGATATTCTGTTTCTTTACCCTGCAGCTGCCTCTTCTTCTCTCATTCTCTCCCCCTCCCTCTCCTGTTTCTACTTCAATCATGAAACTGATCAATGATCAGCTGATCGGCTTTTCTGTCGCAAGTCCCGTCTCTCTTGTTTGTGTATCGCCCACTTTGCGCCAGAAAGAAGAAACCAGTGGAGGTCGCATTAAACAACAGCAGCACGTTTAAGCTTGATCAGCTGTTGTTAGAATTTATTTAATATTACTTTCTAGTATCAGCTGATGTTTGCTGGAGCCACAGCTGTAAAGCTGCTGGTCATGATGTCGGTTTGGTTATCTGGTGAGAGGGAAACATGAAGATGAAACCAGGAGATGTCCTTACTGAATCATCAGAGCTGAACAGGTGATGGAGAAACAGGTTTACCTTTTAGTTAACATGAATGAGTTGAAGGGAAGTTATGAACTGTTTCTGAGAGACAAATAACACCAGGATCCTTTTTTACGCTCACAGCTGGTAACTGTGCAGGGGCGGGTCTAGCAAAGTTTTGCCAGCGGGGCCAGGTAGGACATTAACAGGACGAGGGGGGCACAAAGAAATACTTTTCTTTCTTATTCTCATTTAAAATATCTAGCTTTTAAAAAATAATTATCTGAATCTTACAACAAACGATTGATAGATTGATACATATATACCATCAAAACTGTGTACATCACTGTCACAACAGCATTTGTTTTCATTCAAAGGCTTTATGATTTTTTCTATAATGGTGGGCCGGTCTATAGTCAAAATGCCCGGGCCGATTTTTTGTCCCAGACCAGCCCTGTATGCAGCTCATCTGCAGTCTGGTGTTACCTACATCTTCCTATTCGGAAGGCAGAATTTCCGAGTTCGGAGTACAATCAAAGGACCACGACTGCAGTTTTTGTGTTGGATGTAAAAAGCGCACATGACGCTGTGACGTTGGCTAGAATCATGGCGGCAGTCAACGACGGTCCAGGCGTGGGATTCCTCTCGTGGAAATATGCACACTATTTTTTCCTTTCTATTGGTAGGTGGCACAGTGCACTTGTGGCAAGTAAGCAAGCTAGAAGACTGGCAGTCTGGCTGGGTATCCAGTTACGGAAGCAACACATTAACAAGAGAATTCTGAGTAAAACCAAAGTTACTTTCCCTAGTAACTAGTTACTTTGAAAGTAACGAGTAACTTGAAGTAACTGAGTTACTTTTGATAGAAGTAACTAGTAATGTAACTAAGTTACAGAGGTGGAAAGAGTACTAAAATATTTTACTCAAGTAAAAGTACTATTACTTTGCTGAAATTTTACTCAAGTACAAGTAAAATTACCTGTCTAAAAATGTACTCAAGTAAAAGTAAAAAGTAGCTCATTTAAAATGTACTCAGAGTAAAAGTTACATAGTTACTTTTCTGTCAGCAGGAGGACAGCCGCTTCTGAGTAGTGCAAAAAAAGACAGTGGGATATAAATCTCAAAGTAGTTCTTTTTTAGTTTTTTTTTTTTTTAATTTACTCAGTAACGGGTGTGATTGAAAACGTAGCGAACTACAATACTTTTTAAAAAATATACTTAAGTAAAAGTAAAATTACAGACTTGAAAAATTACTTTAAAAAGTACAAATACACAAAAAAACTACTCAATTACAGTAACGCAAGTAAATGTAATTCGTTACTTTCCACCTCTGCTAAGTTACTAATTTAAAGTAACTTACCCAACACTGGTAACGAGTAATCTAACTAATTACTATTCCTATCGTTACAACGCCGTTATGGTTACTAACAAGAAAATCGGTGCGGTCACTTTACTATTTTTCAACAAACAGACGGTTGAAGTTGTGTTCAGCTTACCGCACCTTACATCAGTTGCACGGAAGTCGCTGTAAGTAATCTGAGCGCTACAGCTTTAAGCAGCTGCGCGCGCTCCCGCGGACGGCAATCATGATCACTTTCTGGCACAACACCTGGAGCTAATGGGGCTGTCACTACCTGATCCGTACCGGAAACCTGATCGGTACCACGCATGTGCGAAAGGTGTCTACTTCCGGTCATGATAAACAATATATACGCCGTGTGTTTTTTTCTGAATAGTTTCGTCACGTTTAACGTCTAAGGACAGCGATAGCAAGCACTTTCTGCTTATGACCAAAAAATAAAAAAACAAAACAAAAAACCCTATTTGTGTTGGTGGAAAAATGCACCATGTCGGCCAATCAAAAATGATATGGCAACGTGATATTTTTTAGGAGTGACGGCAAGAGAGTGAAAAAGAGCAGAAAAAGAGAGAGAGCGAGTTTTGAGATGTGAGAGATTTGTGACGTTTAGCGTGTTTGCAGTGTGTAGTTAATGTGCTGTCTTGTGTAGTTAGTGTGTAGTGTTGTGGATAGTTTTGTGTTGTGTGTCAGAACAATGAGGTGACTGCTGTCTCCAGGTAGAAAACAGGAGTGATACACCTGCTGCTGTCAGACCTGCAGGTATCAGGCTGTGATGTTCTCCTTTATAGTGGACAGAAATTATTTTTTTGGAGTGGCACAAATAATTTGTGTGGCATCTTATTGAATGCAGAATGCCTGATTGTTGAAATGGTTATTTAAAAAAGGGTAAAAGGTAAATGGCTGCAAATAACTTTGTTGTTTGTAAAACTTGTTCATATGATTTTAAAATTGACAATTTATATTTAAAGTTATGAAATCTGATTCAATAAACATGTTTGTGGTTGTTACAGTAAAAAAAAACAACAACTTTCTACTCGGATTTTATGTTTTTTGTCTGATTTTAGATCAATTGTGTTAATACAGTATGTCAAAATGAAAACATAACTGTAAATTCAGACACGTGAGGTTGTGCTGAAAAGAATGATACCAAACAAGGCAAAGTAAATAGTTTTTAAAGGGAAAATATAGAGGGAAAATCAAAAGAAGTCAAAAATGGCCAATTATACCCTGGACCCCAGAGGGTTAAACATTTTAGTAGTAACGCAAGTAACGCAATAGTTACTTTTCAAGTAATTAATTACTTTTAGAATATTGTAACTCAGTTACTTTTTTGAAGAAGTAACTAGTAACTATAATTAATTACTTTTTCAAAGTAACTTGCCCAACACATTATGATTGTATTTGTGTACCTGTCATTTAAACACACTATTCTCCATCCAGCCGCTATAGGGGGTATTGTGCGCAGTGGTATCGAGTAGCGTTTTGGGGCACAGAGGAAGAATAAACCTTCCTGTTGTGAAACTGACATCAGCTCAACATGTGTCCCTTTTTCTATTCTTTATTACAGGTTAGTAAATGCATTTAAATGAATGTATACTGCAGACCTTACAAACAGAGGATGTTGTTTATGTGGCTAATAAGCGCAACTCGCTAAAGAAATGGGTTCGTTTTGAGTTGTGACTGAATCATGGGTTAAGGCTGTAGGTTAAATAATGCTAATGCTAGCGGACCTGGCTGACGTGGAATAGTGTGTGTGTGTGGGGAAGCTAATCTAACCTCTGAGAGACTGCTGGACCCTGAACCATTAATGTATTATGCTCTCTGTTAAATGGGTTTTATACAGTGTTTTATTTTTCTGGTTAATGTTGTGTTTAGAAGAAAAATTTTGTGGTTTAATACCAAAGACTATAGAGTGTTATAAGGAAACTTATGGATCAATGGTGACTGCATAGTAGTAGTGAACGCTGTTAAAGGAGCATTGCACTCTATATAGTTTGCAGGTTGTATAACAACAGTGAATGTGTTTGTTGTATGTCAAAGACATTTTTTTTGTAAAGAGTAAAATAGTTATATATAAAAAATGGAAGTTACATTGTCAGTAGAGTGGAAATACATTTCACATAAATAATTTAGTGCTGAAACGAGAATTAAAATGTTTAAAAATGAGTTCATTTATGATGTTTGTAAATGTAGTTAAAAATGAAGTACACTATTGTATTTTGTTTATCTTTGTAAAACAAATGTGTTTATTGTGGATGGATTTAAGCAACATTTTGTTTATGCTTTGTCAAAGTTGTGTTGAGAGATTAATACAGTCTCTAGCTCAGGAAACTGTGGCCATGTACTGTAAATTGGACTGAAGCATAAGGACATTTCTTTGCAGTTAGTGTGGTGATACCTGAAGCTCTTGTGAAGAATAAACCTTCCTGTTATGAAACTGACATCAGCTCCCTTTTTCTATTCTTTATCACAGCACCACACATTGTTGAACAGGAAACCAGTTGCCCCTCTGGTCATCATCTTAGGAAGGCAACAAGTCCAGCATTTGTACTTCACCAAAAGTTTACTGTCACGGTTCTGGGCCAGTTTGACCCAGTATTTTGAGTTGTTATGTTTTGGTGTGTTTTTGCATTATGGATTGTTTTCTTATTATCTTGTAGTGATGATGATAATTATTAGAGTTCCATGTTTCTGTTTATTCATGTTTAAGGATTTGTTGTCTCATGTTTTGTTTGAGTTCCATGTGTTATATTCTGTCTGCCTCTCAGTCTGTGTCCTTGTTTAGTGGTTTCTTGTTTCCTGTTTTATTGTGAAGGTCTGTGTCTCAGGTGAATGTGTTCAGTTTTACTGTGTATGCCCTTACTCAGTGTAGCGTCGTACCCTCAGATTATGCCTGTGTGTTTTTGGTCTCTGCATTCCGTGTTCACTTCATGTTTTGTTTTCATGCCAGCAATAAAGCTGAGGTTTTGAGTTGCATTCTGTTTTCGAGTCCTGCATTTGGATTCTCATATCCACCTGCCCGCACACAGAGCCCTGACATTTACCCAGACATGTTCCTCTTTTTTAGAATCAAATGAAATTTGTGAGTTTGGATAGCATTCCTTTGTATTTTTAATTAGCTTAAAGGCTCTTACCATTGATCTCAGTCAGGTTGTATGGATCTGTTGCCCAGCCGTCCTCCAGTTTTGCTGGCTGGACATCCACGTGGCCGTAGATGCACACTGTGTGTTTGCTGGAGTCATTACCAAACTGAGCCGTCACCACTTTAGGCAACTCTAATGTCTGGCCATCAGGAAGCTGCACATACAACAGTACAGTCAAGATCAACACACAATTTCTTTTCCATCAATCTATCAATCATTTTGATTTTAAAGTGTGTTCAAAACGCTTGCAATAGTATTCAGCTGGTCTATGTCTCTCTCACATATCAATGAAATTTCAACAATGCACTGTGTGTAAGACTATAAAAGGGATACTCCTCCAGGAGGCCAGAAGATCTGCTTTTCTGGAGGCATTATACAGGGAGTGCAGAATTATTAGGCAAATGAGTATTTTGTCCACAACATCCTCTTCATGCATGTTGTCTTACTCCAAGCTTTATAGGCTCAAAAGCCTACTACCAATTAAGCATATTAGGTGATGTGCATCTCTGTAATGAGAAGGGGTGTGGTCTAATGACATCAACACCCTATATCAGGTGTGCATAATTATTAGGCAACGTCCTTTCCTTTGGCAAAATGGGTCAAAAGAAGGACTTGACAGGCTCAGAAAAGTCAAAAATAGTGAGATATCTTGCAGAGGGATGCAGCAGTCTCAAAATTGCAAAGCTTCTGAAGCGTGATCATCGAACAATCAAGCGTTTCATTCAAAATAGTCAACAGGGTGGCAAGAAGCGTGTGGAAAAACCAAGGCGCAAAATAACTGCCCATGAACTGAGAAAAGTCAAGCGTGCAGCTGCCAAGATGCCACTTGTCACCAGTTTGGCCATATTTCAGAGCTGCAACATAAGATAAGATAAGATAAGATAAGATAAAACTTTATTAATCCCTCGGGTGGGTTCCTCTGGGAAATTCGCTGGAGTGCCCAAAAGCACAAGGTGTGCAATACTCAGAGACATGGCCAAGGTAAGAAAGGCTGAAAGACGACCACCACTGAACAAGACACACAAGCTGAAACGTCAAGACTGGGCCAAGAAATATCTCAAGACTGATTTTTCTAAGGTTTTATGGACTGATGAAATGAGAGTGAGTCTTGATGGGCCAGATGGATGGGCCCGTGGCTGGATTGGTAAAGGGCGGAGAGCTCCAGTCCGACTCAGACGCCAGCAAGGTGGAGGTGGAGTACTGGTTTGGGCTGGTATCATCAAAGATGAGCTTGTGGGGCCTTTTCGGGTTGAGGATGGAGTCAAGCTCAACTCCCAGTCCTACTGCCAGTTTCTGGAAGACACCTTCTTCAAGCAGTGGTACAGGAAGAAGTCTGCATCCTTCAAGAAAAACATGATTTTCATGCAGGACAATGCTCCATCACACGCGTCCAAGTACTCCACAGCGTGGCTGGCAAGAAAGGGTATAAAAAAAGAAAAACTAATGACATGGCCACCTTGTTCACCTGATCTGAACCCCATTGAGAACCTGTGGTCCATCATCAAATGTGAGATTTACAAGGAGGGAAAACAGTACACCTCTCTGAACAGTGTCTGGGAGGCTGTGGTTGCTGCTGCATACAATGTTGATGGTGAACAGATCAAAACACTGACAGAATCCATGGATGGCAGGCTATTAAGTGTCCTTGCAAAGAAAGGTGGCTATATTGGTCGCTGATTTGTTTTTGTTTTGTTTTTGAATGTCAGAAATGTATATTTGTGAATGTGGAGATGTTATATTGGTTCCACTGGTAAAAATAAATAATTGAAATGGGTATATATTTGTTTTTTGTTAAGTTGCCTAATAATTATGCACAGTAATAGTCACCTGCACACACAGATATCCCCCTAAAATAGCTAAAACTAAAAACAAACTAAAAACTACTTCCAAAAACATTCAGCTTTGATATTAATGAGTTTTTTGGGTTCATTGAGAACATGGTTGTTGTTCAATAATAAAATTATTCCTCAAAAATACAACTTGCCTAATAATTCTGCACTCCCTGTAGTACAGTAACAGTTCACACTGGGTGGCACCTAATTAATGGTTAATGGTGAAAAGCTAGGCCCTCTAGTATGGCCTCTTTCTCTCTCTCTCTCTCTCTCACACACACACACACACACACACACACACAGTGTGTTTAATGAGTGTGGAAAGCGGCTTTGTTGTGGCCCAGTCAGTAATAAGAAGGCAAAGCTAGTCCTGAGCCCTCTCCTGCTTTTTTTGAAGTTTGCCAATGAGCTGACCTCTGTGAGAAATCCACCACATTTACCAGCCAATTAGACTGACAATTAGATACAAAGCTCCAATATCAACAAGCACTTCTAAAGAGCAGGGAGGGGTAATATTGCAAAGATAGGTGGTTCTTTCACTGACTTCTTGTTCTCCGATATCCACCAGCTGTACAGTCCCCCCCATCAGCTGGAGTTTCTGAGCCACAGTCTCCATCATACGGTGCAGCTCTGGTCTCTTTTGGACATTGCTGGAGTCGCTTTTGATTGCAACCCAGTCCCTCAGCATCTGAAACACACAACCAAGATCCAAAACATCGTCACTGGACTTGATCTAATCCACCTGCCACTGAGTTTTATGTTATTTAATACTCCTGCCCTCAACTAGTGTCCAGTTCGCAAAATGTGCACTTGATTCTAAAGACATATTTTATTTGCAACACTGACATTCAGAAATAGTCAGTTGCTATATTGCCACTTTTTGACTTTGGCCACCACATTACATATTACATTTCCCCCTGTGGAAAATCACTGCGTTCAATATGTAAAAAAACA
Organism: Perissodus microlepis; assembly: GCF_051167445.1. Classification (NCBI taxonomy): domain Eukaryota; kingdom Metazoa; phylum Chordata; class Actinopteri; order Cichliformes; family Cichlidae; genus Perissodus; species Perissodus microlepis. The sequence goes on along the minus strand of NC_140471.1, from coordinate 5,752,931 downwards.
CACAAAAAGTGTGAAATACTGTTGATGATTTATTCAAGTCTCCTGCAATGTCTTGGAATAAGCTGAATGTGAGAGTTGGCTAATTTCTTCTTCAAACTTTCTTTGTGCTTCAGCGGATGTATTCGTGGATACCAATGGATAGTAAAATTTTTAAAAGTACTATTCATGATATTTGGAGATTACTCTACCTAGGGCTGCTCGATTATGGCAAAAATGATAATCACGATTATTTTCACTGAAATTGAGATCTCGATTATTTGACGATATTTATTTAACAATAACAATGTATTGAATAATGACTTTAAAGATTGTCAAAAAATAATATAAAATAGTGTGCAAATACTGATAACAGTGCAAATGTTTGCAATATAAAAAATAAATGAAAAATGTAAAAATCTATGTTTAGTGAACGTTGCAGTGTTGCTCTGTGGTGTCTTTTAGACCCCATTCCTACAAAACTGCTCAAAGAAGTTCTGCCATTGATTAATTCTTCGATCTTAAATATGATCAACCTATCTCTAATGGTCGGCTATGTACCACAGGCCTTCAAGCTGGCTGTGGTTAAACCTTTACTCAAAAAGCCATCTCTAGACCCAGCAGTCTTAGCTAATTATAGGCCAATCTCCAACCTTCCTTTCATATCAAAAATCCTTGAAAGAGTAGTTGTCAAACAGCTAACAGATCATCTGCAGAGGAATGGTTTATTTGAAGAGTTTCAGTCAGGTTTCAGAGCTCATCACAGCACAGAAACAGCTTTAGTGAAGGTTACAAATGATCTTCTTATGGCCTCTGACAGTGGACTCATCTCTGTGCTTGTCCTGCTAGACCTCAGTGCAGCGTTCGATACTGTCGACCATAATATCCTATTAGAGCGATTAGAACATGCTGTAGGTATTACAGGTACTGCACTGCAGTGGTTTGTATCATATCTATCTAATAGACTCCAATTTGTGCATGTAAATGGAGAGTCCTCTTCACACACTGAGGTTAATTATGGAGTTCCACAGGGTTCAGTGCTAGGACCAATTCTGTTTACATTATACATGCTTCCCTTAGGCAGCATCATTAGAAGACATAGCATACATTTTCACTGCTATGCAGATGACACCCAGCTCTATCTGTCCATGAAGCCAGATAACACACACCAATTAGTTAAACTGCAGGAATGTCTTAAAGACATAAAGACCTGGATGGCCGCTAACTTTCTGCTTCTTAATTCAGATAAAACTGAGGTTATTGTACTCGGCCCTGAAAATCTTAGAAATATGGTATCTAACCAGATTCATACTCTGGATGGCATTACCTTGGCCTCCAGTAACGCTGTGAGGAACCTTGGAGTCATTTTTGACCAGGACATGTCCTTCAACGCACATATTAAACAAATATGTAAGACTGCTTTCTTCCATTTGCGCAACATCTCTAAAATTAGAAATATCCTGTCTCAGAGTGACGCTGAAAAACTAGTTCATGCATTTATTACTTCCAGGCTGGACTACTGTAATTCATTATTATTAGGATGTCCAAAAAACTCACTGAAAAGCCTTCAGCTAATCCAAAATGCTGCAGCAAGAGTCCTGACAGGGACTAGAAGGAGAGAGCATATTTCTCCTGTTTTGGCTTCCCTTCATTGGCTTCCTGTTAAATCCAGAATTGAATTCAAAATCCTGCTCCTCACATACAAGGTCTTAAATAATCAGGCCCCATCTTATCTTAATGACCTTGTAGTACCATATCACCCTATTAGAGCACTTCGCTCTCGCTCTGCAGGCCTACTTGTTGTTCCTAGAGTATTTAAAAGTAGAATGGGAGGCAGAGCCTTCAGTTTTCAGGCCCCTCTTCTGTGGAACCAGCTTCCAGTTTGGATTCGGGAGACAGAAACTATCTCTACTTTCAAGATTAGGCTTAAAACTTTCCTTTTTGCTAAAGCATATAGTTAGGGCTGGACCAGGTGACCCTGAATCCTCCCTTAGTTATGCTGCAATAGACGTAGGCTGCCGGGGATTCCCAAGATGCATTGAGTTTTTCCTTTCCAGTCACCTTTCTCACTCACTATGTATTAATAGACCTCTCTGCATTGAATCATATCTGTTATTAACCTCTGTCTCTCTTCCACAGCATGTCTTTTATCCTGTCTTCCTTCTCTCACCCCAACCGGTCGCAGCAGATGGCCGCCCCTCCCTGAGCCTGGTTCTGCCGGAGGTTTCTTCCTGTTAAAAGGGAGTTTTTCCTTCCCACTGTCGCCAAAGTGCTTGCTCATAGGGGGTCATATGATTGTTGGGTTTTTCTCTGTATCTATGAAGCGCCTTGAGGCGACTTTTGTTGTGATTTGGCGCTATATAAATAAAATTGAATTGAATTGAATTGGTGCAGCTACGACACTGTAGCAAAGTTTACACACTATGTCTACTTGATCCACGTCTGACTCCGCGAACCCATAATGTTTCCACACCACTGAAGTTTTTTTTACCTCTCTTTTCAACCAACGGCAGTCACTTTCCGAGCTTCCCTCGGGTCCTCTTAATCAGCGGTCCCCAACCCCCGGGCCTCGGACCGGTACCGTTCCGTGAGTCGTTTGGTACCGGGCCGCGAGAGTTGAGGCTCAGGTGTGAAATGTATAGTTTTCAGGGTTTTTATCGGTTTTCAGCTTTATTTTGTTATCGTTTTTATCGTTTACTCGGTTTTCCTTGGTCTTTTCACGTGTGTTATGAATAAATTTTCTTTTTTCGGTACCGGTACAAGTTTTATTTTGTTGTATTTATCCGCGACACCTTAAAGGCCGGTCCATGAAAATATTGTCGGGCATAAACCGGTCCGTGGCGCAAAAAAGGTTGGGGACCGCTGCTCTTAATTGTTGTGACACGTGTTCGAAATGCAGAGAGGTGCGCTCGATTTGCCACAGGTAGCAGCGCGAGAGTAAAGCACGAGGGAGGGGCTAATAATCGGCTCAGTCATTTTTAATGATCGTTGAAAGCCCAGATCGTAATCGAGATTAAAATTCGATTAATTGAGCAGCCCTAACTCTACCCCATTTTTTCCTAACTCCTGAGCCTTTATTTGATGTTTTTGTTTTACATTTTGTCAAAAGTTTGACAAAAATACATTTTAATGTCTCTTTAGTTGGAATAACTGCTTTCATATTGATAAGAGATTTTTTAGTTTTGTGATTATTGTTTAGTTGTAGCTTCATTTAAGATAGGAGAGCTTGTGAGTTGGAACCACCACAGGAAAGGAAAGTGGAACCAGATGTGTAGAGGAATGCGGTGACATACATACTACATCCTGAGTTAACGGTCACCCCCCTCTCTTACTCTCCTTTTAAGGAAATGTTTAAGTTTCTATACATACCAAGCTATCTCCTATTTCAACAGACAAGCTAAAGGTTTCTCCTATTATGGAAACGTTTTTGTATACTGAACATACCACTCCTACTTCCTTGAAAGCTCACTTGGAGTATAAATAAAGAATGTGCTGAGAGCCCTGGGCGGTTTTTCTGTCACATCTGTTGTGCGCACTTTGACAGCAGAGCAGATCGGACTGACCGCCCATGCGCATGTAAAAAATTAGATATCTGAGTGTGACTTCATTTGCCTTTCTAATAACTTTTCTCTTCACACATTCATATTCAAGTAGTCAGAGTATTATTATTTTTCTCAACAACAGCTGATATTGTACAGGTAAAAGTTGTGGTTGTTACTTCAGAGTCAGCACCTCACCTTACTGTCTTTCCGTGTTGATGCTGAGTAAAGAAAGTGATCCAGAATCATTACAGTGTACTTTTGACCTCAGCCCGGACAATCTTCAAGGAGTCACACTTATATCACATGCAGATTCTTTTGTAGTTTGTGATTATATACAGCACGCTTAGGTGCAAATTAGCCTTACTTTTATTTCTTATTTGGTGTCTTATTCTAATGGCACTATCTATTGGTATTAAATTATATTCTTTCTTCTTGTCTAATAATGGTCTAGAGTGAAATATGGAACTATAAGTATGCTCTATTGAGATCAATGGGAGAATTTTGTAACAACATAGATTGCTTTCCATGATTGTTATTATTAGTTATGCTAATTATTACATTTGATTGGAGACTGTGTACATGCAGTTTGTAAGTCCTAGTCTCCACAGAAATTAAGTTAGTTGAAATAATCCATGTAGCTGCCAAATATGCAGCTACATGGATTTTATATATATATATATATATATATATATATATATATATATATATATATATATATATATATATATATATTGGTGGTGTTTTTTTTGTTGTTGTTTTTTTTTAAATAAAAATAATTACATTTTGGTTTGAAGATAATATTGATACATTTATGCATTTGCATGAACTGGAGATGGAGGCCATTTTTTGGCCAAGGTCTTTAAGGTTGTCAAACTGTATGACACACTGACAGACAGAAGCCACACTGCAAGACCAACAAATGGACTGTGACAGGCACACACATACAACATTCTCCTCATAAAAACACTTAGCTGATCTAACTGAATCCCTCTCTGAGCTTACCGCTGCTAGCGGAATGAGTGTGATTGTTTTACACTTGAGTTTGCTGAGTATCTCGGCAAGCTGATTGTTATACAGTACTTTTATTTTTTACTGATTATTGCAGTATATAGGCTGCAATAATCATTTAATTTCAGTCTGTGTATTTTTGTAGATACCATACGAAATGACAATAAACCTTGACGACTTGACAGAATAATTTAATAAAACCAAAATTCATATATTTTGAATCTGTGTAGGGTTAGGATTAGGGCTGGCACCAGGGTCATTATTGATGATGATTGAGATTTTGTTTGACTCACAAGCTCAGATATTAAAGTAAATTGTCTAAACCCAATACACCTAACGGCATAGATTACAACAGTTCTAGCATTCAGAGTTCAGTGCTGCTAGAGTAAGGAGCAGATATTTGTACCTCCACATATTCGTCCTGGTGGCTGTCAACATACTGCGCTAGCTCCGTGTACTGGAAAGCATGGGCAGCAGAAATGAGCAGCAGGATGGAAGGCAGGACTTGAGGGTTCATCTGTTACAAGAGTCAGAAACAAAATCAGCAAAACCACACACACAAAAAGATTATTACTTTATTACACTAGATGTGTGTACTCCGAAAGCTCCCACAGCCAAAACACAACAGATTAAAACTTTCCTATTTTAAATTTTTGTCACATTTTTGTTAATCTCCCCATCAGTTTAGAATATAAGCTGAATGGGAGGACTGTATCCTGAAATCATGCATGTTTTAATTTAGTTTGATATAAAATTCACCTACAAGCGTTCTGAAAGTTACTGTCCGCTAACTTGTGTCTTACCTTTTCTCTGCTGGAAATGTGTAAGATAGTTTCCTCAGGCTCGCAGACTGTGGTCCTGTGCTGTTGACTTGATTTTTATACACCCACCCTTCTTATCACACTCCTACCGAGCCCCAGGGTCAAGCAGTGAAACATTTCTTGACATAAAGCCAGGACAGCTGACAAAGTGATTTTTTTTTTTGCTGAAAAGTGCAGGAATTACACTCTGATCTATTGATTTGACTCCAAGTATGTGTACCTGTGGGCGAAGAGTGGACCTTAGGAATGCAGGGTCAGCGGGAACAAAGGAGCATGTGAAAGTCCAGTTGTTTGTGTTTTGGAATCTCCAAGCAAACCCAGCCGTGAGGACAAAAACAGAGCTCAGCAAAGCTTTTGTTGTTCCATATTAGCCTGGTGTCCCACTGTGGTTAACTTAATGTCAGCCATTTCTACCTGACATTATTAACCTAAGCTGGGATTGTCTGAACATATTTAATCCCGTCACCACCTCCTGTTCATTGGATAAATTGTCCTTGCTCACATTGCTCACAACATCCTGTTTCTTTTTGTGTGTCTCAGTGTGAGACAGGAAAAGAGACTCAGGAGTTGTCACACTGAAATAAAAATGTACGGGGGGGTTAAGAAAGCCAAAGACAGCTGCCAACTTCTTAGTTCTTACTTTGTTTACCTATATTCATTAATGCTCTTATGGTCTTTCTTATTTTCCACAATGAGCTGATACAGTCATGTCAAAAAGAAGGTTTTTTTTAATGTAGCCCTAAACTAAGCAGACTCCTACTGCTTGCATAGGAATTAAGAGGGTATGTAGAAGCTGCTGCTATGCACTTGTTTAACTGCTCATCGGCAAGCACTTCTATAGAAGAAAGTTTTGGTAGTTTGCTGATGTGGAGCACTCAGTAAACACTATACCAACAAGGAAAGACATTACCAGTGATCTTAGAGAAGTAATTGTTCCCATCATTGTGGAAAAGGTCATATCGAAAAAATGTGAACTATCTAATTCTACACTGAGAAATTCAATTCACTTTTAAATTCAAGATAGATTACTCACAAGTGAAAAGGATTCAAGACAGAGAAAAACGATCAGAGAAAAAGCAAAAAACCCAGGACCTACGTCTCTTAATTATATTTTATGGTTTGTTCAACGGGTTACCAGGAGAAAGCCTGTTCTCTTTAAAAAGAATATGACACATTAACACAGCTTGTTGGGCTTGTTTTGCACCCACAGGATCTGTACAGCCATTCTGTCAACCAACTCCTTTGTATACCACAGTAATGTAGAGTCAAATGTAACACCATCTGTTTCACAGACTAAAACTGTGTCATACATCAGGAAAACAACCCAAGCACATCAATAAATCTACAACAGAATGACTGAAAACGAAAAGAATCAATGTGTTACAGTAGCCCAGTCAAACCTCAACCTGACTGAAATGCTGTGTCAGGAGAGAGCCGAATTAAATGCCAGCAAACCTCAACTGATCTGAACTGAAGCAACATCATAAAGATGAGTGGGCCAAACTTCACCCACAATAATGTGAGAAACAATAAGTAAGTTACCCTAAATACCTGAACTTCGAAATTTATGTTTGATCTACGATCACTAAATTGTCAATACTCTTGTCAATACTCTCTCTCCTAAGAGACATGAAAGAAGTCTCCTTGTCTGACAAATTTGATGATGGTGACAAACAAAGAGTATTAGTAAACAATGACTGCCCAGGGCAGCCTACCAAGAAAACTAGCAATAGCACAAACTAGCAATCGTCCAGCTACAGTGGCAACAGTGGGAAGGAAAAACTCCTTTTTAACAGGAAGAAACCTCCAGCAAAACCAGGCTCAGGGAGGGGCGGCCATCTGCTACGACAGGTTGAGTTGAGAGGAGGAGTCAGGACAAAGACACACTGTGGAAGAGAGTCAGAGATTGATAATGATTAAATGCAGAGAGGTGCAGAGAGTGAAAAAGTTGACTGAAGAATAAAAACACTTAATGTATCATGGGAATCCCCCAGCAGCCTAAACCTATTGGTGCATCTGATTCAGCGCCAACTATATTCTTTAACAAAAAGGAATGTTTAAAACATAATCTTAAAAGTAGAAAGGCTATATTTCTCCCGAATCGAATCTAGGAGGACAAGCAGAGAGATGAGTCCACTCAGAAGCCATAAGGTCATTTGTAACCTTTACTAAAGCTATTTCTGTACTGTGAGTGCTGAAACCTGACTGAAACTGTTCAAATAAACAATTCCACTGCAGATGACCAGTTAGCTGTTTTGCAAATACTTTTTCAAGAATTTCTGAGATAAAAGGAAGGCTAGAGATTGGCCTATAATTACCTAAGACAGTCAAGTGATGGGTTTTTAAGTATGTTTAACTCCTGCAAGCTTGAAGATTGACTGTCTGCTTTCCGTTTGAGATCAGACAAAATTGGGTGTGCTCAGGGTGGTATGCTCTAAGGTCACTATAAAATGCATAAAGAGAACTAATAATTTTTTTAATAACCCCTCAGATATCTAAACTCAGTTATTTACATTTTGTATTAATCACAACATAGCATAAAGCATGCATAGCTTTTTTTGTAAGTACCTGTTCTGCTATCGTGGCTTTTCATAAAACACTGAGCATGTCTAAATGTCTGTGAAGATTCTCAGTCATCCGGGTCATCGTAGTCTAAGGAGCTTGGAAAGGAAAGCGTCTGGACTTCTTTAAGTTGCTTGAAGATGTTTCACCTCTCATCTGAGAAGCTTCTTCAGTTCTAAGAGTCAAATGGTGGAGAGTCCCAGATTTAGGACACCCTGGTGATCCTCTACCTAATCACATGAGCCAAGGTGTGAAAACGAGTGTGGGTCACAATCAGCCAGGGTTTCGGGTGAGCTCATTGTGAAACCTGGCCCCACCCTATCATGTGATTTCCTGAGGTCAGATGGCCCAGGATGTGAGTGGGCGTTAAGGCGTCTGGGAAGGATCTCAAAACTGGATTATAGATGGCAAACAGTTGGTGTCGTAACTCACCGCCTCTGTTTAAAGATGGTCGCTCACAGTGGATGTAAATGTCTCTTTCACTCCTCTTTCAAACCATCTGTCCTCTCTGTCCAAAATGTGAACATTGGCATCCTTGAAGGAATGACCTTTGTCATTTAGATGCAGATGGACTGCTGAGTCTTGTCCTGTGGAGGTGGCTCTTCTATGTTGTGCCATGCGCTTGTGAAGTGCCTGTTTGGTCTCTCCAATGTAGAGGTCTGAGCATTCCTCGCTACACTGTGCAGCATACGCCACATTGTTAAGTTTGTGTTTTGGAGTTTTGTCTTTCAGGTGAACCAGTTTTTGTCTGAGTGTGTTGCTGGGTCTGAAATGCACTGGGATGTCGTGCTTGGAGAAAACTCTCCTGAGTTTCTCTGATACACCGGCTACATAGGGGATGACAATGTTGTTGCGTCTGTCTTTCTTATTCTCCCTAGCTGGTGTCTGATCTTCTTTTCTGTGCCTCTTTGCTGAATTTATAAATGCCCAATTAGGATAACCGCATGTTTTGAGTGCTTCCTTTACATGCGTGTGTTCCTTCTTTTTCCATTCAGGCTTAGAGGGAACATGTTCTGCCCGGTGGTGTAGGGTCCTAATTACTCCAAGTTTGTGTTCCAGAGGGTGATGGGAGTCAAAGAGGAGGTACTGGTCCGTGTGTGGGGGCTTCAATGTTGAGGTTGCCATTCTCTTCAATGTGCACAGCGCAGTGGGTTTAAATCTGGGACTCTCCACCATTTGACTCTTAGAATTGAAGAAGCTTCTCGGATGAGAGGTGAAACGCCTTCAAGCAACTTAAAGAAGTCCAGACGGTTTTCTTTCCAAGCTCCTTAGACGAGCATGTCTAAAATTAAGTTTTTTTTAAATTAATCACAGCCATGCTTATTACAAAATGTTTGATCTAATGGTGGATAAAATGTGATTTGAAACACTAAAAAAATGCACAGGCTGTGAATCAAAAAATCATTTACAGCAACAGGCGAGATATAAGCAACCCCAATTATGCACAATGTAACAGTAGGACAATACCCACCCTACTGAGATTTTACCGCTTATTTACAGTCAACCGCAAAAACCCGGGAGTTGTCATAGTGATGGTGGCCCATTATAGGACTTGACAACGTAAAGACATCCAGGATTGTGCCGCATTTGGATCGCCACCTAGTTGTCAGAGAAGGCGCTATTTGTTAAGCTGTAACGAGTTATGGATAGCTTGGATATCTGCAGTAAGACTTGCGCTTTACCTCCGTGTGTGAGATCAGTATGTGCAGCGGCTCAAGCTGTACAATGTTCTGGGAAATAGTTTTATTTCACCCTTTGACACTGTTAGTTCCACATGAGATAGATGTTTTACTGCTGCAGACTAAAATGACATTTCTGTCACCTGCAAGACACTTGTCTTTAATGCCACTGCTACTCTTACAACCACACATAACCATAAAGCGGTGCACAACTCTGAATTCGTAAACCCTTTTGCCGATGGAGGAAGAGGGGAGGGGGCTTCCGCGCCCGCTGGCCCGGCCTGTCTCCAGCCAGGGGCTTCCGCGCCCGCTGGCCCTGCCTGTCTCCAGCCAGGGGCTTCTGCGCCCGCTGGCCCTGCCTGTCTCCAGCCAGAGGTTTCCGCGCCTGCTGGCTCTACAGCTGTGGCTCCGGCACCCCCGGCTCCCGTGCCGTCGCCTGGTCCAGCCTCAGACTCAGCCTCTGCTTCACCTGGTCCAGCCTCAGACTCAGCCTCTGCTTCGCCTGCTCCAGACTCAGCCTCTGCTTCGCCTGGTCCAGCCTCAGACTCAGCTTCTGCTTCGCCTGGTCCAGACTCAGCCTCTGCTTCGCCTGGTCCAGACTCAGCCTCTGCTTCGCCTGGTCCAGCCTCAGCTTCAGCTTCTGCTTCGCCTGGTCCAGCCTCAGCTTCAGCTTCTGCTTCGCCTGGTCCAGCCTCAGCCTCAACTTCAGCTTCTGCTTCGTCTGGTCCAGCCTCAGCCTCAGCTTCAGCTTCTGCTTCGCCTGGTCCTGCGGCTGCCGCGCCATCGCCCCAGCCACGTTCTGGACGTCATCGCCGGCGTGGCCGCCCGCCGGACCTGCTCAGTGGCCGCCGCCGTCTTCCTCGCGGCCGCCCGCCAGAACTGTCCCGTCTCGGCCACCGGCCACGGGGCCGCCCGCTAGAACTGTCCCGTCTCGGCCACCGGCCACGGGGCTGCCCGCCAGAACTGTCCCGTCTCGGCCACCGGCCACGTGGCCGCCCACCAGACCGGTCTTTGTTTTGGACTCCGTCCCTCCGTCCTGGGCCCCCTCCGCCCGCCCTGTTCTGGTTTTTCTTTCTTTTGGCCGTCGGGTGGTACTGTCAGGGTTTCTGGGTCGTTGACCCAGTATTTTCAGTTCACGTTCACTGTTTATCTACTGCCTGTTCCATTTCCTGTTTTATTGTGTTAGCCTTGGTCTGTGTGCATTATGTTCAGTCCTCTTCCCATTTATCATTAGTTCATTAGGTTCAGCTGTTCACTCACCTGTCTCCAGTCGTTGTCATTGTTAGTCGTGTATTTAAGCCCTCTCTTTCCTTCAGCCCTTGTCGTGTCATTGATGTTATGTTGTCGTTTCCGCCTGCGATCAGTCAGCCAGCCATTCAGTCTTTCAGTCAGTCAGTCCTTCAGTCATTCAGTCAGTCGTCCAGCCAGCCAGCCATTTCCTACCTCTGTTCTGTTTGTTCACTCCATCGACAATAAACACCAACCTTCACCTACCTACCTGTGAGTCCAGCGTTTGGGTCCTCCTTCTCTCATCCACGACACTACTCCTGACAGAATCACACGACCCCGCGTTGTGGACCCAGCGGACTCTGACCTTTTTGAGCGGCAGGAGGCAGCGCTCTCCTTGTGGGCGGAAAAGCTTAAGGAGAGACAGCGGCTCTTCGCGGAGCGAGAGCACGTCTTCGAGGGTACTCGCTTGGCTCTGGGCGGGCCTCGGAGACGCCGCGTTCACCCACCTGCTACCTCCCATGCACCGGAGACAGGGAAGACGCTTCGGCGGCTCCCTCTCTCGCGGGTCCGCTCCTCGCTCACACGCCACCTGCCTCATTCACCGGACCTTCAACCTCGCCATGGCACAGCGGCTCCGCCTCCCACCTCGGCTCAACAGAGGCTCCCGCGCCAGAGGCTCGGCTGTGTACCCCGCCCGCTTCCTCTTCCCGGAAAAAGCGGCGCACACGCCGCAACAACAAGGACTATTTTCAGCAACTCCCGGTGGTGAGTTCCAGTGACTGTTTTCCACCCTCCTCATTTGATTCTTCACCTCAAATAACTAATAGACTCATCTCTGATTCATGGGGAGTTTCCCTCCTAGACGAGGACGTGGACTGGGAAGAGTTTTTCTGCTCTGCTCCCCCAAAGACTGTAAATAGTGGTGGCAGAAAAACCAGAACAATCCCCGATAAACCCGCCAGTATCACACACCCAGTCACTATTTCCACACCCATTACTCAGCCATTTCCCACCAGCACGGCGGCCCAGATTCGGCCTTCCCCTTCAGCCGTTTCACCTCCTCAGATGGCTAGGGCCCAGTCTACACCCACACCAGTGCCAGCTCCCAGGAGGAGGGCAGCTGCAACCCAGTCTACCTCCACACCCGCTTCTGTTTCTCGGGTGGGGGTGACTGGTGTCCAGCCACCTCCCGTGCCTGTCCCAGCGTCCAGGCTGAGGGCAGCCAGAACCCAGCCTGACCCCCCTAGAGGCTTGGAAGAGCTAACCGGTTCACCTGCTACTTCACCACTTCATCCACCTCCTGACCCAGCCTTTCACGCCCTCGCACTATCCCTAGTTAGATTAGCTGACCTGTCCCCTGCCCAGGCACCAGCCTTACTAGCCCAAGCTGTAGCTTTATCTCCATCACTAGCTCAGTCTGTAGCTCAGCCATTAGCCACACCAACCTCAGCTCCGTCGTCAGCCTCGCCTACCTCTGTTCATCCCTTAGCATCTCCACTCCAGTCAGTTCCCTCATCTGCTGTTCAGCTTCCACTCCAGTCAGTTCCCTCACCTGCTGTTCAGCTTCCACTCCAGTCAGTTCCCTCACCTGCTGTTCAGCTTTCACTCCAGTCAGTTCCCTCACCTGCTGTTCAGCATTCCCTCCAGTCAGTTCCCTCACCTGCTGTTCAGCTTTCACTCCAGTCAGTTCACTCACCTGCTGTTCAGCCTTCACTCACTCCAGTCCCCTGTAGTCCAGTCTCCTGTCCTCCGGTCCCCTCCAGTCCAGTCTCCTGTCCTCCGGTCCCCTCCAGTTCAGTCTCCTGTCCTCCGGTCCCCTCCAGTTCAGTCTCCTGTCCTCCGGTCCCCTGTCCAGTCAGTCCAGTCTGCCCCTGTCCAGTCAGTCCAGTCTGCCCCTGTCCAGTCAGTCCAGTCTGCTCCTGTCCAGTCTGTAGTCCAGTCTGCTCCTGTCCAGTCTGTAGTCCAGTCGCCTCCTGTCCAGTCTGTAATCCAGTCGCCTCCTATCTCCCAGTCACCCGTCCACCATCCTGTTCAGTTCCCGGACCTGCAGCCACAGCACCCAGAGCCAGCTGTGAGCTCTCCTGCTCTTCAGCCAGGGGCTTCCGCGCCCGCTGGCCCGGCCGCTCTTCAGCCAGGGGCTTCCGCGCCCGCTGGCCCGGCCTGTCTCCAGCCAGGGGCTTCCGCGCCCGCTGGCCCGGCCTGTCTCCAGCCAGGGGCTTCCGCGCCCGCTGGCCCGGCCTGTCTCCAGCCAGGGGCTTCCGCGCCCGCTGGCCCTGCCTGTCTCCAGCCAGGGGCTTCTGCGCCCGCTGGCCCTGCCTGTCTCCAGCCAGAGGTTTCCGCGCCTGCTGGCTCTACAGCTGTGGCTCCGGCACCCCCGGCTCCCGTGCCGTCGCCTGGTCCAGCCTCAGACTCAGCCTCTGCTTCACCTGGTCCAGCCTCAGACTCAGCCTCTGCTTCGCCTGCTCCAGACTCAGCCTCTGCTTCGCCTGGTCCAGCCTCAGACTCAGCTTCTGCTTCGCCTGGTCCAGACTCAGCCTCTGCTTCGCCTGGTCCAGACTCAGCCTCTGCTTCGCCTGGTCCAGCCTCAGCTTCAGCTTCTGCTTCGCCTGGTCCAGCCTCAGCTTCAGCTTCTGCTTCGCCTGGTCCAGCCTCAGCCTCAACTTCAGCTTCTGCTTCGTCTGGTCCAGCCTCAGCCTCAGCTTCAGCTTCTGCTTCGCCTGGTCCTGCGGCTGCCGCGCCGTCGCCCCAGCCACGTTCTGGACGTCATCGCCGGCGTGGCCGCCCGCCGGACCTGCTCAGTGGCCGCCGCCGTCTTCCTCGCGGCCGCCCGCCAGAACTGTCCCGTCTCGGCCACCGGCCACGGGGCCGCCCGCTAGAACTGTCCCGTCTCGGCCACCGGCCACGGGGCTGCCCGCCAGAACTGTCCCGTCTCGGCCACCGGCCACGTGGCCGCCCACCAGACCGGTCTTTGTTTTGGACTCCGTCCCTCCGTCCTGGGCCCCCTCCGCCCGCCCTGTTCTGGTTTTTCTTTCTTTTGGCCGTCGGGTGGTACTGTCAGGGTTTCTGGGTCGTTGACCCAGTATTTTCAGTTCACGTTCACTGTTTATCTACTGCCTGTTCCATTTCCTGTTTTATTGTGTTAGCCTTGGTCTGTGTGCATTATGTTCAGTCCTCTTCCCATTTATCATTAGTTCATTAGGTTCAGCTGTTCACTCACCTGTCTCCAATCGTTGTCATTGTTAGTCGTGTATTTAAGCCCTCTCTTCCCTTCAGCCCTTGTCGTGTCATTGATGTTATGTTGTCGTTTCCGCCTGCGATCAGTCAGCCAGCCATTCAGTCTTTCAGTCAGTCAGTCCTTCAGTCATTCAGTCAGTCATCCAGCCAGCCAGCCATTTCCTACCTCTGTTCTGTTTGTTCACTCCATCAACAATAAACACCAACCTTCACCTACCTACCTGTGAGTCCAGCGTTTGGGTCCTCCTTCTCTCATCCACGACACTACTCCTGACACTGTGGAAGCGCAGACCCAACAGACTTGCTTTTCGGAAACTGCCACCGAATGATCAAGTCATTAACATGATCAATATTTGTCCTGTGACGACTGTGGGATTGGTTTAAATACCGCTAGTTTTTTTTTTTTTTTTAATTATTGTTGTTGTGGTGGGGAAAAAAGAGAAGAAAAACAAACAAAAAACCAACACTTGGTAATATTCATGCTATGCATACTAAGCATGAGGCTACTTCAAAAATGCATTCATAACTAATATCATCATATATTAACAAATGTTAAATAGAAATTTCTGTTGTTTATTGGTCATTTTTATACAATTAAAAGTCCAAAGTGTATGCCTTCCTTTACATTTTCCATTCTGCCCCCCTGGCCTTATGTTTGACGCCCATGTTGTAGGGTCTTTACCTTATAATGTTAAGCTCCTTGAGGCCACTTATGTTGTGATTTGGCTCTACATAAATAAAACTCAAATCAGTTTAACAAATTCTACTCAGACGTCCAATGCCATCACAGTGGACTAGAGACCTTTTCCTCACTAGCCAGCAAAAACAGATTAATGAGTAACTGCAGCTGGATCCAAACATTTTCTGTCTAATATATTAAAGCTTGTTCTCTCGTATACCTCTGGGATCTCTGATGGATACCTTTCCACTGTGCTTTTAGTCAGCTATCTGATGGATGAAAGAAATTTCTCCCAGCTCTTTGGCTCGCCAGCCACTTGTTTACTGAGCAATCTGAAATGACTTAAGATCATGCATTAGAGAAATGTGTTTCTTGAAATAAAGCCTTTTGTGAGGTAGTTACAAAACAAACTTTAAAGAAAAAATGAATTGCACCATTTCATTTCTAAACAAGGCCATGTGTTTGGGGATGAGAGAGTGAGCTGAGGCTTCTTTCAATGCTCAGTCTCTTGCACAAGCCATAGTTGACCTTAAAACTTTAAGTCATCAGGTACAACTGCATACTGTTAAATATCAACATTTCACCAGGTTCTTTTGATTCCTCATAGGCATCCGATGGAGAACAACACACTACTCAGTAGATCATTTAACACTTTTATTCTCTCACAAAACACTTCTAGAAGGGAGATGCGTCATGCATGACACGCTGCCACAGATCTCGAAATGGCGGTGCACCCCTAACAGTTTTATTACCAGGTGTCCCATTCTAGTCTAAACAACAGCATTTCAGTAAATTTCCACTAAAAGATGGTTCCCTGTTATCTACTGCTACAGACAAGTGTGGTCTCCATCATTCTACTACTAAAGGACACATAGTTTAATGCCTTTATTATCAGGGCCGCGTCCACTCCAATACTACACTATATGATTATATTACATTTTGGTCAATATAAAGCACAGCATTAAGGCACTTCAGAAACATCATTTTAACATTCCCCCTTTTGATCTGCCCCAATGACAGATCAACACTACTGCAAATCATCAAACATAATATCAGCATTTTGATTCTCCTCATTTCCCAACAGCGGCATCATGTTGTCTGCCCTGGTATCAGCGTGGTTTATCAATCTCACCAATAATGCTCTGATACAACCACAAGTTACCAGAATAGCTGTAAAAATGGATAGAGAATGGATAGAGAAACCATAATAGACATAATAAAACCCTTCCATTGCCCAAAGACAGAGGTCATCCACTCCTCCAACAGATTATTGACTCCCGAGTGCTCATGCGTGATGTTAGACAAAGTCTTCAGGCCTTCCAATGCTCTGGTCACGGATCCACCAGGGGCTGTATTATTAGGAATAAAAGTACAGCACATATTGCCAAACATCGCGCAATGCCCCCTTTTTCTGCCAACAACATGTCTAATGCCATTCAATTCTGCACAGCCATAAGAGAAGCGGGGCCTAAGTGCTCTGCTAATCCTTCTACTGCATCACGGGTTAAGTTTGCCAATCTAAGGATACTGTAGTGGACGTAGTTAATACGATCCACATTCTTATTTGGAGTTATTGGAATAATCCCCGCAACTACAGGCAAATTCTCAAACCCAGTCGCAATTGGGTCAGCTAATTCGTACTCATTCAGCAGCCCTCTGGGCACACCAATAGAGTCTATATACGTTGGTGAACCCACAGAAAGGTCAAACAAACAAGCTTGTCGAACACTTTCTCAAAACATGACGTCTACACCTCGCCGTTAATTGGGTAGTGCCGGGTTTACCCAGTCTCACCCCCTTTTCACCCACTAGGATTAATGGGGCCCCCAACAGCACCAGCGCGCACAGGCAAGATGTTCCCCTTGGGATTCACGAACAAGCAATATTCTCCATAATAGTAATACAAACCAGATCGTGCCCATGAACCAATATACGTGTCATTGTCCCGTGAGGCATTCCCCCTGGCTGGATAGACTTCTACACACCAGTCAGCTCGAATTTCACTGGCATCATGCTTGTGGCTGGAAAGTCCAGAAACAGTAAAGTTAAAACAGGTGTAATTTGCTTTTCTCTGTGTGAACGGTCCTAATACAGTTTTATTATCAATTGGGGGAAACAGGCTGGCTAGTGTGGTACAGTTACCCTTCGAAACCGCCTCCCTAGTTAATCTGACCATACACTTAAATCCCCAGCTGTCCTCTAGATAGAGGGGTGCCGGTTCAGTAAACAGATGTGGTGTGGCCACCGCACAGGCCACACATTTTGCTCTTGGGAGTTTTGAATTAGCCAATCTAACCACAAATTACTATCCCTATAGCCAGTAGCCATATAGATCAGTTGTCTGGGTTTCTGTTTAGTGTAATCTGCTTCAATAATCCCCGTAAAATTCTCTGTTAAAGGTAAAAGTGGTACTTGGGTTGACAAAAAGGTCGAATTTTGTGGTGGACTTCTAAAGTTCACCTTGATCACCCCATATGGGTCACTCCCAATGACATTTACTCCTAGACTAAAATAAACCTCCCTATTGGTGATCCCCGTGCGTGGCAGAGCCATCCAGTTCCCCAACGACAGAGTCACTATTATCTTGTTAATAATTTTACCTCCTCACTACGTACGACTCTGGATACTGTAGCTCCTGTGAAAACTAAGGTCTCTAATCAGAAGTACCTGACTCCGTGGTATAATTCTCAAACATGTAGCCTAAAGCAGATGACTCGTAAGCTGGAGAGGAAATGGCGTGTCACAAATTTAGAGGATCATCATCTAGCCTGGAGAAATAGTTTGCTGCTTTATAAGAAAGCCCTCCGCAAAGCCAGAACATCTTACTATTCGTCACTGATTGAAGAAAATAAGAACAACCCCAGGTTTCTCTTCAGCACTGTAGCCAGGCTGACAAAAAGTCAGAGCTCTTTTGAGCCAACCATCCCTTTAACGTTAACTAGTAATGACTTCATGAACTTCTTCACAAATAAAATTGTTATCATTAGAGAAAAAATTACCAATAATCATCCTACAGATGTAATATTATCTACAGCTACTCTTAGTACCATTGATGTTAAGTTAGACTCTTTTTCTCCAATGGATCTTTCTGAGTTAACTTCAATAATTACTTCCTCCAAACCATCAACGTGTCTTTTAGACCCCATTCCTACAAAACTGCTCAAAGAAGTCCTGCCATTAATTAATTCTTCGATCTTAAATATGATCAACCTATCTCTAATAATCAGCTATGTACCACAGGCCTTCAAGCTGGCTGTAGTTAAACCTTTACTCAAAAAGCCATCTCTAGACCCAGCAGTGTTAGCTAATTATAGGCCAATCTCCAACTTTCCTTTCATATCAAAAATCCTTGAAAGAGTAGTTGTCAAACAGCTAACTGATCAGCTGCAGAGGAATGGTTTATTTGAAGAGTTTCAGTCAGGTTTCAGAGCTCATCACAGCACAGAAACAGCTTTAGTGAAGGTTACAAATGATCTTCTTATGGCCTCTGACAGTGGACTCATCTCTGTGCTTGTCCTGCTAGACCTTAGTGCAGCATTCGATACTGTTGACCATAATATCCTATTAGAGCGATTAGAACATGCTGCACGTATTACAGGTATTGTGCTGCAATGGTTTGTATCATATCTATCTAATAGACTCCAATTTGTACATGTAAATGGAGAGTCCTCTTCACACACTGAGGTTAATTATGGAGTTCCACAGGGTTTAGTGCTAGGACCAATTCTGTTTACACTATACATGCTTCCCTTAGGCAGCATCATTAGAAGACATAGCATAAATTTTCACTGCTATGCAGATGACACCCAGCTCTATCTATCTATGAAGCCAGATAACACACACCAATTAGTTAAACTGCAGGAATGTCTTAAAGACATAAAGACCTGGATGGCCGCTAACTTTCTGTTTCTTAATTCAGATAAAACTGGGGTTATTGTAGTCGGCCCTGAAAATCTTAGAAATTCTTAGAGATTCGTACTCTGGATGGCATTACCTTGGCCTCCAGTAACGTTGTGAGGAACCTTGGAGTCATTTTTGACCAGGATATGTCCTTCAACGCACATATTAAACAAATATGTAAGACTGCGTTCTTCCATTTGCGCAACATCTCTAAAGTTAGAAATATCCTGTCTCAGAGTGACGCTGAAAAACTAGTTCATGCTTCCAGGCTGGACTACTGCAATTCATTATTATCAGGATGTCCAAAAAACTCGCTGAAAAGCCTTCAGTTAATCCAAAATGCTGCAGCAAGAGTACTGACAGGGACTAGAAAGAGAGAGCATATTTGTCCTGTTTTGGCTTCCCTTCATTGGCTTCCTGTTAAATCCAGAATTGAATTCAAAATCCTGCTCCTCACATACAAGGTCTTAAATAATCAGGCCCCATCTTATCTTAATGACCTTGTAGTACCATATCACCCTATTAGAGCACTTTGCTCTCGCACTGCAGGCTTACTTGTTGTTCCTAGAGTATTTAAAAGTAGAATGGGAGGGAGAGCCTTCAGTTTTCAGGCCCCTCTTCTGTGGAACCAGCTTCCAGTTTGGATTCGTGAGACAGACACTATCTCTACTTTCAAGATTAGGCTTAAAACTTTCCTTTTTGCTAAAGCATATAGTTAGGGCTGGACCAGGTGACCCTGAATCCTCCCTTAGTTATGCTGCAATAGACGTGGCTGCCGGGGATTCCCATGATGCATTGAGTTTTTCCTTTCCAGTCACCTTTCTCACTCACTATGTGTTGATAGACCTCTCTGCATTGAATCATATCTGTTATTAACCTCTGTCTCTCTTCCACAGCATGTATTTTATCCTGTCTTCCTTCTCTCACCCCAACCGGTCGCAGCAGATGGCCGCCCCTCCCTGAGCCTGGTTCTGCCGGAGGTTTCTTCCTGTTAAAAGGGAGTTTTTCCTTCCCACTGTCGCCAAAGTGCTTGCTCACAGGGGGTCATATGATTGTTGGGTTTTTCTCTGTATCTATGAAGCGCCTTGAGGCAACTTTTGTTGTGATTTGGTGCTATATAAATAAAATTGAATTGAATTGAATTGAACTAGATTCTGCATGGTGCTAAAATCTCGCTGTATATAGAACCTGTCCCCCCAGCTCCCTTGGGGGGACAGGGAGCTGGGGGTCTGCGACCAGACACATCTCCCGCTCACGCGTGTCCACACCTGTTGGCAGAAGCGATTGACCAAGAGTTGATAACACACCCAAATATCATATATCCTGTAGCTTCGGCCCCCACAATTTATGACTGCACAGAGATCAAATGTGAACAAAGTCGTGGACCCTGTAATAAAGTCCAACTCTATTCCGCCATAGTAATTTAAACAGGTGTCGGTTTTACCTGATGTGCTGCGCTTGATTAGTCTCACCGTGGCCTGGGATGTCAGAGTCACTGGTGTGATCTGAGGTCTGTCTCGGGGCAACTCACATGCAAGAAAAATCACAGTTACAATAACAACAGTAATGACACCTAAAAATCCCATTACTCTCCAATTTCCCCACAATCCCATTTTGATCACTTCTCCGATTTCTCCCTGCTCCTGTCCTTGATCTCCGTTTACCTGTGATGTAAAACTCGAGACAAGAGCCTTGACTGCTTTAAATTGCCTTAAATGTTCTGACTCAGGTGCCTCCTCCCTCAAAGCTGGGACCCCTGCAGTGGGCCCAGGAAATTGTCTCCCCGTGAGCAACTCATAAGGAGTGAACCCAGTAGACTGATTTACAGAGCATCTAATGCTCATCAGGGCTGTTGGGATTGAAATATATATATTCTTAGTGCTTATTTACTGATTATATTGTTTTATGTATTTTAATAAGAGAGGGCCAACTTTGAGTGTAAAGTAGGTCGCAGGCTGACAGGAAACTGCATGCTTCTGCAGAGCAGACAGAAAATGAAACTAAGCAGAGTGTTTGGATCGAAACTTAAGATTGTGTGACGTGCAGCGGAAATATATAAATAACCATGTTGGCTGCTGCTGCTTTCAGACCTGAGCTTTTGTGTTCATGTGCTCAGTTCACCGTTCCCAGGAATGTAAAATAAAGATCATTTTTGAGTTAGACCACTTTGAGCCTTGAGTCTTTCTTGGCCGCCAAAAGAATACAAAGAACAGAATTTAATAGGGTCATTGGGAGCGCATCAACCCAATCCATTTTTGTCTGTGCACAGATTTTTGCCAATTTGTTTTTCAAATTTCAATTCATTTTTTCCACTCTTCCCTGGGATTGTGGATGATAAGCAGTCCCGAATCTATGTTGGAGTCCCAACATATGTTGAACCTCCTGTATCTGTCTGTTTTTAAAATGAGTCCCATTGTCTGATCTGATTCTTTTGGGGAAACCATGCCAAGGAATGTAATGGTTCACCAAGCACTTAATCACTGTCTTACTGTCTTCGCTCCTCACCGAGCATACTTCCAGCCACCCTATCAGATTATCTACACACACCAGCAGATATCTGAACCCTTTTGCGGACATCCCCATGTCTGTGTAATCGATTACAATCTCCTGCCCGGGTCTTTGGAGCAGGGGAAACGTACCCATCTCAGGCTTCATTGTTAGTTTGGAGTTCTACTGTCCACAGATCAAGCAAGTCCTCACATGCTCTCGCATGTGAGGACTGCCACCTGGCTGTAGCTCAGGTGGCAGAGCAGGTCAGCCACTAATCAGAAGGTCGGTGGTTCGATCCCAGGCTGCCTCCTGGATGCATGCCAAATATCCTTGGGCAAGATACTAACCCCATGTTTGCCTACTGGTGGTGGTCAGAGGGCCCGGTGGCGCCAGTCCTTAGGGACTAGAAAAGCGCTATACAAATGCAGGCCATTTACCAGGCCATTTACCATGTCCTTCAGGTGTGGGTGCCACCAATGACAGAAATTCCAAATTTCTCCAAGATGGCGCTGGAGTGACGGCAGCCTCTGCAACACTGAACTTGTTTCTTAACTTTCAACTGTTTTAGACTAGTCTTTCAAACTTTTTTTTTAACTTCCTTTAGTCACTCTACTTTCTACCTCTTAGATATACTATGGATAACGCACTTTTTAAAACTTCTGGAACCAGCTCCTTCATCTACTCAAGAGCGGAGCTGCTGGCACTTAACACAAAGGCACAGACTGGCATCAGACACAATATCCCGGCCGAGCTAAAGAGGAGCTACAGAGGCTGCAAGGCTGGAGCGAGGAAAGCGGATCACCGGAGGCGATTCAAACCATCAATCCCAACAGTGATCATGGGCAACATGAACTCGTTACAGAATAAGATTGATGAACTGTGCGCTCTGAACAACCACCGACTCTACCGTGAGTGCAGTTTGTTTATCTTCATGGAGACGTGGCTAACCGAGCTAACGCCGCAGGCTAACGTAGACCTATGCGGTTTCACATCCGTGAGAGCCGATAGGGACACACAGGCCAGCGGAAAAAGCAGAGGTGGGGGACTCATTGTCTACATTAACAACAGATATTGTAACCCTGGACACGTCTCCGTTAAAGTATCTGTATGTCGTTCGGACCTGGAGCTGCTAGCTGTTAGCTTGCGGCCATATTATCTACCTCGGGAGTTTAGTCATGTGATCTGTGTGTGTGTCTACATCCCTCCGAGGGCCGACGCAACAGCTGCCTGTGAGAAAATACACACAGTTACAGCAAGACTACAGACACAACACCCTGAGGCTTTCATTATTATATCTGGAGACTTTAACCATGCAACACTTGATTCTACTCTGGCTGCTTTTCACCAGTTTGTGAATTGTCCCACACGGAGCAACAGGACAATTGACCTACTGTATGCTAATGTGAGAGATGCATACAGAGCCACCCCCCTCCCCCCACTAGGGAAGTCAGACCACAACCTGGTTTACCTACAGCCACAATACACACCCCTCGTCCAAAGGCAGCCTGTCACAACACGCTCCATTAGGAGATGGACCCCAGAAAAGGAGGATGCTCTGAGGGACTGTTATGACACCACAGACTGGGATGTGCTCCTGAGCCCACAGGGTGAGGACATAGAGGGGGCGACACACTGTCTGACGGACTACCTCAACTTTTGTGTGGACACGGTCGCCCCTGCTAAGACAGTACGGTGTTATCCTAATAACAAACCGTGGGTAACACAGGAAGTCAAAGCTGTCCTCAACATGAAGAAGAAGGCTTTCAGGAGCAAAGTGAAGGAGGAGATGAAAGCAGCACAGCGGGAGGTGAAACGCTGCCTGAGGGAAGCAAAGGACACCTACAGGAGGAAGGTGGAGCAGAAGTTGGAGAGGAACAATATGAGGGAGGTCTGGAATGGTGTGAAAACCATCACAGGCCACAACACCAAGAAAAGCACAGTGGGGGGGACTGTGGAGAAGGCAAACGAACTCAACAACTTCTTCAACAGGTTTGACCAGCCCACAACCCCCCCACCCTCACCTTTACTACAGAGCCCTCTCCCTACTCTCCTACCTCCCTCGCTTCCCCCCCTCCCTGACACTATGACATCCCCCCCTCCTCCTTCTCCAACCCCTCTCTAAACAGCACGACAGCCTCTCTCCCCCCCTTCCAATCATCTCCCAGTGTCACAGTGGATCAGGTCAGGAGACAACTGAGGAAGCTTCGCCCCAGAAAGGTGGCAGGTCCAGACAAGGTGTGTCCGAGGATGCTAAAGGCGTGTGCTGCTGAACTTGGGGAGCCGCTACAACGAGTCTTCAACCTCAGCCTGCGACTGGGGAGAGTGCCCGCCCTATGGAAGACATCCTGCATCGTCCCGGTCCCCAAAAAGAACCGGCCCAATGAGCTGAATGACTTCCGACCGGTGGCACTGACGTCACATCTTATGAAGACTCTAGAGCGGCTCTTCCTTAACCTCCTCCGACCACAGGTACAACATGCCCAGGACCCACTACAGTTCGCCTACAAGGCAGATGTCGGTGTGGAGGATGCCATCCTGTACCTCCTACACAGAGCCCACTCACACCTGGACAAGGGAAAAGGCACGGTCAGGATCCTGTTTCTTGACTTTTCCAGTGCCTTTAATACAATCCGGCCCTGTCTGCTCCAGGAGAAACTAAACAGGATGCAGGTGGACCCCTGCCTGGTCGCTTGGATCTCCGACTACCTCACCGACAGGCCACAGTACGTCAGGCTGAAGGACATCACGTCGGACACTGTGGTCAGCAGCACAGGAGCACCACAGGGAACTGTGCTGTCCCCACTTCTCTTCACCCTGTACACCTCTGACTTCTGCTATAACTCTGAATTATGCCACATTCAGAAGTTTGCAGACGACACGGCCATCATGGGGTGTATCTGGGATGACCAGGAAGAGGAGTACAGGAGTCTGGTGAGGAACTTTGTCACATGGAGTCACACAAACCACCTGCAACTCAACACTTCAAAGACCAAGGAACTGGTTGTGGATTTCGGGAGGTCCAGACCAGGTCCACTGCCAGTTCAGATAGAGGGAGAGGAGGTGGAGGTGGTCAACACATACAAGTACCTCGGGCTGTGGGTGGACAACAAACTGGACTGGTCATGCAACACGCAGAACCTGTATAAAAAAGGCCAAAGCCGACTGTACTTCCTCAGGAGGCTGAGGTCTTTCAACATCTGCAGGAAGCTCCTGAGGATGTTTTACCAGTCAGTGGTCGCAGGAGTCCTTTTCTATGGCGTGGTGTGCTGGGGGAGCAGCACAGCAAAGAGGGACTCATCCAGGCTGGAGAAACTAATCAGGAAGGCTGGCTCTGTGGTCGGCATGAAGCTGGACACTCTGGTGACAGTGGCAGAGAAGAGGACCTTAAAGAAACTGATGGACATTATGAACAATGCCGGGCATCCTCTGCACACGGTCGTAAACAATCAGAGGAGCCTATTCAGCGACAGGCTGCTTCTCCCCAAGTCAAAAACCAACAGACTTAAAAACTCCTTTGTCCCACACGCCATCAGACTGTTTAACTCCTCACTGGAGGGGAGAGAGAGGAGAAACAGGGGGACAAGGGAGGGCGGGAACAACTGAGTTGTAGGTGCTTTTCTACACTGTGCAATATTTGCAATATTTGTTTTTTGTTTTGTCTTTTTTCTTATATTTGACTGTGCAATAACCACTGTGCAATATACTCACTCAAATGAGCAATCCTATTTATCCATATTGTATATTCTGTATCTATATATGTGTATATGTGTATATATGGTGTATTTATGCTTATATCCTTACTCTCATTCCCCTTAATGTATCTGTAACATGCAACTTCTTTCGGTGCTTTGCTACTGGAAACTGAATTTCCCGGAGGAACCCACCCGACGGATTAATAAAGTTTCATCTAATCTAATCTAATCTAAATTCCTCTCCATCTGGGCCACACCCACATGGTCTAGGCCATGAGCCTCTCCAATCCTCCTCTCTGCCAGACCTGCCGTTAGGACCGGTCTCCCATTGGGACCTCTCCATATTTCCTCCACTTTTCTGGCCCCCCTCTCTCTCTCCATGCTGATTTCTCTTCCGGTGGGGCCTTCTCCTGTTCTTTGTGGGGCAATCGTGGCTCAAGAGTTGGGAGTTCGCCTTGTAATCGGAAGGTTGCCGGTTCGAGCCCTGGCTCAGACAGTCTCGGTCGTTGTGTCCTTGGGTAAGACACTTCACCTACCGCCTACTGGTGTTGGCCAGAAGGGCCGATGGCGCGATATGGCAGCCTTGCTTCTGTCAGTCTGCCCCAGGGCAGCTGTGGCTACAACTGTAGCTACAACTGTAGTTCCACCAGTGTGTGAATCAGTGGATGACTGGGTGTGTAAAGCGCTTTGGGGTCCCTAGGGGGGACTAATAAAAGCGCTATACAAATACAGGCCATTTACCATTTACTTTAATAATGTCCTCCTTCTCCAATCCAGGGCTTTCCTCATATTCCATACCCATACTCACCGTCTGTTTCACTCCCGTGTATCTGGCCACTTTCTTCGCCACCTCATTTGCTGCTCTGTTTCGTCTCGCCACCCATGTATCTGAGTCATCATGACCTTTGCATTTAATGATTGCCACCTCCAGAGGTCCTTCTAGAGCATCTTCTAGCTCTTTCATTTCCTTTTCATGTTTGATGGGCTGTTGTGCTGAGGTTTGGAATCCAGCCCGTTTCCACTGGCCCAAGTCCACAAGTGCAGCCCCGAACACATATGCTGAATATGCTGGGCAGACTGTTGGGCCTGCAATATTCCCTCTCTTTCAGTCGCCAGTCTTCCATTTTCTCCCCTCACTACTGCATAGCCTGCCCTCAATCCCTTTTTCTCATCCCTAAAACAGCAGCCGTCTGTGAAGAGGTCTTCCACCCCCTCCAATGGCTCTGCTTTAAGAACTGGTCTAGTCTTTTCCTCCTTCCAGACCGCCTGGTCGCAGAGATGTGGTTCTCCGGATCCCATTTGGTCTGCCATGTTGATTCCTTCATGTGTAAATATCAAATTTCGGGCTTCCAGCACTCTGCTGGAGTCTCTGCTGTCTCAGCATAGTCATAGTGAAAGCTTGTGAGTTCACATAGGCCACACTCAGTGGGAGCCCCCTTACAATGTGCGTGACCTTTTGGATAGCTTTAGCTACTCCTGCCGCATGCTGTGTGCATGTTGGATGTCTCTTCTCCATGCTGTCTAGGCCAATGCTAATGTACATCAGCACCTGTCTACCTCCCCCTTTTTTCTGAAAATAAAATTCCATTCACTACCCCATTTGTTTCTGAAACATCGAAAAAGAAATCTCTGTTATAGTTCAATTCAATTCAATTCAATTCAATTTTATTTATATAGCGCCAAATCACAACAAAAGTCGCCTCAAGGCGCTTCATAGATACAGAGAAAAACCCAACAATCATATGACCCCCTATGAGCAAGCACTTTGGCGACAGTGGGAAGGAAAAACTCCCTTTTAACAGGAAGAAACCTCCGGCAGAACCAGGCTCAGGGAGGGGCGGCCATCTGCTGCGACCGGTTGGGGTGAGAGAAGGAAGACAAGATAAAAGACATGCTGTGGAAGAGAGACAGAGGTTAATAACAGATATGATTCAATGCAGAGAGGTCTATTAATACATAGTGAGTGAGAAAGGTGACTGGAAAGGAAAAACTCAATGCATCATGGGAATCCCCTGGCAGCCTACGTCTATTGCAGCATAACTAAGGGAGGATTCAGGGTCACCTGGTCCAGCCCTAACTATATGCTTTAGCAAAAAGGAAAGTTTTAAGCCTAATCTTAAAAGTAGAGATAGTTTCTGTCTCCTGAATCCAAACTGGAAGCTGGTTCCACAGAAGAGGGGCCTGAAAACTGAAGGCTCTGCCTCCCATTCTACTTTTAAATACTCTAGGAACAACAAGTAGGCCTGCAGAGCGAGAGCGAAGTGCTCTAATAGGGTGATATGGTACTACAAGGTCATTAAGATAAGATGGGGCCTGATTATTTAAGACCTTGTATGTGAGGAGCAGGATTTTGAATTCAATTCTGGACTTAACAGGAAGCCAATGAAGGGAAGCCAAAACAGGAGAAATATGCTCTCTCCTTCTAGTCCCTGTCAGTACTCTTGCTGCAGCATTTTGGATTAGCTGAAGGCTTTTCAGTGAGTTTTTTGGACATCCTGATAATAATGAATTACAGTAGTCCAGCCTGGAAGTAATAAATGCATAAACTAGTTTTTCAGCGTCACTCTGAGACAGGATATTTCTAATTTTAGAGATGTTGCGCAAATGGAAGAAAGCAGTCTTACATATTTGTTTAATATGTGCGTTGAAGGACATGTCCTGGTCAAAAATGACTCCAAGGTTCCTCACAGCGTTACTGGAGGCCAAGGTAATGCCATCCAGAGTATGAATCTGGTTAGATACCATATTTCTAAGATTTTCAGGGCCGAGTACAATAACCTCAGTTTTATCTGAATTAAGAAGCAGAAAGTTAGCGGCCATCCAGGTCTTTATGTCTTTAAGACATTCCTGCAGTTTAACTAATTGGTGTGTGTTATCTGGCTTCATGGACAGATAGAGCTGGGTGTCATCTGCATAGCAGTGAAAATGTATGCTATGTCTTCTAATGATGCTGCCTAAGGGAAGCATGTATAATGTAAACAGAATTGGTCCTAGCACTGAACCCTGTGGAACTCCATAATTAACCTCAGGGTGTGAAGAGGACTCTCCATTTACATGCACAAATTGGAGTCTATTAGATAGATATGATACAAACCACTGCAGTGCAGTACCTGTAATACCTACAGCATGTTCTAATTGCTCTAATAGGATATTATGGTCAACAGTATCGAACGCTGCACTGAGGTCTAGCAGGACAAGCACAGAGATGAGTCCACTGTCAGAGGCCATAAGAAGATCATTTGTAACCTTCACTAAAGCTGTTTCTGTGCTGTGATGAGCTCTGAAACCTGACTGAAACTCTTCAAATAAACCATTCCTCTGCAGATGATCTGTTAGCTGTTTGACAACTACTCTTTCAAGGATTTTTGATATGAAAGGAAGGTTGGAGATTGGCCTATAATTAGCTAAGACTGCTGGGTCTAGAGATGGCTTTTTGAGTAAAGGTTTAACTACAGCCAGCTTGAAGGCCTGTGGTACATAGCCGATTATTAGAGATAGGTTGATCATATTTAAGATCGAAGAATTAATTAATGGCAGGACTTCTTTGAGCAGTTTTGTAGGAATGGGGTCTAAAAGACACGTTGATGGTTTGGAGGAAGTAATTATTGAAGTTAACTCAGAAAGATCAATTGGAGAAAAAGAGTCTAACTTAACATCAATGGTACTAAGAGTAGCTGTAGATAATATTACATCTGTGGGATGATTACTGGTAATTTTTTCTCTAATGATAAAAATTTTATTTGTGAAGAAGTTCATGAAGTCATTACTAGTTAACGTTAAAGGGATGGTTGGCTCAACAGAGCTCTGACTGTTTGTCAGCCTGGCTACAGTGCTGAAGAGAAACCTGGGGTTGTTCTTATTTTCTTCAATCAGTGATGAATAGTAAGATGTTCTGGCTTTGCGGAGGGCTTTCTTATAAAGCAGCAAACTATTTCTCCAGGCTAAATGATGATCCTCTAAATTTGTGACACGCCATTTCCTCTCCAGATTACGAGTCATCTGCTTTAGGGTACGTGTTTGAGAATTATACCACGGAGTCAGGTACTTCTGATTAGAGACCTTAGTTTTCACTGGAGCTACAGTATCCAGAGTCGTACATAGTGAGGAGGTGAAATTATTAACAAGATAATCGACCTCTGTTGGGGTAGCGTTCAGATAGCTGCTCTGCTCTGTGTTGGTACAGGGCATTGAAGATGATAACAGTGGGTGGATTATATTCTTAAACTTAGTTACAGCGCTTTCAGAAAGACATCTACTTTGATAAAATCTACTCTCCACCGCTGTGTAATCAATTATTGTAAATGTAAATGTTATCAGGAAATGATCAGACAGGAGAGGGTTTTCAGGAAACACTGTTAAATGTTCAGTTTCTATGCCATATGTTAAAACAAGATCTAGAGTGTGATTAAAGTGGTGGGTGGGTTCTTTTACATTTTGAGAGAAGCCAATTGAGTCTAATAACAGACTAAATGCCATGTTGAGGCTGTCATTTTTAGCATCTACATGGATGTTAAAATCACCCACAATAATTATTTTATTTGAGCTCAGAACTAAATTAGATATAAAGTCTGAGAAATCAGACAGAAACTCTGTGTAAGGCCCAGGTGGACGATAGATGATAACAAGTAAGACTGGTTTCTGAGTTTCACAGCTGGGGTGGACAATGTTAAGCATCAGGCTTTCAAATGAATTAAAAGTCTGTCTTGGTCTTTCATTAGTTAATAGGCTGGTGTGAAAAATTGCTGCCACACCGCCCCCTCGGCCTGTGCTTCGAGGTTTCTGGTAGTTAGAATGACTCGGGGGTGTTGATTCATTTAAACTAACATAATCATCCTGCTGCAACCAGGTTTCTGTAAGGCAGAGTAAATCAATTTGATGGGTTTTTGGGGGGGTAGCAGGAGGAGAGAAGCTGCAGAGAGGCGTGTAAGACTGCAACTCTGCTTCCTGGTCCCAACTCTGGATAGTCATATTTTGGGGGGTTTAATAAATTTGTCCATATTTCTAGAAATGAGAGCTGCTCCATCCAAAGTGGAATGGATGCCGTCTCTCCTAACAAGACCAGGTTTCCTCCAGAAGGTTTGCCAATTATCTATGAAGCCCACATCGTTTCTGGGACACCACTCAGACAGCCAGCAATTTAAGGAGAACATGCGGCTAAACATGTCACTCCTGGTCTGATTGGGGAGGGGACCAGAGAAAACTACAGAGTCCGACATTGTTTTAGCAAAGTTGCACATCGATTCAATATTGATTTTAGTGACCTCCGATTGGCGTAACCGGGTGTCATTACTGCCGACGTGAATTATGATTTTACTGAATTTACGTTTACCCTTAGCCAGCAGTTTTAAATTTCCTTCAATGTCGCCTGCTCTGGCCCCTGGAAGACAATTGACTATGGTTGCCGGTGTCTCTAGCTTCACATGTCTGAGAACAGAATCACCAATTACCAGAGTTTGACCCCCGGCGGGTGTGTCACCGAGTGGGGAAAAACGGTTAGACACATGAACGGGTTGGTGGTGTACCTGGGGCTTCTGTTTAGGACTATGCTTCCTCCTCACCGTGACCCAGCCGCCCTCTTTCCCCAGCGGCTTGGGGTCTGCTGGGGAACAGCTAGCGGGGACTTCAGAAATGCGCTACTGATTTTGAAAGGGAATTTGGTCAAGAAGCTGCAAGGACAGTCAAGAAAATTTTTTATGTGGACGAGTGTCTTAAGTCAATTGCAGAGGAAGATGCAATCAAACTGTGTTCTGACTTGAGGAACATGTTGGCAAAAGGCGGATTTCGACTAACAAAATGGTCAAGGAAGTTGCTCAACTCAATTCCTGATGAAGAAAAAGCACAAGGATTTAAAGTTCTGAATCTGGACGAGAGTAATTTGCCGATGGAAAGAGCATTGGGAATCCAGTGGTGTGCTGAATCGGATCAGTTCAAGTTCAAGATCAACCTTAAAGACAGTCTGAACACTAGAAGAGGACTGCTTTCCCTCCTCAGCTCCATCTTTGATCCACTGGGATTTGTTGCCCCGGTGATTCTGTGTGCAAAAAAAATCTTGCACGATTTATGTCTGAGGAAATACGGCTGGGATGAACCCCTACCAGAGGATGTCATTAAGAGCTGGAATAAGTGGGTTGCAGATTTGCAAAGACGTGAGAACTTTGGAGTTGACAGGAGCATCGAGTCAAAGCATTTCGCTGCACCAGTCTTTGCGCAGCTGCATCATTTTGCTGACACAAGCGAAGACGCTTATGGAACAGCAAGCTACCTGTTGCTGCGCAATGCAAGTGGCGAGACTCAGTCCACCTTGGTAATGGCAAAGGCAAGGGTTGCGCCTTTGAAGTGTCCAACCATCCCACGAATGGAATTGATTGCCGCAACAGTTGCGGTGAAGATGGATAAACTTCTAAAGAAGGAACTAGAAGTAGAACTGCATGAATCTGTTTTTTGGACAGATAGCACGGCTGTGCTAAAGTACTTGAATAGTGAAGGCACAAGATTCAAGACCTTTGTTTCTAATAGGATCTCAGTAATCTTGAGCCATTCTCATATTCGGCAGTGGAGATATGCCAATATCACTTTGAATCCAGCAGATCATGTCTCTAGAGGACAGACTGTTGTAGCATTCTTAAAATGTGGCAATTGGCTTTCAGGACCAAGTTTCCTATTCTGCTCAGAAGATCAGTGGCCCAAGAATCCAGATCCCAGAATGCTGGATTTTGATGACTTAGAGGTCAAAAGAGAAGCTCAGACACTTGCATTCAGATGCAAGGGCTGAAAGACTCAGTAGACCAGCTGATGAATCACTACTCATCCTGGACAAAGGTAAAGCGTGCAGTAGCCTGGACAAAAGAAGCAAAGTGAGGAGAGTGAGGAAATCAGGATGAGCCAATTCAAGAAAACTTTCAAGGGAAAAAATCTAACCTGTGATGATTTGGCTGAAGCAGAAATGGAAATTGTGAAGTACTGTCAGAAGCAAAGTTTTGAACAGGACTTGGCAATGCTGGAAGAACATCAAAGGGTGAAGAAAAGTAGCTCTCTCTACAAGTTGACTCCAGTACTGCAAGATGGAGTCATAAGAGTTGGAGGAAGGTTGAGTCGAGCAGCGATGCCAGATGATGCAAGTCATCAAGCAAGTCATCTTGCCAAAGGAGTCACATATCACACATCTTGTGTTAAGACATATCCATGATGTTACAGCTCACGCCGGACGGAATCACATGTTGGCTCAACACGTTCTCACTACCAACTCGTCAAATGTGTGTCGCATGGTCAGGCTCCCTCTGCTTCACTTATCGACGCGCAGGGTACCCCCCTCGCGTCGAGAATTGACGTGCAGGGTCCTCTCATTGAATACTATAGAGCTCCCTAAACGTTGCTTATTGACGACAAGAGATTGCCGCGGAAGAGCCTGTTGTCCGTATATTTATATATTTCCAAAATCACATTGTAGTGACGTATACAGAACACAATAAATTATATAATTAAACAGCTACCTGAGAAACAGCAGATACAGCAGATAAATTAATTATAGGCTATTACTTTTGTATCGTTTATTGCATTTATGGAGCGAGTGATGTATGCTGGGTAATGGCACAGCTAGCGACTGGGTGACTTTATTCACCCGCTTCGGATGTTATCAGTCCATACAATGGGCGTTATTAGCACAAATCAGTCCCATAGATATAGAATGACTATTAAAAGTCAGTGAGTGTCAATAATGTTAATGTGGTTATGTTAGTAATACACCGAGTGCTAATATAACAGCTTTAAGATGCATTTGTAGATATTATTACATGTTTTACCGTCTTTATGGTGCTAGCTTAAAGTTACGGCGTAAACGTTAGCTTATATTGTAGTAAAGCTGTTACTGTTTAAACGATGTTAGGACAGAAATATTAGCTTCTGTCATGACTGATGAAGTTACTAGTTAATAAAGTTTCCAGTAAAGTGTTTAATCGCAGCCACAGATTGACAGTAAATATCTCGATTAGCTTCAGTGCATCTGTAATAAATATGTGCAAGTTTCAGTGCTTCGTTTAAACTGTATGATACTTATACTGACCCAGGGTCAGTGTAAAATACAATCCTAGCTGTGTGAACAAAGCCTGGCTCCTTTAATCCTGCATGACAAACCTCAGGATGCAGGTTATTATTACTCTTTCCTGCTGGCACACCTGTCACACCTGAGAGTCAGCTAGAAACGTACAGTGACGTGAACATCACGCAAAGACTGCCAGACTCTGTAATACTGCAAATGATCAGTGACTCAGGTTAACACTAAACTTTAAACAGTACCTCTATGTCTCTCTGTGTGCTGAACATCTAGGATTTCATTCAGGCTGCATTGACTGTGGGACTTTAATGTGTTAAAAGCAGGTTGAAGACGGCTCAGAAACATTTGAAGATTACAATTTAGCATTATGGCTGCTGGTGGTTTGTAAAGCCTCTACTCAGCTGTATTTTTGTTACTAATTTATGTTTGTTGTTGTTTAACACAGATTTCAGAAGAGCAAAGATGCTTAATAGTTTAACTAGATTGGAAATCAAAAAAATCCAGATTCTTCTTCCACAGAAGTTTCATCTGTCAGTGTGGGTCTGCTGAGTCACCTGAAGAACTCATTTCATTCATTCATGAGAATGATGAACTGATTCCTCCCAAAGGGTGAATTAGTGTGTTTCCATAGATTACCTCTGTATGAATGTACTTCTTAAATTAAGGCAAGTGTTTGTCCTTTTTTGTTCCACAGGTACAGTACGTGATATTCAGGGCAGGCGGTCATCACTGGGGGAAGACAAGAAGCAGATGTACTTCCAAGAGGGAGCTGCAGTGAGGACACAGCCTGGTCACTGAGGTCAGAGGTCAGAATCTGAAACAGCTCAGGTTTATATTTTAGGGGTTATAAAAAAAATCTAAATGTATTTATAAAGAAACCTTTCAATAATAGTCATAATTATGATTATTATAAGAAATATCAAACATTTAAGTGGATTTTCTGTTACACATATTGTGTTAGCCCTGCGATAAACTGGCAGCCTGTCCTGTCTTTGTCCTGTCTCAGCTGGGATAGGCTTCATCCTCCCGCAACCCTGAATTGGATACATTGTATTCCAATTATGTAATCTGATCATTTACAAACTCAAGGTATCTAATCAAAATGTAAGTAATAATTATAAAATGGGAAAGCAGAAATAAGTGTGACATGAATGTAAATGTGTTAGCTGACACAGAGGACAGCTACATGCAGTCTGAAAAACCTTTGTTGTCAAGTTTGCAGGTATATCAGCATGAGACATTCTTACATAGAAGAGACTGTTAAAGTCTCTAACTCAGTGAAGCATTATTGATCCAGTCTGTTTGGATAAATATAGTAAGTTGATGTATGTCCATTTATTGACACATTTTCTTAAGTGCTTATCCAGTTCAGGACCACAGTGGAGCTGCAGCTGGATATGTTCAGTAAATAAACCTTACAAAAGTTAACAATAAACCTGCATCCCTGTACGTTGTTGTCCACAGGATGAGAAAATCAAACTGGAAGACTGTGGAACATGTTAATAAATGTTTGTGTGTTTATCCCTGTGTCTTTCACAGGAGGCGCTGGAAGGTTTCCCTAATAGTTCCTGGTGAATCAAAGCAGAACCATAAAGGTTGCTGGACTGCATCATGGCCTTACCCCTGAGAAGTCATCCTGTTAAAGGAGGAACCAGTTAGAAGCTGTTTTCAAAGTAGCTGAGCAGATTTAATCTCAAGTAAGCGATTAACTGTTTGTTTGTTTGTTCTGCCACTTAAAGAGCATTTAAGGACATCTTTTGAGTGTCCAGTTGAATTAATTCTACTGGCTCTCATGGTCATTTGTGATTATGGACATATTTTTCATGTTCATCCAGCTATTTAGTAAATTCTATCTATTTAGTAATATCTGTCAGCTATAAAATGTAATATAAGTATAAAAATATCTAAATATCTCCTGTCCTTTATATTTTAATGATGTAAGACCAGATGTCTGTTATCGTGTTACATTAGCATTCCTCACATATCAATGAGATGCTGTACAGTACAATCCTACTGACACAGCAGAGGGATAACGACGGCTATTCAACATCGTTACACGACACATTCGAGCTGCATGACACAGACAAAGTGACTAAATCATCTTTTTTGTGGTTTATTGTCTTCAAACCAGCAGACAAAGCCGATTGCAGAAGATGTCGGAGAAGAACTTCAGGCCGTGTACTGAAAAGGTATTTTTTTCTTGTTATCAAAAGACATTTGGAGTGGCAGCTTCTACAACTGGTTGTGTTAAAGTAAAGCTTACAGTCTAAGAAATCACAGTGTTGATATTCAGCACAAAGAGAAAAGCTCACTTGTTTGAATTTATTTACAATCATAGTTGTTATAAATTCTGACTGTAAACAGCTTTTACAGCTTTGATATTGTTTGACACTCGATATCAGGTGATGGTATTTAATTTAAAGGTGTCTTTGTCCCAATGAGCCATTTACACTAACCAGTGTCAGTTTAACTGTAACACATTCATTATTTAGTTCCAACATTTATAAGAGAAATAACTGAATGTAAAAAATGGCAGCCCTCAGGCCAGGTTTAATTGATAGAGATATATGCATGCATTATGAAATTTATGTATCCCAGATAACTGTTATTCATCTAGTCATGGCAGACCCACCCCTTCCTCCCAAGTTAACTGCAACCCAAAAGAACTAGTGGGGCTATTTACACACTCACAACCAGTGTGGGGTAAAAAGAGCCACCAAAAAGCTGTCAGCCTGCACAGCTACAGATGTGCTAAAAGCTATAAGAGTTAGAAACTCTACTTATGGAGAAACTTTCTAAGTCTAACAGGGGACAGGTACTCCTGCCCAAATAACATGATATAACCCCACATACAGCCCAGCCATAAAATGAACCAAGCCATTTAGTTAAAGACACCATGGGACCAAATGCATGTAACCAGCCTGCACCAACCTGGCATTTCTTCCTCCTGAATTAAATGAATGAATGGATGAAAGTTAAATGACTACAAACCTAAAGCCACTAGTTCCCACACTGGAGCTCCCTGACACTGTGTGCTAACCGTATTTAGCTTGTATCAACAGTTGTAACAGGCTAAGCCACCTGAGACACTGCATTGAATGATTGTTCCTGTCTTAATGATTTCAGCTGACTGGTTTCAGCTCAGATGTTCTGCTTTTTCCTTTCAGTAGATCAAAGCAGCTCGTGCTCCTTCTGCTTCCATTTTAATGGCAAGAAGAAGAAGAAGAAGAAGAAGACTGCTTCAGCGAAGTGGCGTTCATGGTCTCAGTGAACAGTCATGCTCACACACTGCATGTGGTTTTAAAAGCAACATGTCTGTTCACCACAACAATCGAGATGTGTAATATTAGTGCATGCTACGGTTTGTTCTTGAACATCAGTTCTATTTTCTACTTTGATCATTTAGACCAAAAAAGTGTTGTTTTCAGATTCTTTCTTTTAAATCTATAAAGCACCTGCTCATTTTTTATTACAATTAGTTTCACATAAATGTTAGTTTTTCCTTTATGATCTTTTAATGCTTACACTACAATGTACACGTCTACATTAGAGACATTTCTGTTACCTGTTTCTGTTGACTCAGAGTTGTGAAATGTTCTTTTATTTGATACACAATATGAAGTTCATAATTCTCTTACAAATAAAACTCTAATGACAAACATGAACAGCTGTGCTTATTTCTGAGACATGAGTTTTTGAATGTGTTGATATTTAGACAGTGTGCATTTGTATGCTGAAACTGTAATGGTGAACCTGAGGTGATGGTCAACAGAAGGCAAATATATATCAATATAAAACAATATTGAAGTAATGTCTTTACCCTCTGCAGCGTGTGGACGCTGTGCACGCAATCACCTTATTTAGTGTAGTAAACATGCACCGCTAGCTCACGTGACTGACTGTCTCCACAGTTACATCTTATATTATTAGCTATGTAAACAGCTTCCAAAGATACCGCCATAGCTCTCTACAGCTGTAACACTTTCACACTTTGCAAATCATTTCACGTTTTTGATAGTTATGAAGACAGAATATGTTTTTAAGGTCATGCTAGGTGGTTGCTATGTTGGTTGCTGTGGACTTGGGTGGACCGCGTCTGATTCCTGTTATTAGCTGTCCGCCGTAGGAAGGCTGCGTTCCATTTACAAGTAGTGACAGTCTGCCGTAACTCGAACTCAAACCCCGCTTTGTTCTTTAATTAAAGGCATTTTATAGCCGTTCATGACACGCACACACACACATACACACACATAAAACACTTTGCCTCACAATGACAGTGCAACTTTACCTAACCTAACCTTTAAAGTATCTGATATAGGATAGAAAAATGAAGCAACCAGAGATTTAATGATGAAGACTCTGGGTTCTGTAGTTCACGTTTTACAGTCCTGAATGACTCTTTGCATATAATTTATTGAATAGGAGTTTAGAATGCACTTTACATTTAGACTGTTGCTGCTTAATTTTTTACATTGTTACTGTTATGTCATGAATAAGGTTCACCTGCTAGGGGTGTTATGGATCAGCTGGACAATACAGTCAAAGACAGACTTCATTCATCATATGCAAGAATCCTAGTTGGATTTTTGTTTTCACTCATATTTTTGAACCAAATATTGAAAACAATTCTGACAGACTGGATACCTGGTCAGGGTGTACATTACCTTGTACTCAAGCATCCCAGGACAGAGCCCTGCCCCACCATGAGCCTGGGTGGATACGTGGTTATAATATAAAAGGACCAATACTGAATATGACTATTTCATGAAAATTGAATTATAATACGAATTCCTAGGTGTTTGTTATATCCAGCAAGAGTAATATTGATTACATATGTCTGAATTGCTAACCCTAACCCTAACCCTAGTTCAACAGACCACAATACCCTTGACTGTCACTTTTATTACATGCTGTGAACACAAGTAGCTTTGATCACAGTTTATGTTGTAAAAGAGAAGGAATATTGAAAAAAAGATCAACATCGTGATATTATTTCTTCCAAACTGACCAGAAACATGCTTGTCATACTCTCACAGCAAAGGATCAGACTCACTGTGCATGACGGCTCGGGCCAATGATGTCTGTTAGATTGTCAGTTGTTTAGTGCTTCTGTACAGTTAGGGTCACCATCTCTATTTCAGAATAATTAATATGCGGAAAACACTAAAATTTGGTTGTCTTCCAATATTCTAACATAATTAGAAAAATTAGACTTTGTAAGTACATATTATTAGTCCTAATTCCAATATGATTCTTCATAACTCCTGCTTTGAAATACTGAACTTTAAAAATTACCTGATGAAAGATAATTCACAGTGGCACTCTGTCAGGATAATTCTGACTATAAGATCACTGTATTAATCTGAATCCTTCTGAAATGTGCTGTGAATGAATGCTGATGCAACTCACTGTGGGAAAGCTGTTAATAAAATGAATCTGTGACACATGCAACACATTCACAGAGGAAGAGGACACAAAGGGAGGACACGCAGAGGCTGTGTTAAAGTCAGAAATCCAAATCTTTAGTCAAAAACAGGCGGCAGTTACAAACAGGAAGACAAGCAGTCCATCAAACAGTCTACAGGGTCAAACATACAGAGAATTCAAACAGCAGTAAAAAAATAACTGGACACTGAAAAACTTAAAGCAATGTGTGACGCAATAAAAGGAAGCAGCGCAGTATATTCACTGAATTATCATCAATTACAAAAGAGAAAAAGAGAAAAGGAGAAAAACAATGATTTCTAAGAAAATAAACCTTAATGGAAACATACAGAATGTAAACTGTGTGAGTTTGGTGAACTTTGTCAGTAACAAATGAGGTAAAAAAAAAAAAAAAGAGACAAAAACTCAGTATTCATTAATAATTAGAAAGCATCTAAACATTCTGGTCATGGATTTTTACAGTCTTAGTTCCGCTCGCTGTCATCATTGTAATCATCATGATCAATGGGTCCTGAGGTGGGCGGGGCTGTCTCTGGTGATGTCACCATGAAGGAACAGCATCTGGCACGTGTTGCTGAAACATCCCAGTACACTGGTGTAGTTTCCTCTCCAGCTGTTTGACATTTGACACTTCAACATTAAGGGGAAGAAGAAGAAACAGTGTTAGGTCAGGTGACAACATGGTTTCTAAAGTAACTGACAGGAAGTAACCAGGCCGTTAGAAATGGATGGCATGTGTTTAGAATTACTGTAGTTGGGTAACTCTACTTACCAAAAGCAGAAGCACACAGATGACAGATCAGATGCTGAATGTTGCAGGAACATGCTCATGTGTGGTGATCATTCAGTGCTACAGGTTAGACAGTCCAAGACTGATATCCTGCCCATCTGAGAGTTTGAAAACACACATGCAAAGATTTATTTTGTATTGCAGTCAAAGTTGGATGTTCATTTTTGTCCTTTAAAAATGTTTGTGTATTTGAAAGCACTAACATTTAAGGATGACTTGGATTGTCTCCTTTAAAGGGGAGACAAGTGTATCCACTGATCCACGTCACTTTACCTGGATGATGACTCCTCTCTCCCTCACTCAGAAACACTCCTAATATAACCAAGCAAATAAATAATATTGAAGATTTACTTACATCATTACAAAAACAGCAAAAACATTTCCCTTTGATTCTATTTCTCCATTCCTGCTGAACATCAGGCAACAAATATCTCAATAAATCACAGTAAAATGTAAAGCACATATTTTCTCTGCTTTGTCTAACCTCTGCAGAGCCTCTGTCAAGAAAAACATATCTGTAAGCATAAAACAAATATACATTTCATAACACGTCACTGGACAAACCTCGGTCAGTTGATTTCCTCTGTGCAGTGCAGACGAGCATCAGTCAGCAAGTCAAGATGGTGAGATGGACTGGTGCCCTTTGTGACTCTGCTGGTTCTTCTGAGGAAACACCACCGTCTTTCCACACCGTCACCATCTGTGAGCACAAACTGCCGCTCTGCCAGCATGTAGGAAATCAGATATCACACACACAGGGGTGAAGAAACATTAGAGCTCAACTTTGGATACTTTAGATCTAAACAGATCAAACTAGCTCTTAGTTTCAACAATCAGTGAACAGACAAACAATGATACCATACTGATTCTGTATGAATACAATATGGTATTTTCAATACAGGTGTCAAATTAATTTATTAAAACTAATACAGATATATGTATATATTTTTTTTGATAAATTAGTTTGCTAAATTATAAGAATATATTTTTATTTATTTTTTTCATTTAACAATTGCAACTGAAAGAAATTAAATATTGAACAAAAATATATTGTCACATTCTGAGCATGCTCAGCATGACAGACTTGAAGTTGCTACAGATTTTAAGAAGTGATAATTATAGGGAAGAAACTTCTCTTTTTCATCCGTTTAATCAAACATTTGATGCCTCAGCTGTCTCAGTCCTATAGCGTTCTGCAACTACAACTAACCTGAGGCTTGGATTTGGCTGCAGGTGCCCCTGTACATCCTTCTCAGCAGCACACATGTGGGTACCATTTAATCACACTTCTTCCTGAGCTTTGCTTCATCACAAGACCACAGGTGGCATCCCGTGTCACGGTCATATCATCATCCAGAAGAAACATTTGAAGAAACATCATGGAGAAGATGGGTCCTTTTGTCCCTCTGTGGGGGGATACTCCCACTAGGTTTATATCTGGGACTCTCCACCATTTGACCTTAGAACTGAAGAAGCTTCTCGGATGAGAGGTGAAACGTCTTCAAGTAAACTTAAAGAAGTCCAGACGCTTTTCTTTGCAAGCTCCTTTGACTACGATGACCTGGATGACTGAGAACCTTCACAGACATATTGCCGTACATTTTGGGAGGAACACCCTTCAACTGGTGCGGGAGTATGAAAGGGAATCAAGGAAACTAGCGGATTATAGGAACCATCTCCGTTTCAACCTAAGATGTAGACAAAGCAGAGTTGTTCCTAAGAGCCTGCGCCTTGGATCCACTGTCAGGGGATACAGAGCAGACTTGATTTTACAGAGAGCACAAAATCACCTTTTAAGTGAAAGGATAAGACAGGTCCATTTCACCATAGATGCCCTCCAGATCAAGATCAGCCAGACCCTGCAGGAACTGGAAATCCTTCTACCCTCTCCAATCTTAGAAGAGGTTTACAAGTTTGTGGACAAGGCTCAGCGGGCCCAACACTCTAAAGGAAAAGAAGACCAGACACCAACGAGGGAGGATAAGAAGGACAGACGCAACAACATTGTCATCCCCTATGTAGCCGGTGTATCAGAAAAACTTAGGAGAGTTTTCTCCAAGCATGACATCCCGGTGCATTCCAGACCCAGCAACACGCTCAGACAAAAACTGGTTCACCCGAAAGACAAAACGCCAAAACACAGACTTAACAATGTGGTGTATGCTGTACAGTGCAGCGAGGAATGCCCAGACCTCTACATTGGAGAGACCAAACAGCCACTTCACAAGCGCATGGCACAACACAGAAGAGCCACCTCCACAGGACAAGACTCAGCAGTCCATCTGCATCTTAAGGATAAAGGACACTCTTTCGAGGATGCCAATGTTCACATTTTGGACAGAGAGGACAGATGGTTTGAAAGAGGAGTGAAAGAAGCCATCTATGTCCACTGTGAGCGACCATCTTTGAACAGAGGCGGGGGTTTACGACACCAACTCTCTGCCATCTATAATCCAGTTTTGAGATCCCTTCCCAGACGCCTTAACGCCCACTCACATCCTGGGCCATCTGACCTCAGGAATTCGCATGATAAGGTGGGGCCAGGTTTCACAATGAACACACCCGAAACTCTGGCTGATTGGGACCCACACCCAGTTTCACACCTTGGCTCAGGCGATTAGAGGATCATCAGGGGGTCCTTTTGTCCCTCTGTGGGGGGATACTCCCACTAGGTTTATATCTGGGACTCTCCACCATTTGACCTTAGAACTGAAGAAGCTTCTCGGATGAGAGGTGAAACGTCTTCAAGTAAACTTAAAGAAGTCCAG
The DNA here is from genome assembly GCF_051167445.1 of Perissodus microlepis. NCBI lineage: Eukaryota > Metazoa > Chordata > Actinopteri > Cichliformes > Cichlidae > Perissodus > Perissodus microlepis. Next base: position 5,711,065 of record NC_140471.1, on the reverse strand, counting down.
ACGCTTTTCTTTGCAAGCTCCTTTGACTACGATGACCTGGATGACTGAGAACCTTCACAGACATCATGGAGAAGAAACATTTACGCGCCTCCTGGTTTTGTTTTCTGATCCTGCAAAAAGACTGAGGACAACAAAGCCCAGAGAACACGAGATACACAACATCCAACATTCAGACTCAACAGCCTCCATAAATGAAGAGCACCACGTTTGTTCAGTTATAGTAGATATAAGCATACTTCACATTACTGGGTATGAATAATAATGAGGAGGTAAACTTTGAAGATGCAGAGCATGATGTACCATCATCAGACTGTAAACAAACATCCACCAGGTTTCTTTGTTGGCAAAATTGATGATTCTCCTATCAGGGATCAGTAGAGTGTATTAACCTGTGGTATAAGCAGCAGTCACTGAAATATTACTGTTTCAGATAAGAAATCTACCACATAAAAGCCAGGGTGGGAGGGATCTCTGCAAACTGACTTACCTCTGCAAGTGTGAAGCTCAACAAAAATCTGACTCTCCAGTCACAGACAAACAAAAAACTCCAGCTGGGAGATAGAAAACGCTGTCTGGGTCTTGCTGGATGTTGCTGGTCAGAGTCCCACATTAGCACAGTGCTTCTTGGTCCCACTGACCCATGTGGAACATGACTGTGGAGAACTGTTCTGGAAAACAGAGAAGAGAATTAAAATAACAAAAAGCCAAACAGGATTTCCACAAAGACTATCTTGGAATCAGCAATCAAAAAATCACTGGTTCATATTTCAATTAAATATGAACAGGTTCCTTAAATGTACGCAGTTCAGATCTGATTTAATTTAATTTCCTTCACACAGCACATTTGTCCAGGCTGACAGGTAAACATAGAATTAATCTCAGGTAACATGACTCATAGTAGAGATTCAGTAAGAAAGATTGCTACCTCTAATATTATTACCACACAATCCAAGGACACACCAACAGCTCAGATTTGTAGAACTATTTAAACAAATGTCTTCTGAATATTCAATTCATGTTCACAGTGGGAGGGTGGGGGGTGTCGTGGAATTTTTTAAATAAAGTCTGCAACACAGAAAGAGCTGTGATCAAGCTATTTATTACTGCGCACAGGAGAGCCAACACACATCAAACATCACAGTTCAGTCATGTCAGCCACAGAAGTGGTGCTCCTACTCCTTTATGCATTCCAAGGAAGAGGGAGGAAGTTACAAACTGATCCTACCACACTTCACGTGTCTCGCTATGAAACCTAACGGATCAATGGTTATGCTGTTTTGTGCCCTTGGCCTTATCAGCACCTGTAAAGGGAGTTGTTTTCTCAAACTGCTGACGCTGAAGTAAGTTCATCTAGTTTTAGAAACTTTCACTGAACAGTCTATAACAGTGTCACAACTAAGCATATGCATAAGCACTTAAATACTTTAAATGAGAATAACAGAAAATTTCTATTACAGAGGCTAGAGCCTGTCCCAGTAGTCATAGGTAGAGCACACCTGGACAGGTCACCAGTCTGTCAGAGGACTAACAGAGAGACAGACATCAGAGTAACAAATCTATTTAAAATTAATGTAAGTTTGCTGCAGCTGTATGTATGAACATGTGTTTCTGTGCTCACAGTCCACCTCTCAGGAACCTGGAGTTCATTTTAAGTCTACTTTAAACAGACCTCACAAAAGGCTGATGTGGCTGGATCAGTAGTCTGATTTAAGTACGATACCTTTGGCCAGGGATTAATCTGGTACATCGCTTCACTGCAGTCTTACGTATTTTCCCCACAGCTGAATAAAAAATACTGATATATACAAATAACAGCTTCAGCTGATGCAGCCTGACTCAATCCTAAATGTTCAGCACACAGAGAGACACAGAAGTACCGTTTAAAGTTTCGTGTTAACCTGAGTCACTGATCATTTGTAGTGACTCAGTTCCTCCTTCCCCTTATCTTCCCTGCTTAGCCTCTTGTGTCCTTGTCTTGTCTTGTGTGTATTACTTTCCCTCGAACAGTCTCTCACTGTCGTTCTCTAAAACCTAAAGAGAATTATGGATTTGATCAACTGGTCTCTGAATGCTATTGACACCCTTTTCTCAACGAGAAGTCTGGGCTCGGGAGACTCGCACTCATCTCCCTCCCTTTCCAAACGCCTTCGATGCTTGTTTCCTGTGGGGGAAGACGGCGGGTCTGTGTGCCGCGCTGGAATGGTAGCGCTGTGTAGGACAACTGCTGTGTTCCTTCGGATTACTCCTGACCCCCCTACCCAACCCCTGTGGCTTGTCACGTGCTCCAATGTTGTGATGTGGACATTTATGTGCTCTCTGTGCAGAGGAGTTTTTTTTGTTTCCTGTTCTCATGCTGTCCTCCCATAGGTGCCCAGCGTGAGAAGAGGTCTCTTTTTTTCCTCTTGTACTTTTCCCATTGTTGTGTACTTTTTCAGTGTTTTTTTTTCTGTAACGCTGCCGAGCTCCGACTGTATTCCCATGTGATGTCTTTGTTGTGTGTAAGTCGGGGGGGGGTCCTATTCCTCTGCAGGGCAACCTGCATATGGCCAATTCAATTCAATTACAGAGTCTGGCAGTCTTTGCATGATGTCCACGTCACTGTAAGTTTCTAGCTGACTCTCAGGTGTGACAGGTGTGCCAGCAGGAAAGAGTAATAATAACCTGCATCCTGAGGTTTGTCATGCAGGATTAAAGGAGCCAGGCTTTGTTCACACAGCTAGGATTGTATTTTACACTGACCCTGGGTCAGTATAAGTATCATACACTTTAAACGAAGCACTGCAACTTGCACATATTTATTACAGATGCACTGAAGCTAATCGAGATATTTACTGTCAATCTGTGGCTGCGATTAAACACTTTACTGGAAACTTTATTAACTAGTAACTTCATCAGTCATGACAGAAGCTAATATTTCTGTCCTAACATCGTTTAAACAGTAACAGCTTTACTCCAATATAAGCTAACGTTTACACGTAACTTTAAGCTAGCACCATAAAGACGGTAAAACACATAATAATATCTACAAATGCATCTTAAAGCTGATATATTAGCACTCGGTGTATTACTAACATAACCACATTAACATTATTGACACTCGCTGACTTTTAATAGTCATTCTATAAATGCTGTCCGTTTAAATGGCCTTACCTGTAAACACTGCTGTATCCACCGGATTCCAGCCAGAGTGGATTCTGGAGTCTTCCCATGCTCCTGTTAGTGATCCTCCATCTGGATGGATGATAACAACCTTCTGAACAATCTAGTAGGAGATCGCCCATATCTATGGGACTGATTTGTGCTAATAACGCCCATTGTATGGACTGATAACATCCGAAGCGGGTGAATAAAGTCACCCAGTCGCTAGCTGTGCCATTACCCAGCATACATCACTCCCTCCATAAATGCAATAAACAATACAAAAGTAATAGCCTATAATTAATTTATCTGCTGTTTCTCAGGTAGCTGTTTAATTATATAATTTATTGTGTTCTGTATACATCACTACAATGTGATTTTGGAAATGTATAAATATACGGACAACAGGCTCTTCCGCTGCAATCTCTTGTCGTCAATAAGCAACGTTTAGGGAGCTCTATAGTATTCAATGAGAGGACCCTGCACATCAATTCTCGACACGAGGGGGTACCCTGCGCGACGATAAGTGAAGCAGAGGGAGCCTGACCATGCATCACACATTTGACGAGTTGGGAGTGAGAACGTGTTGAGAAAACAGAAGTGATACAACTCCTGCTGTCAGACCTGCAGGTATCAGGCTGTGATGTTCTCCTTTATAGTGGACAGAATTTTTTTTTTTTGGAGTGGCACAAATAATTTGTATGGCATCTTATTGAATGCAGTTCACCTGATGGTTATATAAATAGTTTGAAATGGTTATTAAAAAGGGGGGGAGGGGGTAAAAGGTAAATGGCTGCAAATAACTTTGTTGTTTGCAAAACTTGTGCATATGATTTTAAAATCGACAATTTATATTTCCATTTAAAGTTATGAAATATGATTCATTAAACATGTTTGTGGTTGTTACAGTAAAAACTATAACTTTTTCTACTCAGATTTTATGTTTTTTGCCCGATTTTAGATCAATTGTGTTAAAATGAAGTATGTCAAAATGAACATAACTGTATTTTCAGACACGTGAGGTTGTGCTGAAAAGGATGATACCAAACAAGGAAAAGTAAATAGTTTTTAAAGGTGAAATGTAGAGGTGCAATCAAAAGTAGTTAAAATGACCAATTATACCCTGGACCCCAGAGGGTTAAACTTTTTTTTTAAAGTAACGTAATAGTTACTTTTCAAGAAATTAATTACTTTTAAAATATTGTAACTCAGTTACTAACTCAGTTACTTTTTTGAAGAAGTAACTAGTAACTATAATTAATTACTTTTTCAAAGTAACTTGCCCAACACTGGTGATGAGCTCTGAAACCTGACTGAAACTCTTCAAATAAGCCATTCCTCTGCAGATGATCTGTTAGCTGTTTGACAACTACTCTTTCAAGGACTTTTGAAATGAAAGGAAGGTTGGAAATTGGCCTATAAGCAGCTAAGACAGCTGTGTCTAAAGATGGCTTTTTAAGCCGGGTCGGGATAGTTACAAAGCTTTCTTTGTCATGAATGAGCAATCCATGTTTTTATTCAGTGTTTCAACATAAAACAACATAAACTCTTGTAAAGGATATAAAGTCAGGGAGATACATGTTTTGAAACAACAAGAGCAGTACACGTAGAGAGGCCGCAAAAAAAAAAGACAGTGCACAGAGGCCAGCACAAAAAAATTTGGATCCTTTGCTCATAGGCAGTTAAGATGGTGCCGAGTATGGCAGCCTTGTCATGAGCTCCCTCAAGCAACAGTTGTTTTTTGTGTTTAATTCTACTTTTCTTAGCAGGTACAGGTCACAGGAGATAACTGGAAAAAACAGAGGTGGTGGTGTGTGCTTCATGATCAACAACAGCTGGTGTGATTATGTGAACGTGCACCCAATTAAGTCCTTTTGCTCACCAGACCTGGACTGCCTGATGATTATGTGCGGACCATTTTAGCTATTAACCTCTGGCTATATATAATAACATCTGGCTATAATTTACAGCATTCATTATTGCAGCTTTTTACATTCCCCCTCAAGCCGATACTGACCGAGCACTAAGGGAACTGTACAGTGCGATCAGTAGTCAGGAAACCCCGCACCCAGAGGCGGCGTTTATCACAACCGGAAACTTTAACAAAGGAGTTTTACCAAAACTCCACCAACATATTCATTTCAACACACAAGGAGAGGAGCTACTCGACCATTATTACACTTCCTTCTGGGATGACTTTGTTTTAACGTAATACTAAAGTAATAATGGTATTTCTGACCACTGTATACCACAACTTTATCCTTTCAACAGCTAACAAAAGTTAAGGTACCTAGTTTGCATGAGCCTTATGCCTCATATATAAAGATCATCCAGCTTCAAACTGTATTTGTCACGATCCTGGGTCTTCTAACCCAGCATTTTGAGTTTTAGTTTATTGCAGTTTTAGCCTTGACCTCCCGGTCAGCTATCGCGCTGGTGGATAACAGAGCTCTCCGAAAACGTGGAAGCACTTTTGCAAATATGTGATATTTTGATAAATTAAGTAGATATTTGAGCATTACACAGCTACATTCTCGCCTGAAAATATCTTAAAAGGTTATTTTGTGACCCAGAAAGGGTAGTCTGGGGAAAAGGAGGATCGCATTTGTCGCCGGTTGTCGGAGCCTGTGCGTACTTGTAAGCACGGCAATGGCGGAGGAGCGCGGCTAAAAAACTTATTACTTTTTCTGGGCCACAAAATAAACTTTTAAGATATTTTCAGGCGAGAATGTAGCTGTGTAAAGTTCAAATATCTGTTCGATTTATCAAGACATCACATATTTGCAAAAATACTCCGACGCTTTGTGGCAGCTTTTGAACATCTGCGTCATCTATTAATGTCAAATCTAGCCTTCATTTAACAACATAAGCAAGCTCTATGTTACAATAATTGCACAGCCATTAAGGATCAAATCGGTTTCTGAAAAATGTTGTTTTTTCTCCCTCTGCTTGCTTCTTTCTTACTGTCTTTGAGGCTCGGGACCAGCACTCCTGTTGTTGGACAGAAAGACATCAACTCAGTGGTAAGTATTTTGGTTTTCCAATATATTAGCAACTGTCAGTGACATTTATATTAATCAGGCTGAACTTTAATCATACTTTAGATCAGCCTGTTTTACTTATTGTTTTATTTGTGCTTTGGTTTGGGGAAGTTGTTTCTTTACTGATCTTTTCCTGTCTTCTGTTATTAGACTTGAGATATGACTGCACGATGCTGTTGCTGGTGACTCCAGTTAATTCTACAAGACTGCTGTGTAAGTAAACAAACAACAACAGTTTGTCTGCATTTCTTGAAAGATCACATCCCCAAACTTAGTTTAGAGGGTCTACACTGTATATAGTGAAGTCTGCAAGTTTTCTAACAGCAAAATTTGTTTTGTTCCCAAATCATTTTGCACATCATTAGAATGAAAGTTATTGGCCATGTTTGCATAGCCCTTTTTAAAATGATGCTTTCATGACATTATTGTGTGTCGGGTGGTGGTCAGGGCTATCCAGACTGACAATTGGGACATTGAATGTCACCTCTCCGGTGGGGAGGGAGCCTGAGATTGTGTAAATTGGAGTCTGTTTTATACCAAATGCAAAAAAAAAAAATGTTTTAAGAAAGCAATTAAGTTCATGTTCCAAAAAATATGATTGTTTGCTTGCAGGACAACAGGAGAGATGAGTCCTCCATCACAGATGGTGTGGTCAGTGAAGATGGTCGCCTGCAGGTTCAAGCTCATTGTATCTCCAACCCACATCCACTGCCACTGTACTTAAGGGAAGTTAAAGACTTTCTTCTGCACCTACATTTGGATCACCTCGATCCATGACAGTCATTCAGGCAGTAATGCCTGGACTGGAAACAAGCCATCCTTAAAACATTACAACATTCCAGCTCCTGTGTTGGAATGAAAAACAAATGTGTTGTTTAAATCAGAGACTGCACTTGTGACAGAACAACAAATATTTTATTTTGATTATATAAGTAATGTAAGTACAAAACAAACTTGTGGTAGGCCTAAACTTATTTTCAGAATAATTACATCTGAGACTTTGTTTCATTGTAAGATTATAACAGTGATGGCAATATAATTGTTTGTTGTTCAGCAGAACAGTGTCCAGTATGTTGGCTGTTATACTTTGTTGTGTTTGAAAATAAAAGTTGGGCTGATTTTAACATCATTACAAAAAGTGTTGTTAATTATTTTTAATCATATTCAGGTTACCACAAATTGTTTTTAATTTAGTTGAACTTGAAATGTTTGTCAGTAGGTAAACAATTAAAATTGTACAGTCAGAAATATCAAGTTATTCTTAATACTGCAGACTTGCAATGTGTAAGTTGTCCTAACAGTCATCTTAAGTAAGCTTTACTTAGTTTTTTTTGAGGCAACGAGTTTCCTCAATTTTTTTGAGTTCTGGGAACTAACAAGGCTGTACAGTGTACTCAAAATGAGTAAGTTGCTCTGACTTGGTCATCTTACGTAAACTTGATCCAATTTTCTTGAGTTCTGGGAACAAATGAGCTTGTACAGAGTACTCAAAATAAATAAGTTGTCCTAATTTAGTCATTTTTAGCTAAGCTTTACTCAATTTTTTTGAGGCAACGAGTTTCCTCAATTTTTTTTGAGTTCTGGGAACTAATTAGATTTTACAGTGAAGGTGTAAAAAGAAGTGTTGGTTAACTGTAAAAGCAGCCCGCTGATGTTACTAAAGAAAGGCTAGATTTCACATTAATAGATGCCACAGATGTTCAAAAGTAACCACAAAGCATTAAAATAAATACAGAGGTTAAGAATGAACAGTTTATTGTTTAATTAAACAAGATATTCGATTTTACACTGTAAGAACCTGTAAGAACCTCTCTATAACGATTGCCTTAATCGTTATTATTATTTATTTATGTGTGTATTTATTTTTTGTGATATTCATCACATTGGGGGGACAATCTCAATGTGTCTCTGTCCTTTACTAATAGAATACATGATTGTAAGAAATGTGCGAAGTAAAATATGCTGGAGAAGTTTCTTTGTTTTTTATTGTAATTCATCTTATTTACTTTTTCGGCGATTACTCTCTTTTCTGTGTATTTTGTATGGGTTTTTTTTTTGGAGGGGAGGTTTCTGCTTGTGTTTGCTTCTGATTTAAATGCATTTCTTAAATATATTGGACTTTACAGACAACACAAGATTATGATATTCAGAATTTTAATTGGTTATGTATTGTTTTCAGCTCCAATAACACAATTCAGTGGGCTGGATATATTATTTTAATAGTCTGTGCTATTGGTCATAGTTATGCAAAGTATAGCACATTTACGCAGTAGAGTTGTTAGTTTGGACTTCGTCCCCTGAGGAAATACACCAAATTCCAGATCCTGTCTGATGCAGGCCATTATGTACAAAAGTCATTTTGGCAGTACATCAGCAGGTGTCAGCAAATCCCCTCTTGCGTCTGCTTGGAAAGCTTCTTATTTTGGCAGAGAATGCCATCAGAGTGAAAGTGGGGAATCAATGAACATTATCATTGGAAGCTGTAGCTAGAAAAGGACACTGGTTTTTCAGCAGGACTTGTTATAACCAGAATGCAATTTAAAGGTGTAGACGGCAGCTGTAGCCACGTGACTTAATTCACACACTGTGGACCTGCCATCAGTGCTGTGGCTTTGGAGTTGAGCAAAACTGATGGTGGAAGTTTCTTCTGAATTCTTCAATTCAGGATTCTGAGTGCAACCCATTTGAACTAGCTATCCAGAATACATTGCAGCATAAGCCATGGCAGTCTGTAAGGGAAATGATTCGTTTTTAAAAAAAAATACATATATATAAAACCAAAACCCGAGAAACTATTGTTACATCCCGTGAGGCTGTCGGAGTATGTGGGTGCGGTGTCGCGCTCTCTCTCTCTTTCCCTCTCTTTGTTCTCTTTCTAGGGCGCAGCTGCTGCTTATTCCCTCATTCGGCACCTGGACCCAGTCAGTAATTAACTCTCAGACGTTAAATGGGGAAGAAGTGTGTGCGTTTCCAGGACCACATACCTGGATAAACCTCCTCCACAAGCACAGCGGTCGGAGCAAAATGACAGATTAACATGATTAATCCCACACCCAGGCCGTGTTTTGGCATAATACTTAACAGCTTTACCTCCATGTACATGTTATCCTGAAAAACAAGCTTCGAGGACAATCAACCTCTCCCTGAAGACAAAACGCAGTTCCAGAGCAACGACATCAACATAAAGAGTCAACAGCAGGTGAACATATAACAGCACTGCCCCAGCAGGGTCCAGCAGCATGTACAAATATCATCTATGTTTATATTTGTAAGTAGTCATTACTATTGCCTAATTTTAAATAGTTGCCTAAAACTATCTCATTTTTCCTTTTTTTATTTTTATTTTTTAATTCTCATACTTCTGGTGAGTTTTTTTTTCTCTGTTTTCTCTATTTTTTATTTTTTTTTGAGTTGTGTGATTGTGTGTGAAATCCTGTACAGGTGTTAAACTTCTACAGATGGTACATCCATGCACAGATAAGCTTTTGATGACCCATAAGTAAAGTTCACTGATTTGAAAGTAAAATGTGGTTTGATGGTTGAGTTGCCTTTCCAATGGATTTTTTTTTCCTTCTAGTCGAGGTATCCCAAACTGGATGAGAAGTTTTTTTCAGAGAACCAGTGGGAAGCAGGAACCAGTGCAGGCAGAGCGGACAACTCAGACAGCGGCTGACATGATGCCATTGGGGTTCCTGCTAGTTATCACAAGAAGATTCCAGAACAACAGCAATACCCCAGAAGGGTTAGAAAGATCTCTGTGTTAGACGTGCTCTGTCCTTTCATCCTACAGCTGGGTTGGAATGAGAGAGTGGGGGATGTAAATCGCGCTCTCCTCCAACAAACTCTGGAGAGCCAGGCTCTGTGTTACCTACGAGGGATCAGCGATGGAACGCACACAACACCTGATTAAACAGTCAGGCTGGGGTTTTGCCTTAGAGCAGTGGTTCCCACCCCCCACCATTGCAGGGGGGACGCCGTATGAAGAAAAAAAAAAAGAATGCTTGGACAGTGCTAGCATAATGGACAGGTTTTTTTGACAGGCCTTCCACACAAACGCAAAGCAGAGGTTGAAGCATCGCCAAATATGCTTCCAAACCAACTTGCTTCCAAGCCAAAGCCTAGAACAGCAGGTGTCATGCCAAGGTAGGTATTCCCGACAGAATTCATTTCCCCTGCATCAGGAGCACATGCTAGACTGTCCAAATCACGGACAAACAGTATCCCACACTCTTGATTTTTATTTCACAAACACTTCTAATAACAACTAACTACTCCTGAGACTTAGCTCTTTATACAGTAAAGTTACAGGAGAATAAAAATAATTATCAGGCAAAATGTCCTTCATTTGTTAAAATAATCCCCATCCGACACCACGTGAGAAGAATAAATATATAATTTTCTGTTGTAACCCTCAAACTGAATGGTAATGTGATGACACTCATGTTTCACTTTTCACAAAACTAAAACATCACTACTTCCACCTCCAGGGCTGGACTGGGACAAAAAATCGGTCCAGGCATTTTGACTAGAGACCGGCCCACCAGGTATTATAGGAAAAGCCATAAAGCCTTTGAATGAAAACAGACGCTGCTGTGACAGTGATGTACACTGTCTTGTTGGTATATGTATGATTTCTATACATTTTACATCAGATAAAAACTTTGGTTGTAAGATTCAGATAATTATTTAATAAAACCTAGACATTTTAAATGAGAATAAGAAAGAAAAGTATTTCTTTGTGACTGCAGCTGTTCTCGCATGAGCATGTGAGCATGTGAGCATGTGCTCACCCATAAGACCTCATTTTTGATTAATGATAAGTCACAGCTTAGTACCGTGCAGCAGGCTCGCACTGCTAAAACCTTAGGTTTTAAAAAGAGTCGTGAATGTTTCTATTGTCATAAACCGGGACATGTCATTGTTTTGACACCCTAAAGGTAGGAATTTGGGCTCATCACATTTTAATGAGAGATTTTTCTAGGCCTCAAACATGCTGGGAGCACCCAAAGAATGAGGTTGTTCTTTCAGAGCTAAATGTAATTGATTGTTTTGGTTTCCCCAACAGGCATCACTGATGTGGGGACAGTAAAGATTATTGTAAATGCCCTTGAGAGGTTTTAAATTCAGGTCAGGAGATGCACAGGCCTACAATACAGCCAGGGCTAAGCTAAAGAGGAGCATCAAAAATGCCAAACACCACTACAAAAAGAAGGTAGAAGAACACTTCTCCAACTCCAGCCCCGACGTATGTGGCAAGGACTCCAGACCATTACAGACTACAGGACCACAGTGCTGCACTCTGTCCTCTCACACCTGGTCAATAAAAACACCTACGCCAGAATGCTGTTTATAGACTTCAGTTCAGCATTCAATACAATCTTCCCCTCACAACTCATTTGGAAACTCACAGACCTAGGCATCAGTTCCCTCATGTGCAAATGGTTACTGGACTTCCTGACCAATCGGCCCCATGGTGTCTGGCTGGACAACCACTGCTCATCTATAATCACAATGAACACCGGTGTACCACAAGGCTATGTGATGAGCCCTTTCCTCTACTCCCTCTTCACCCATGACTGCAGATCAAACACAATCATTAAGCTTGCAGATGACACCACGGTGATCGGCCTCATCAAAGACAACGATGAGGCCGGTGACAGGGAGGAGGTGGATCGTCTGGCTTAGTGGTATGACACCAACAACCTGCTGCTCGATACTGAGAAGACCAAGGAGTTCATCATGGACTACAGGAGAAATGCTGACCCACATCCACCCATCTACATTAAAGGGACGGCTGTGGAGCATGTGAACAGCTTCAAGTTCCTGGGAGTCCACATCTCTGAGGATCACATCTGGATGATCAACTGCTCCAAGGACTCTGAGGAAGAACCACCTGTCCTCAGACATCCTGGTGAACTTCTACCGCTACACCATCGAGAGCATCCTGACCAACTGTATAACAGTCTGGTATGGAAGCTGCTCTACCTCGGACCGGAAGGCGTTTCAGAGGGTCGTGAAATCGCCCAGCGCATTGCCAGAGCACCACTTCCTGCCATACAAGACATCTACAGGAAGCGGGGTCTGAAAAGGGCTGGGAAAATCATCAAAGACCCCAGTCATCCAGCACATGGACTCTTCACCTTCCTGCCCTCTGGGAGGCGCTACAGGAGCTTCCGGACTAAGTCCACCAGGTACTGGAACAGCTTCTTCCCTACAGCTGTCAGACTCCTGAACTCTGCCTCCTGACACCTCACCCACATTAAACTCATGGAATCAGCATACACACCTATAACTGAAAACACACACAATGAACAAAACAAACAAATGGCCAACTGTACCCTCATACACACAATAATAATATGGACAGAACCACCACCACTTACAACCACTAGCACTTTAGATAACTACTATAGAATTATCCATATGATCTAAACTGCACTAATGTAAATGCTGTATAGACAATCAACTGCACTACTGTAAATGCTGCATAGACAATCATTCCGTGCAGTACAATAATTATAGTTCAACTGTTTACAACTGTTAATTAATACTCACAATTGTACATTTATATGGATACACCGTAATAACACGGGAATGGTTGGTGATATTAAAGTCCTGTTTGTGGCACATTAGTATATGTGAGGGGGCAAACTCCTCAAGATGGGTGGTGACCATGGTGGCCATTTAGAAGTCGACCATCTTGGATACAACTTTTGTTTTTTCAATAGGAAGAGGGCCATGTGACACATCAAACCTATTGGTAATGTCACAAGAAAAACAATGGTGTGCTTGGTTTCAACGTAACTTTATTCTTTCATGAGTTATTTACAAGTTTCTGACCACTTATAAAATGTGTTCCATGTGCTGCCCATTGTGTTAGATTGTCAATGCAACCCTCTTCTCCCACTCTTCACACACTGATAGCAACACCGCAGGAGAAATGCCTGCACAGGCATCCAGTATCCGTAGTTTCAGGTGCTGCACATCTCGTATCTTCCCACCATAGACAATTGCCTTCAGATGACCCCAAAGATAAAAGTCTAAGGGGGTCAGATCGGGAGACCTTGGGGGCCATTCAACTGGCCCACGACGACCAATCCACTTTCCAGGAAACTGTTCATCTAGGAATGCTCGGACCTGGCACCCATAATGTGGTGGTGCACCATCTTGCTGGAAAAACTCAGGGAACGTGCCAGCTTCAGTGCATAAAGAGGGAAACACATCCTCATGTAGCAATTTCAAATATCCAGTGGCCTTGAGGTTTCCATTGATGAAGAATGGACCCACTATCGTTGTACCCCATATACCACACCAAACCATCACTTTTGTTGTTCCAACAGTCTTGGAGGGATCCATCCAATGTGGGTTAGTGTCAGACCAATAGCGGTGGTTTTGTTTGTTAACTTCACCATTCACATAAAAGTTTGCCTCATCACTGAACAAAATCTTCTGCGTCAACTGAGGGTCCTGTTCCAATTTTTGTTTTGCCCATTCTGCAAATTCTGTGCGCCAATCTGGGTCATCCTCGTTGAGATGCTGCAGTAGCTGGAGTTTGTAAGGGTGCCATTTGTGAGTAGCTAATATCCGCCCAAGGGATGTTCGACTAATGCCACTCTCCAGTGACATGCGGCGAGTGCTACGCTGTGGGCTTTTGCTGAATGAAGCTAGGACAGCCACTGATGTTTCTTCATTAGTGACAGTTTTCTTGCGTCCACATTTTGGCAAATCCAACACTGAACCAGTTTCACGAAACTTAGCAAGCAGTTTGCTAACTGTAGCATGGCAGATGGGTGGTCTCGTAGGGTGTCTTGCATTGAAATCTGCTGCAATGACCCGGTTACTGCGTTCACCAGATATCAACACAATTTCGATCCGCTCCTCACGTGTTAACCTCTTCGACATGTCAATGGCTGTGAACAAAGAGAAACTTGAAAATAACTCATGAAAGAATAAAGTTACGTTGAAACCAAGCACACCATTGTTTTTCTTTTGACATTACCAATAAGTTTGATGTGTCACATGGCCCTCTTCCTATTGAAAAAACAAAAGTTGTATCCAAGATGGCCGACTTCTAAATGGCCACCATGGTCACCACCCATCTTGAGGAGTTTGCCCCCACACATATACTAATGTGCCACAAACAGGACTTTAATATCACCAACCATTCCCATTTTATTACGGTGTATCCATATAAATGGCCCACCCTGTATATCTACCATCTGTATAGTTTCATAGTAATGGGAGGTCTGAGAGTATTAGCTTCACAAATAGTCTGTGTGATTTTTATGTTATGTTAATTGCCCGAACACAGTGGTCATCCCACATCCGGTCCAGCCGTTAAAGGGGGACAGATGTCTGGAGAGTGAAAAAGCGCGACAACTAAGAGAACTGACATGTACTGGGTATAGAAATAGCAACCTGGGGTTAGACTGGCTAATTCAAAATATAAAGGAACAAAAGGTGTCAGACTGTGTGCCGTGCGTAGCCACCCGCCCACACCTGTCCACCGAACCTGGCCCTGTGTATTCGAATGACACGTGGGGATTTGTTTGTGTGCTTAAAATAACCAGGAGTGCTGTTTATACAGGAAACTGCTTAACTCTATCCAGCCTGTTTCCACTAATTTATAATAAAACTAATCCAGGACCTTTTACCTGAAGAAAAGCTAACTATACCTGTTTTGATTTTACAGTGAGCAGCGAGGGAAGTCAGAAGTATGATGCAGGAGAGATCCCAGCGGACTGGTGTACGGTGGTGTATCCAGCTCAAGGGAATGCCTCCAGGGGAAAACATAACATAAATTGGCCCGTGGGCAAGAGCAGGTTTGTACTATTATGCTGGGTGAAAAGGAGGTAAGGGTCTCAGGAAAGAGGGCAGGGCAGCTCACAGCCTGGCATAGACGCAAGGTGCTGATTCTGAACGTACACTTACTTGTTTGACTTATTTGTGGGGTTTTTAACATATATGGGGTGCCTAGGGGAGTAGCAGCATCAGAAGTATGGTGACCTTCTTGCGATGGTGAAAAGGGGGAATGTGGGAAATAAAAGCCTAAATGGCAATATATGAAGTATCATTAACCCCAATAAAGTGTTATGTTTTAGTAGTATCGTACCAAATTAAGTACTAATCTTACTAAGAAGAGCTTTGCTTATAATTGCATACGTGCTTGCACAGCGACAGTCAGAAGAGGATGGACTCAGGATGTGTCATTTACTATTATAAGACTCATAACGAGAACAACAGGAAACAGGTGGGGGTGAAAGGCAGTTAAGATAGATTTCTGAGTAATTGTAGAAGATCACCAAAAAAGGAATCGTATCTAGCTGTCACTAACTGTAACTGATGCATGTTATGTTATCTGCTTATGCACAAAGGGGCGTGAACCCTGACATATAAAACTGTGTATCAAAGTGCTTCCTCTTTGAGATCTACATGGAAGGTGGTATTGTGTATTTCTCCCTTGCATGCATGATAAATAAATAATTGTGTACTGACTGGACCTGCTCTGAGTATTGGCTGTTTGTTCTCAGCCCAACATCAAAGAACTCGGGACACTATATACAGTGGTCCCTCGCTATAACGTGGTTCACCTTTCGCGGTCTCGCTGTTTCGCTGATTTCTTTTTTTCTTTTTGGGGGGTGTAGACCATTGTCAGTTAATCTCGTGCTGTGTACAGAATGGGTTCAAATTTACATAAATCTTCGATCGCTAGCAGTGTGACTCTGAAGTGCTATACTGTATGTTTGGAAGTTTTCTCCCCAACAAACACAACAATGTCGAAGAAACGTTTCGCACAATCAAAGGCAACCGCGCGTGCCTTTGGTCTCATTCTACAATACTGGACTTATTTTTCTACGAAGGTTTGAACTTTGAGAGTGTTTAAACAAGAGAGAAAAGTGTGAAAATGTTCATGCCTGTCTGAGAAAAGTGTAGAAAGTGTGTAGTGAGGGGTTTTACAGCCTTAAAACATCTATAATAATTGTAAAAAAATTAATTTAGCTACTTCGCGGATTTCACCTATCGCAGGTTATTTTTAGAACGTAACTACCACGATACACGAGGGACCACTGTAATTTCATATTTCTGTGTAGTTTTCATATTTTTAATCATATTTATATCCTGTACAAGCCTGTACATAGCTTGTACACTCACTACAGCCTTATAGTTATACTTATAGTATAACTACAAGTTATACTATACTAACTATAGTATAACTAACTATAGTAAATAGTATAACTATCTTAACTAACACATATATATGTATAACTTATAGTTATGCATACTTATAGTTATAGCATATTCATAACATACCTCCATACCGTGTACATTGTAACATACCTATAATAGATCCATATTCTGTAATATATCTATATTATTGCTAAAGCACTTTGTGGATGGATACAAACTGCATTTCGTTGCCTTGTACTTGTGACATGTGCAATGACAATAACGTTGAATTCTATTCTATTTTAAATGGGCTGATTGCCCTACAGTGGTAAAGATTACAGTACACTGCATAGATGACAAACAAGATCTATCACATATTGTCATATTTGGATCAGAAGATGTATGGTGGCGGTGTGGAAACACATGGCTACTTCTGAGTTTTACCCCAGACTTTTAGATGCACTAACATCAGAATTAGCACTTTAGCACACAGTCTGTCTTCTTAGCTATAAGTATAGTTGCTGTATTTTTCAGGAAGAAAAAGAATGCCATTGCATGACAAATATAAGAGAGGGAGCACTGGGGAGGAAGATAAGAGATTATTTTCAAAGGTAAGGCAAGCAACATTTCGTAAACTGGAAATTTAAACCTGACATTTTGGTTATAATTCATGTTCCTTTTTTTAAATTTCAGTGGATCTATAAATGATTTGCTGTTATCTGGTTATTTTACGTAGAGAAATGTCCTTAATAATGTGGAATTATTATCTTTTCATAATTCCACATTAGTTAAAAACTATACTGGACTAAAAGCGCCGGTTAGATTGGGCAGTTGTGGTACAATTTACAGTAATGGAAAATCTCAGACTTGTGTGGGCAGACTATCATACCCAGAGAACTACACAAATTCTGAATTGAATTTTTTGGGAGAATTTCACACTTTAAGAAATGATATGGAAGCTTCAAGTTGTGAAGAATAAAGGTGATTATACCAATATTTACTTTGATGGCTGTTTGAGTGGTGTCCAAAAAACTGATGTGGGCTTTATTAGATAATTTAGATTATTGGTAAACTCTCTGGGGAAAACCTGGTCTTGTAAAGAGAGACTGCATCCATCCCACTTTAGATTGTGCAGCTCTCATTTCTAGAACTCTGTCCAAATTTATTAAACCCCCCAAAACAAGGAGCAGGAAGCAGAGTTTCAGTCTTGTTATGTCCTTAGACTGTCTGCTCCCAAACAAACTAAAAATCATTATTTAAATATAAAAACAATCACAAAGAACAATATATCTACAACTTCACCAAAGACTAAAACAGTGAAATATGGGTGATTATAAATATTTGATATCTCTTCCAAGACCCTGTTAAATAATTCCTGTTTAATAATTGACCAGCATATTAATTTATTCTGCCTTAGAAAAGGTTAGTTTAAATGAGTCAACACCTGAGTCATTAACTGTCAGAATCTGAGAATCACAGGACAAGGAACCAAGGATTTAAAAAGAGGGGTAAAAAAATTATTAGTGACAGAGTTCTAACTCTTAGTCAGCCTGTCCTACAGCGCTGAAGAGAAATTTCCGAGCCCTGTAGAAAGGCTGACTAAGAGTCAGAAGTCTGTTACTAAAATAATAATAAATAATAAAAATGATAATAACTGAATATTCCTTTACACATAAACTACTTTGATGATTTCTTGAAGGTCTTTGAATTATTGTAAGGTATTTATGAATTAATGAATGCAGTTAGCTGCAATGGAATGGGCCCCGTACCAACCATACATACATTACACAAACATCACATTGGGGAGACAGGTCAGAACAAGTAACCTCTTATAAAGGTCGCTTTATAATGTAAAGTGTCTTAAGGCAACTGTTGTGGTGATTGGGTGAAATATAAATAAAACTGAACTGAATTTATTAATTATTTTTTTCTCTAAATGTTCAAATTTACTTGTGAAGAAATGATCTCCAACCTTCCCTTTATCTCAAAAATTCTTGAAAGAGTACTTGTAAAACAGCAAACTGAAGGTTACAAATTATCTCTGTGGTAGACCTCAGTGCAACGTTCAATACTATTGACCAAAATGTTTTATTACATCGATTAGAACAGAAAGCCGACATCTCACATCGTCACTATCAAAGCAAAATTCAATGAACCAGCAGCATAAGAAGACCACTAAACTTTGCGTTTGAAAGACATTGTCATGAGTTCCCTCTTTCTTTGGCTGCCCTGCTTCCACCACAATAATAAGTGTATTTATTTATTTAAGGAGCTTGGAAAGAAAAGCGTCTGGACTTCTTTAAGTTGCTTGAAGACGTTTCACCTCTCATCCGAGAAACTTCTTCAGTTCTAATGGTCAAATGGTGGAGAGTCCTAGATTTAAACCCAGTGGGAGTTTCCCCCCAAAGAGGGACAAAGGACCCCCTGATGATCCTCTACCTAATCACATGAGCCAAGGTGCGAAAGCGGGTGTGGGTCACAATCAGCCAGGGTTTTGGGTGAGCTCATTGTGAAACCTGGCCCCACCCTATCATGTGATTTCCTGAGGTCAGATGGCCCAGGATGTGAGTGGGCGTTAAGGCGTCTGGGAAGGGATCTCGAAACTGGATTATAGATGGCAGACAGTTGGTGTCGTAAACCACCGCCTCTGTTCAAAGATGGTCACTCACAGTTGACGTAAATGGCTTCTTTCACTCCTCTTTCAAACCATCTGTCCTCTCTGTCCAAATTGTGAACATTGGCATCCTCGAAAGAGTGACCTTTGTCCTTTAGATGCAGATGGACAGCTGAGTCTTGTCCCGTGGAGGTGACTCTTCTATGTTGTGCCATGCGCTTGTGAAGTGGCTGTTTGGTCTCTCCGATGTAGAGGTCTGGGCATTCCTCGCTGCACTGTACAGCATACGCCACATTGTTAAGTTTGTGTTTAGAAGTTTTGTCTTTCGGGTGAACCCGTTTTTGTCTGAGTGTGTTGCTGGGTCTGAAGTACACTGGGATGTCGTGCTTGGAGAGAACCCTCCTGAGTTTCTCTGATACACCGGCTACATAGGGGATGACAATGTTGTTGCGTCTGTCTTTCTTATCCTCCCTAGCTGGTGTCTGATCTTCTGTTCTGTACATCTTTGCTGACTTTATAAACGCCCAATTAGGATAACCGCATGTTTTAAGTGCTTCCTTTATATGTGTGTGTTCCTTCTTTTTCCCTTCAGGCTTAGAGGGAACATGTTCTGCCCGGTGGTGTAGGGTCCTAATTACTCCAAGTTTGAGTTCCAGAGGGTGATGGGAGTCAAAGAGGAGGTACTGGTCCATGTGTGTGGGTTTCCGGTAAACTTCAATGTTGAGGTTGCCATTCTCTTCAATGTGCACAGCGCAGTCCAGGAAAGGCAAACAGTTATCCTTTGTGTCTTCCCTGGTGAACTTGATGTTTTTATCCACGGCGTTAATGTGCGCGGTGAAGGATTCCACTTCTTGTGTTTTGATTTTGACCCAGGTGTCGTCTACATATCTGTACCAGTGGCTGGGTACTCTCCCTTTAAAAGAGCCAAGAGCCTTTCTTTCCACTTCCTCCACTCCATGTAAAGGTTGGCTACAATAGGTGACACGGGGGAGCCCATGGCGCAGCCTTGTTTTTGTCTGTAGAAACCCTTGTTGTATTTGAAATATGTAGTGGTGAGGCAGAGGGTAACAGTGTGCAAATCTGATCAGGTGTGAAGTTGGTCCTGTCTTCCAAGGAGCTGTCTTCTTGTAGTCGTTTTCTGACAGTCTCCACTGCCTCCGTGTTGGGTATGCAAGTGAAGAGGGAGACTACATCAAAGGGCACCATGGTTTCATCTGGGTCCAGGGTAAGTTTCTAGACCTTGTCGATGAAGTCGGTGGAGTTCTTGATGTGATGTGGGGTGTTCCCCACAAGAGGTGCTAGGATGGTAGCAAGGTGTTTCGAGATGTTGTAAGTGGCTGAGTTTATGCCACCTACAATGGGTCTGAGTGGGACACCTTCTTTGTGGATCTTAGGAAGTCCGTAAATGCAGGGTATGGCATCCCCTGGGTAAAGGCGGTGATATGTAAGGCGGTCAATGATTTTGTCCCTTTCAAGGTCTTGAAGGCAAGCTATAACTTTATTTTTGTAGCTGCTTGTGGGGTCTCGCTTTAAGGCTTTGCAGGTATTGTTGTCACTGAGGAGAGTAGTAATCTTTGTGTGGTAATCTGTTGTGTTTAGGACCACGGTGCACCTTCCCTTTGTCCCTCTTGTCTCCCACTGGGTTTAAATCTGGGACTCTCCACCATTTGACCATTAGAACTGAAGAAGCTTCTCGGATGAGAGGTGAAACGTCTTCAAGCAACTCAAAGAAGTCCAGACGCTTTTCTTTCCAAGCTCCTTAGACTACGATGACCTGGATGACTGAGAACCTTCACAGACATATTTATTTATTTATAAAGTGCCTTTTAAGACACCCAAGGACACTTAACAATAGAACAAAAATACATAATAGAACAATGACAAAAGAAGTAATATAGGTGCTCTTTTTTGCCTGCTAAACAAGAGCACCTATATTACTACTGACAAAATGAAGAACAATATAAGGGGTTCACAGTAAGTATGCAGATAATAAAATCGCAGTGCGTTTCTCTATTTTCTGCCTTATTTACTTGCTTATTAGACACCAGTCTAGCGTTGTATACAGCGCTGTCGGCCGCTGTATACCGCTTTTTTTCCCTCCCCCCCAAAAAATTACATCTGGCAAAGCCTAATTTCTGCTATTCAATACCAAAAGAAAATCACAATTTATGCAAAATTTTGCAAAACCTTTTAGCTATGTCTCTAATAAAACCTCTCTTACTTTGTGAAAAACAGAAAACTTTTTTTTCCCCACTTTCTGCTATATAATTCTATTTTTTATGACTACAGTTAAAAAAAAAAGAAAACAACAAAACGGACAGTCTGGGCAACGAGCTACCAGAACTTCTTGTGTAATTTTATACATTTATTTCTTACAATTTAAATTCCAAAGAGTTGTGCTTGACAGATTCTTTTCTTTGTCACAGCAGCTTTTTCTTTAACGTGTAGTGTCATGTAATTAATATATCCTTAGTGCTTATTTTCTTTATTATATTGTTTTATGTACTTTAATAATGAAGGTTTATAAAGCAAGGCCACTTTTGACTCATAAACTAAGTGCTCAGCCAGACTGAAAAACAGGAAGTTCCTTGTACCTTGTTTGTATCGAAACTGTGTGACGTGTAAAGTACCAAAATAACACCTATATGTGAGACGTTCTTAGATTCTAATGTTAGAGTTTCTGCAACTGGCTTTTGGGGCTGTGCAGGGCTCTCTCTTCCGGAAGATGATTGAATAAAAAGAATTATAAATGTTTTGACCACTATGAGTCGGGTTTTCTCTGTTCTATCATGGGGATCAAAGAATCGGGTTTTAATATTTGGTGTTTCCACCCGGTTCCCTTTGCAACAGAGAGAACAAATGTGGCCGAAGGTTGGATCTGATATGAGGCGAACAGGAGACCGGTCTAAAAAGATTTAAAGGTAGGCACAAACCTATTCAAAGAAAAAGCAAATTTGTACATATTGGATGAATTCTAAATTATCTGTTCGCTGAGTTGACGATCTTAACTATTAAATTGGCTCAGTAGTGGTAGAACTAAATTCTTTAGAATAAAGTAAAGCTTTGATGTAAGGATAATGAAATGTTGAGAATAACAGTACTGAGATAAAAGGAATATGGTATTTCATGGTAAAAGAGAAAAAGAAGTAATGTGAGTATTAGGTAATTGGTCATTTTTATGGGTTTGAGTCCCTATTGATCATAAGGTTGGACCTGCTTCGGTTATATACTACTTCTGGAGTTTTGACTGTTGTTTTAAATTAATATAAAGTATTGTATGTCTGTGAAGGTTCTCAGTCATCCAGGTCATCGTAGTCAAAGGAGCTTGCAAAGAAAAGTGTCTGGACTTCTTGAAGTTACTTGAAGACGTTTCACCTCTCATCCGAGAAGCTTCTTCAATTCTGAACTGAAGAAGCTTCTCGGATGAGAGGTGAAACGTCTTCAAGTAACTTAAAGAAGTCCAGACGCTTTTCTTTGCAAGCTCCTTTGAATAAAGTATTGTAGGACGGAACTTGGAGTTCTAAGAAGTGCATAAGCTCAGGGGTGGGAACCTCCCGCCTTTTACAGACGTGTAAAAGGACATTATCTCAGGTGGCACCTGCCAAGACTTGGGGCCTTGGTTTAAAATAGCTAGTGATTGGATCACTTTGCTGTTTGGAACGGTATCTGCACTTTTTTGGGCAGCAAAGGTTGGATCTTGGGCGTTGGACGCTTTTAAAATTCAAATAGGGTGTTTAGAAATCAGGCCAGGCACAGTTTGGAACTGATACTGGTTAATTGATAAGAAAAAGTGTAGACCTTGGCGTTGGACGTTTATTAAATTTGTCAAAATTGAGTAGGACTTTGTGTTGAGTATGTCAGGGATCCGTCTGTCTGTTGTGTAAGTATAAGACGTCTTTGTAATATAAAATAAGTATCTTTGCATTTAAAAGAACTTTGCAATTTAACAGTGATTTAAAGGCTGAAAGGAGGCTGACAGTGTGTGTTCAAATGAAGGAGTGAATGGCGTTTGGATGGTTTTGGAGTGTGTCTGACTCATTGCTGGGTGTGCCGATGAAATTGTGCTGACTATTGCTGAACTTGCTGACATGCATTTGACATACTGCTTGGGTGAAAACATGACAGAGACAACTTTTGCATTTTGTGGAGAAGTTTGAAGCTAATTCGCAGGGAGTTGCTTCATATTTGCTCATTTCTCTTGTCTTACTAAGGTCACATACGCAGTTACTGGGTGCGGCCTACTTCCCTTTTTTGGACTGTTATTTTCCTGAAAAGTATGAAAGTATGCATGTTGTGAAATCCTTTAACCATTGGTGATTCTATAAATATATTGTTGTGAACCTCGCTGAATTTGTGGGTTTTTAGACGCTGGCTTACGTATACTAGAACATAATAAATAAAGTTTGGGTTTCTTTTAGTGAATTTTGAGGAACTGATTTATTCTTTGGCCTATAGTGTCACGGACCCGGTTCCGGGGACTCGGGGTCCGTGAGCAGTGTGGACCATTATTATTGTTATTATTGTTATTATTGTTATTGTATTGGATGTATGTTTGCTGCACTGTGCTCTTGTGTTCCTTGCTGGTGTGTGTACGTGTAGGTGTCTGCGGGTGTGGCTGAAGGATGGAGGACAGCCACCTGCAGACCTGATGGGCGTGGCCCTGCCGGCTGCCGGTCACGCCTAGGTTCTCACACACCTGCTTCTGATCAGGCTCGTCGGGGGAGCTACTTAACAGAGCGATGGAGCTTCCTCCGGCGCAGGATCGTTGAGTTAGACTCCATGTCAGTGTTTAAAGTACTGGTCAGGGTATGCCTGCTGGAGTTGGTGCTATAACGGCGGTGTCTGTTGTTTTTTCCTCAGGAGAGCGGAACACGGGACTGCAGGACGCACAGGGTGTGCGTAGGCACGGGAGCAGAGAGCACGGAATACCAGCACTTGGGAGAAGGCACAACACAGGAGTTGAGGGAGCACTCTGGAGACCTATTGCGTGGTGTACATTTACCCCCACTGTAAATAAATGCACTGTTCATTGCACTAAGTCCAGCGTTTGGGTCCTTTCTCCAACATCCCCCACGGCTTGCCCTGGCAAACCGTGACATATAGTGGATGAATTGTGCATTATGCAGATATTGTGTCGGGCCTAAACCCTGAGGCATTGAAGACAAATATCTCTGTTTAAGTAGCAAGTTTAACTAGGCAAGAATTTCAGTAATAAATGCTGGTGTGATTTATTTCTTGATTTTGGGGTGGAACGCGAGAATTGATTAGAGGTTTTAATTGTTTTTCTTTCAGTGTGAGGTCGTATACGCACTTAACAGGGTGCGGTCTACTTCCTCTTTCTGATTCTAAACAGCATGCTTGATGAAAATAGTCTATCACAAGCATGTTTTGAGTGATTCTAAGTGTGTGAACGTTGTGGGTACATTTGAGTGATTCTGTGTGATTTGTACAAAATAATAAATAAGTAATAATAACACTACTGGGGTGAAGATCGTGGGTTCATAGCAGAGTGCGTGAAAAGAGGAAGTCTGAGAGAAGAGAGTGTGAGTGTGTCTGGCAGGAAGTGAACAACTTTGCATGCCCATAAAAGGAACTGGCTGATGTGTGTGAAAATGATATTAAATAAGTGTTTTAGTGTGTTAATACAGGTGCCCATGGACTTACTCAACCTCAAAACATGAGTACAGCGGCAAAATGATAGATTAACAGAATTGGGACGACAAACAGGCCAGCCTTTGGCTTAAAAATTTACAGCTTGACCTCTCATTCTGTCCTTATCCGGAGAAGAAGCTTAAAGGATAGTCAATCTCCTGATGAAGACAGAAGACAGATAGAACACCGTGGACTTGAAGAATTAACAGCAGGCAAAAGACAGTGCAACTGACCTAAAACACTGAAGCAGCAGCATGCATGAATACCACTGATGGAACATGCGCTTTGAATTACAAGCTGGGAACCTAACCAGTGACGTGACTGTTTGAAGGCACTGGACGTGATATTTGCCATGCTGGGAGTTAACCTAAAAGAAAAGACTGAAAAGATGAAGAGAGAAGAAACAGGGAAGAAGAAACAGCTGAGTTGGGCCTGTGTTTGCTGGAGATTTGAAGGCCACACAGGAAACTGTGAGAAGAGGGACAAGGACCAGTGAGAGGTCAAGCCCGGACGAGTTCGAGTGAAAGCGTATGGGGAATTGGATTGAAAATTGAGGCTGAACTAGTGGAGGTTTAGAAATGTCCAGAGCATCATAACAGAAAGGTAAATTTTTAAAAAAAAAGAGGAGAGAGAGAGAAAGAAATACATAAGCTAATAATTACATGAATGAATAGAAAACACACATACACAAATTGTTACATGTGAAATTATTTTTGGAGAAGAATCAGAAGTGAGATAGTTTGAATCCACAGCTCAGTGCAAAGATGCATGAATTAAACCTGATTATAAAAACACATCGAGGCAATGACGATCAGCTTACACTCAATCTTAATATGAATACAAATACATAGACGCAACGAAGACACACTTACACTTATGAATGTGAATACATGACATAAATTGGTGTTTCTGGCTGGAGAGAGAGAGAAGTGTGTTGTTTAAGCAGTGATGATAATAATGAAAATGTCTTAGTTTTGTCACTTTTAGGTGCAAAGCAGACCTGGATCAATTTTCCACATGCAGCAGTCGGAAGAAAGTTATAGGTTAACATCACTGGAAATGTTCAGGCCAAGTTTCTGGTTGAATTGTTTACAGCGCCATGTGTCCCTAAACCTGATAAGCGAGCTCTCACTCCTGGCTGAAGACAAGGAATGCAGTTCCAAAGAGCAATAACATGGCAGTTAAAGAGAGACAGTGGAGAATGCAGGACAAAGTGGAAAGAGAACTGCCTGGTATTGGACTGGACTGTGGAAGTGGGAGAGGACAACAGAGTGAGAGGAGTAGGTGAGAACACAGAGGAATGCTGTTATTTAATGTGGGAAATCAAAATTTGGGTTAGCAAACCTGGGAAAAAGAAAACTGACTGCTTAAGTGGGAAAATTGTGAAGGAGTCTGAAACACTGAATAAAGAAACATATACAAAATCACACACACAAACAGAAAATGTATTAACCTTACTAACACTTACAAATACAAGAGAGCTCATGAAGATTAGACAGCATCGTGAGCATGTGAGACTGTTTATCATCTTGTCCAAGTCACTTAGCGTGATGAAAAAGTGATACAAAGACCATTGGACTAATAGCAAAGTAGTTAAAGAATGATCCAATTATAGCAGAGAAATGTGTAGGAAAGGCAGCTTTGAGAACATGCCCTGGTGGATCTGCAGCTCCACTGCACAGACATTGATTAAACCTGGCTAATAACACACACACATGCAATGAAAATCAGCTTGCTATCTATCATTAGTGTTAAAATAGTGTGAATTTAACACACTTAAAGCCTGAAGTTGAGGAATAACTCAGGGAAGTTCCATGACAATAGAGTGATTTTTGTGAAAAGGAAAAAGTGATTAAAGCTTAAAGTAGTTTTTAGAATAGTGAATTAGAAGTGCTCTTGTACAGATTGATCAAAACAAGTGATTACTGTAGAAAGAAATAAAAATAATTCAATAATGTGGTAATGTTTAAATATGCATTTCTCTTGTCACGGCAACTTCTAGAGATATGACTCAGTATGCAAATTAGTTGAACGACTGGGGACAGGAAAAGAAAAAGAGGAACTTAAGTTTCTTATCTGACTGTATGACTGAGGCTTGCACTGAAAGACACACTGTGACTGTGTGAGAAGAAAGGCTTGGTAACATACAGGATAATTAAATGAAGTGGTTAGGTCTGTGACCAAGTGCAGTAGTCCAGATTTGGAAAAGAAATTTAGACTTTAGTGATGATAGATTGTTACAACGTCTTTAGAAAGGGCTTAATGAGAATATCAATAGTGTGCAAACGGTGTGGCTTTTAACAAGATTTTCTGTGTATTTAGCAGGTGAAATTATGTCAGTTGACCTCAGATTGTCAGGACGCTGAAGAATCTGAGGCCACTGAAATATGATGTGGGGAAAATGAACAGAGGGAGTGATTCTAAGTCTGATTTCAGACTATGTAAGTATTAATTAAACCAAGAGTAAGGCAAAACTTTTGTGGCCCTGAAGTTCTAATCCCCATAACATATTGATAGATTAATAAGCAAAATGTTTCTGTGATTAAGATTTTTGGGGTTGTTGTTTTAGTGATGGATTGATTCTGTCGGTTAGGTTTGGGTTGTTTTCTTATTTTAATAGAGGGAGTTTTATTAGTCATGGACATGGTTAGAACTGGGCCCTTTAAAATTGTAATAGTGCATTTAAGAGAAAACCTGTCAGGTGATTATGTTTTGTGTTTTGATGAGTTAATAATCAGCTCTCTTTTTCTCATTTTTGTTCTAAGCAGGCCTGAAAGATTGAATTAACAGCGCTGTAAAAACTTTCTGGGAGAACAAATTTAAGGTGAGCTTTTCCAGATTACAATGGGCTGAGGAAAAGGTTACCTGTGGGGACCTGATCAGGTTGTAAGTCCCTGTCTAAAAGGATTGCAGCGAGTCAATCCAGTCCAAGAGCATAAAGAACTCTTTTCCTAAAAAACAAAAAACAAAACAAAATAAAACAAATGAATGAGCTCATGTTGCTGAGTGTGGAGAATCTGATTATTTGCGCAGGAGTCTCCACTATCAGCAATATCTGGTGTGAATGCGTGTGAGTGAATGTGTGTGAATGGACTGTGACTGGACTGACGATGTGGACTAAAGGTTGGACTGACTGGACACTGAGATAAAGACTGGACCAAGGGTAGGATGAATAAATGTTGACAAACAATTCACCACGCTGGCAAGAGAAAAGGGATGCTTTGCTTTGCTTTTGCCATGAGCAGGAGGAGCGGAAGACTTAATTCTGGGGCTGCTGATTTTGGGTTGCTGATGTTTGCTTTAAGAAAATTCTGTTTTATTGACTGGGTGGAGATTATGGTAGTACATTATATAGTGGGGAAATTACCAAATGTTAAAGGGGAGAAAATGTTGGATGTTACTCATGTTACTATTAACAAAAGCAGGCCACTGTAGAAGTAAATTAAATTTGATAGAGGAAAATAATTACAACCCAAGTAATATTTATGAGTCAAATAGGGGATCGCTAGACTTTTCATATAAAAATGCAGTTATAGAATAACAAAGACTTGTCCAAGTGACCAAGGTTTTTTCCCTTTAAAACAGTAAATTATTAAAAGAGCTGGTACTGGAGGGAGACGTGTTGTACCTTCATCCCCAACAATACTGCTCCAAATGGCTCAGTAACCCGAGCTCTGGAGGGGCTGAAAACTCTGTCTAAAACCATGCATGAACACTCGGGAATTGACAATCCGCTGGACAGCTGGATGACCTCAGTGTTTGGGAAATGGAAGGGGTTTTTCATGTCTGCAATGTTTTCTACTGCCACTTTTTTAGGGATACTGGTCACCTGCAGTTGTTGTCTCATTCCTTGTGCCAGAGGACTGCTGGAAAAGGTAATAACGAGGGCAGTGGACCCCGGAGTGGTAGTTCCGGTGGCCATGATGCCATTGATGGACTTAGAAGCGGCTGAATGGGCCGAGGAGTGACACAACACGAAGTGTGGTGACCTTTCTTTTTGAAAGGTCAACAGAGGGAAGGATAATCCTGGGAATAAAGAAAATATTTTACTGCTACAATATAGCCTTCATCATTAACATTGCATTAAAATGTTTATTAAAGTTACTGGCATTAGACTAAAACTTTTATTAAAGGTGCAGCTATAATCATTGTATACACACATTGCATATTGTGCTCATGAAAGAGTTGATGCCCAGTCTATTCAAGGTCTTAAGCTTCGTTTGGCGCGATGTCCTGACGATCTATTGTGTAAGTGACTTGGAGCAATAGAAGGTTAAACCGCATACATGCTTACAAACACAAATGATTTAAACATAGGAATTCATAACAAGAATTCATTTAGCTTCTAACTGCAGTTGAGCTTGCCTAGTAACAAGTGACAGAAGAAGAGTCAAGAAATTGTAAGTCCCCAGGAATCATCTGGAAGGTGAAACAAATTGTCAGCTATGGAAGAATGTGACAGAAAGAGGAACGTCTCTGTCTGTTTTTATGCTGATATGGTGATGGTGTATATCTTACCCTGGGTGGGTTTAATAAAATTAAAAGTGTTGCTCACACACATAAAGAACATTGAGATTAAGTAAATTAAGATTAAGTAAAGATTAAGTAAAGTTAATATAAAGGATAGAGCCCAGAACATGATATTTTGAACCAACTTTGAATAATTAAGGGAACAATAGATGAACACAGTAGATTATTGAGGTGTAGCAGAGAGACGCGTTTTGTTTTCTGTCCTTTACAGGAGAAGATTTCCGGACCGGGGTGGCGAGAATCCTGGAAGCCCCAGACCGAACGGAACCAACCAGAGAAAGGGGAACCCAAAAAGAAGAACAGAGCACAAAGACACCTATCTGAAGAGTAGTTGTTTACATTGCAAAGAAGATCAAAAGCTCGTTAGACACAGGTTATAATGGGAGCATAAAAGTAATGAGAGGGACTTAGCAATAGTTTGCAGGATTTCTAGGCTATGAAAATGCCCGATATTATTTACCCGTTAAAGGGGGCGAAGAAACCAGGACTAAGTTTTAAAGATGAAACGGGTTAACTCTATAGAGGATGTTTTCCAAAGATTGACAAAATAATCTAGGACATTTTACCAGAAAAAGCTAATTGTATCTCTTTGGAGTTTACAGTGAGCACTGAAGGAAGTCAGAAGTGGGTTTAAATTGGGATTCTGGGTAAAAAGGGGGTGTAGGAAGTAGATTTAGGACATTTCACATTTCACAGGTGCTGTCTTAGAGTTTGATTTATTTGTTGTGGATAGAAGTAATTATGACAAAATAATAAGGAAACATTGAAAACATACAACCCGTTGAGGGGACAGATAGGGTCGGGCAATTGAAAGGTTTCGTTTTGTTTAGCATAATCTCTTTTGTTATATTTT
Organism: Perissodus microlepis; assembly: GCF_051167445.1. Classification (NCBI taxonomy): domain Eukaryota; kingdom Metazoa; phylum Chordata; class Actinopteri; order Cichliformes; family Cichlidae; genus Perissodus; species Perissodus microlepis. The sequence continues at coordinate 5,681,070 of NC_140471.1, read as the reverse complement.
AGCTTTTTAACATGAAAGTAAAACTTAATGGGATAAATTAGGGTTTATGTCGTCTTTTAAAAAAAGACGAAAAGGGGGAGAACTGTCATGTAATTAATATATCCTTAGTGCTTATTTTCTTTATTATATTGTTTTATGTACTTTAATAATGAAGGTTTGTAAAGCAAGGCCACTTTTGACTCATAAACTAAGTGCTCAGCCAGACTGAAAAACAGGAAGTTAGTGTAGAGCTATACAAGTATATTATTAAATACAGGAAGCCAGACAGAAAAGAGGAACTTGTACCATATAAGGAGTGTTTGTATCAAAACTGTGTGACGTGTAAAGTACCAAAATAACACCTATATGTGAGACGTTCTTAGATTCTAATGTTAGAGTTTCTGCAACTGGCTTTTGGGGCTGTTTCAATCATGTTTCTTCCGGAACATGATTGAATAAAAAGAATTATAAATGTTTTGACCACTATGAGTCGGGTTTTCTCTGTTCTATCATGGGGATCAAAGAATTGGGTTTTAATAGTAGAAAAACAGTTAAATATGGAACTTCACAGAAAGGGGAGTTTCACTGATCCAGCCCGCTTAAGATCAAAGTGTATGTGGCCCACAATGTAAAATGAATTTGACACCCCTGGATTAGAGCATGAATTAAAGGTACTGCAATACAGTAGTTTGAAGCATATCTATCTAGTTTTTCTCCAATGCTTGTGTGGTCTTGTGTCTTCTTGACACAAAAAGGTTAATTATGGGGTTCCACAGGATATTTTATTAACAGTGTTTTGCACTTTTACTCTTGCGCTTCTGCACTTTGCAGTGCTCAGTGCTCTCTCTCTCGGCTGCAGCAGCTCTTCTCTCCTGTCTGGCCAAGCCGCTACTGAAATAGGGAAGGAATTATTAGGTGGTGCTTGCCGGCTGCGGAAACTAACCTCCCCTGACGCCTCACCCTGAACTCAATGCTCAACTCTGCCCCTGCAGCTGAGCTACAGCCACAGGTTAATGGCTCAGGTTGGTGGTTCCCTGGCTCCCCCTAGTCCGCATGTCAAATATCCTTGGGCAGGATATTAACCCCAAGTTGCTCTCTGATGCATCCATCGGAGTATGAATGTGTGTGAAGGGTAGTTAGTAAGCACTTAAAAGCATAGAAGACAGTGCTTGTGTGAATGGGTGAAAGTGGTATGTTGTATTGATTGCTTTGAGTACTCCGGGAGAGCAGAAAAGCGCTATATAAGAATCAGTCCATTTACCATCTTTACCTTACAATGTAAAGCACCACCAGGCAACTATTGTTGTTATTTGGTGCTATGTAAATGAAAATTAATTGGATGGCCTCTGGATAATCTTTAGTTTTCCCCATTATAACATAAAATGTGGTGGAGCTTAGGGTTGCATATTTCAACAATCTTAATGTGAAAATTGCAAACTAATTTTAAGCACTAATAACTGGATATTTCATTGAGCTGAGCAGCAGGCCTTTTTTTTCCACATTTGTTTCCATTTTTCCATTCCATTGAAGTGCAGTACTCAGCTCAATAAGATTGTTTGAATTTGATTTTATTTCATTAATATCCATGTTTTATATTCTCTCTATCCCAACCTACCTCAAATTGCTGAATGGTAAATGGTAAATGGCCTGTATTTGTATAGCACTTTACTAGTCCCTAAGGACCCCAAAGCGCTTTACACATTCAGCCATTCACACACACATTCACACACTGCTGAACTGACGCAAAGAATTATAATATCTTTAAAATTGCTATGATAATAATAATAATACTAATGATAATAATTTAAAAATTATTACTATTATTATTATTATTAGTATTGTTGTTATTCATAAAGTCAGAAATATTTCTGTTGTCAACAGTTTTACTGTATGTATTATTGTCACTAATACCGTACAGTATTACTGTCACAATTATATGTAGGATGTGACCTCACATTGTAAACTAATTTCAGCAAGTAACCTGTTAATGATGAAAACACATTTTATTCATTGCCATTACACATTTACAGAATTTTCTGTTTCAGAAATCTGAACATCATAAATAAACATGTATTTTTGTTTTTAAACAACACAGACAGCAGACTCGGGGTTGTAATGATTCAGAATCTAAGCTTTTTACTTAAACGTGTTATGGCATCTGTTACACTGGGCTATTTAAAAGGGCCAGTTGCCAGTTCATCCAAACAAACAAAACTAATAATTTTCATAAGAAATTCTGGAAGGAGACTATCGCTCCATTACTGCTTAAAACTGTTAACAAAGTATGCCAATTTAGCAATTAAAAGTTATTACATACAACACTGTTTTTCTTACCCCTTAAAAAAGTGTTTTATAATATAAATGGGAAGCTATAAAATTAATACTATTGCCATAATAAATCAAAATAGCCTTTACAATTCTAATGCAACATCTTATTCTCTCTTATGACGGCTTAATAAAAGTTGTGCGTGTGTATTATATAAACTACAAAATGGAGTAGATAATATATGTCAACACTGCAAGGTTGCAGGACATCTTACTGCAATGTTTTACTGTACAGAATCAGAAAATGCAAAACTAAAGAATACTTCTTAAGGAATAAAATAAATAATGATGTATAAGAATGTGGTATTGTGCCTTTGATATCTGCTGAAGGGCTAAGTGGTTGAAAGCAAAGTGTTAGGTAGGTCTGAGTAGATCTGTTTTTTCAAGGACTTATTTCACATATATACACATATCCCTTACATTTCCAGTGTTTGCTGTATTCTCACATAACTTGGTACTGAATACTATACCGGCCTGGATTTTTTGAATGTGTGCCGCTTTAGCGCCACAACGTTTCAAAAAGATATTGGAGATGACAGTACTTTTCAGTTTTTTTAAATTCAGAACTCTGCAAGTGTATGATTTAAAAAACAAACAAACAAGCAAATCTCTAGCCTCATGTAATGAACCAAAAATATAACTGGTGGAAAGTTTGTTATGATCTAAAACGCCACTGGATTTTAACAAGACTCCTAAAAAGTCAATGACGAAGACTCAATAATAAAATTAACTGTAAATACTAGACTTGATAATTTTGTTATTGAGGAAAATATTTCAGTATTGCATATTGGTGAGGGAAAAAAACTATGTGAACTATTCATTATTTATTTTTCTGATGGATTAAAGTGGACAAAGGCTAATTTACACCATGGAGCCCTGCTCTCAAAAACTGATATGGATTTAACACTCCTTGTAGCTGGATTTAAGAAACTTGTGCTTGTTTTAAACATGTTTAGCACCATCTTGTGATACAGAATGCTACATCACCGAGTTGGTTGGTTTGTTTGACTTCCGTTTATTTCAGCAAACTAGTAACTCAGTGGAATATGAGGAGGCTAAAACTAAAATTTCATTTAAAGGGTTCACTTTTGTGCTGCCTACTCTGTAGGGTGGCTATAGCTCAGGAGGTAGAGCATCTACTGATCGGAAGGTCGGTGGTTTGATCCCAGTCTGCATGCCAAATATGCTTGGGCAAGATATTAACCCTAACTTGTTCTCTGATGCATCCACCGTAGTTAGTAAGCACTTAAAAGCATAGAAGACAGTGCTTGTGTGAATGCCGTGAATGTGGCGTGTTGTATAGAGCGCTTTGAGTATTCCGGGAGAGTAGAAAAGGGTTAGGGTTAGTTTTAGTGTCCTTATATTCACCTGAGTTGGTTGGTTTAGTGCAAGTCTGTTAACAGCAACCAACAAACCAACGAGGTGACATAATGTTCTGTACTGACACAAGATGGCACTAAACATTTTCTAAAAAACTTTAAGTGTTTGTGTAGCTGGATTTATCTATATCAGTTTTTGAGAGCAGGCCTTCATGGTGTAAATTACCCTTACTAAGAAATATTATTAAGAAGTATTATTCTTCTTTGACCATTTATTAGGAGAACAGCACACAAGCTCATTTTACTTGCAAACCTGTGTCAATACAGAAATACAATTCTTCCTATATGAACAAAAGTACTGGGTTACCTATACATGAAGCTTCTGACAGCTCTGGTATGCAGTTCTGGTATAAATAATAAATTAACTCTGTAGTTATTGAATCAACAGAGCGTTAGCGACTTTTATGTGCAACATGCTTCAGAACTCCTTTGTAACTTTACACGGTCTTTCACTTCCTGGATGAGTTGCTGTTTCACTTTGCAATAAAACTGCTTACAGTTGATCACTTCATATCTATGACAAATAAAATTTAACAAAATGACTCGTTGCAATCTTTAAATCTTATTATAGTACCATACTCAGTCAACGAGCTCTTTAGAATGACCAATTCTTTTACAGATCTTTTAAAGGCAGACTTCATGGCTAGGTGCATGATTATTAACACCTGTAGCAACAAGACTGAACACACATGAATTTACATGAAGGCCCAACATTTTTGTCCATACAGTGCATCGAACTAAAGTTTTTGGTATTATAACTGCTCTGGTCCTGTATGTTGAATATGCATTGAACTCACATTGACTTGTTCCTTTTATTCTCTAATACACCATTCCTGGCCATGCCTGTGTGAAACGACTGCTGTAGGATTGCTAGTAAATGAGTGCAGCGGCACTTTGACGGTACGTTAACTCACTCCACTCTGGATGAAAGAAGAGTATGTATTTTCTAAGGACCTCTAGCTGCACTTGCAGGACTTGACCTTCATATTTGAGAGCTGTTCTATTTTGGGGGTCTTGCCGATGTAGTACAGGATAGTGAGAGGCTCCAGGTCTTGGGAGACACAGCAGGGGGATGCCGATGCTTCAGGGTTGATGGTGTTATACAGACCTAACACCTGGAATATACATATTAGAACCATATCATAAAATAAAATCTGATTTACAGTGCAGTGCGACTGCATTCATGTTTACGTTTACTGTGTAGCCTTTCAAACTTCCTCATTCAGTACCTTGGAATGCTGGGTGTCCGCACTCCACAGATATGGACAGGCCCCTGCACAAAAGTTGGCCTCATAGCCTTTGGGCTCATGGATCCACCTCCAGCCCAGGTCCCTCTTAAAATCAATGTAGAGCGATCGTAAGCAGCAGTTATCCTGAACATTTCTGTAAAGACATAAAGTGGAAAAGTGAATAACAGAGCTGTGGGAATCCTCTCGTCACTAGTGTGTGCAGTCTATAAAAAGTCACAGATGGAGAGATGAAGATGCGCTCAGATTGGATTCTTTACTTATTGTGGGCAACCACTGAACCAGAAAAGATAAATATACATAGTTAAACAGATCAGCCAACAAGTTGTCCAGGGTGTTGCCTTTCACTTCTGCTTTCAGCCTGTTTTGAAAGCAGTTTGCAATACCAGTTAGTGGTCAACTTGTTGACACTCTCTGCGTGCTGCCAAGCATCAGTGCCTTAGTATGTATGCCCCATTGGCTGTCCAGAGAGAGGGACTGTGGGAACTGAACCAATGCACAGTTTTTCATTTTAATTCACCAGGAAAGGGTACATCAAGCGTAGTTCACGAAGAAAAGGAAAGCTATATCCAGAACCTTGTTTTATTTGTTTGTTTGTTTGTTTTCAAATTGTCAGCATTCTGTTGGAAAAAACTTTGGAAAGCTGTGCTCTTCCTGGCTTCTTCGTTTAACAAAATTGTTCCAGTTTCTTCAGTTGGACTTGAACTGGTACAGACTTTTTTTCTTACAACACTGTTGCTACTTTTTCCCCTTCACCTGGAGGTAAAGATGTTTCCTTATTTAAAATAAGGACTGCATGGCATTATGAAGTATTGCACAGTGGTAAGAACAAAATAGCTTGCGTAGGGGTCATCACTCAAAAGTAACAATGAAACTCATTTGTTACACTATAGTTACATTAATGCATTGTCACATAATTACCAGTTAACAATATAAACCTGAGTACAATCCAACACATCAACACAAAACCCTATCCTAATGAGGATACACATAATATTTTTCCTTTTACACTTATGAACTCAAAGCAAAGATGAAAACCAGCACAAAGAGACTTAAACCAATCACCATGGTGATTCTACTTTAGAAACATGAACATGATCAGTGCCTTTTGTTACTTGTTGAAGTTTAGGCTGTGGTTGATGGGCTGTGGGTTAAAACACGCACTCACCTTTAACATCACTATGGGCTCTAGCCAAGAAGTCAGAGTGTTAACAGTTATTCTATATCTTTGTACCTAATGACAACCAATTCTGTGCAGTGCCTAGTGCTATTAGTGTTGCTTGGCCCCTTTTTACTTGACGACTCATTTCTGAAAATCTCCACAACAGATAGGGACATTGTTATTGCTTTGCATTTGGCAATTTGGTTTTCAGACAAGTACTTGGAGCAGTAGGCAGCATCAAGAGCTCTCTTGGATCGATGGTTCTTATGTTGGGACTGGGACTCCAGGCGGTATGAAGGTAGCAACATGAGGAGAAGATGTGGACCCCGAACACTGTGCTGCCACTTCCTAAAAACCTTTAGGTCACGACCATGGATTAGGTTGTCGTCGATACCTGAAAACATAAGAGATTAATAAGCAGCACCGCAAGGGCTGGTAATGACAGAAAAGTTCATTACAAAAAAAACCCATTATCAAAGTATTCAGAGTAAAATTATCAGCATAGCTCCAGTGCTTACAGAAAGGTGAAATTTCTGTTAAAGGGAGAGGGGGTCAGACAGAAATAATGACTGCATGTACTCTACTTAACACAGAACACAAAACCTGCATAGATTTGCAATGCCTTGACACAGTGAAAATGGCTAAATAGCACAAAAGAAAATGACAACACCTATTAATTAATGTGTGTGAATAAAAAGATTTTGAATCTGTTATTGAATGTACGCACAGATGTAATTGATCTCACGTCAGCAGGCAGCTTGTTCCAAAGAACAGGACAACAGTAACTGAAATAACCCTCAGCAGACTGAGATCTGATTCTGGGATCATTTAAAAAATCTAAACCTGATGATGTGAGAGGTCTGACTGGGTTGTAGATGGTGATTAATTCTAAGATGTACTGGGGTGCCAAACCACAACAGCTTTCTAGTGTGAACTATTATTATAGGGTCTACCTTACAACACAAAAGTGCCTTGAGGCAACATTTTTCAAATAACCTGCAAATCGTGCCTCCAGCTCCTCACTCTTATTAGGAATGATGTAGTTATTTGATGGTACAAAAGTGCAGCATGGGCAGTGCAGGCTGATCTTGAATCCACTGTTTCGGTCTATGGAAAAACAAAAGTAATGAGAAGTTATTTAACACAAAGCATAAACAATTGGGAAAAGGCAATACTGATGGGACAGAATGTACTCACCTCTGTGGTTTAGCCATTCACTAACTGCCTCTGTAACATCAAAGGATAACCACTCCCCCTCTGTTTGTGTTCGTATTACCTTGCTGTCAATATACCGCTGTGTTGGGGATGTCAGATCTTTATATCCTAAAATCTGTTGACAAATTAAAGGAATGTGAGGTCAAGGTTCTGATTAATTAAATGTTGAATGTTCAATAGTACTAATTTACACTGCAGATAAAAAGATGGATAAAATACCTGTATTAATACTAAAACTGTGCCTAAATTTAAATAAAATTATTTTGTAGCCTTGTAGTCATGGCCAACAATTTACAAAAAATATTGGTAAATGGTTTCTAAAATTACCTATAAAGGTCTTTTTAGACCTATGTATGTCTATAAAGGTTTGCAGATGGCATCTGTGGGGCTAAGGGTCGTTAGAATTAGACACCCTCAAGACATAAATAGTTAAAATTAAAGCTGCAAGCAGCGTTAAGTGGGCCCTCGCACCCTGGCGCATCGAGCCATGTCCAACACCTACACCCATCATGTCCGATCTGATGTAGCATTGATGGAATTCATGCGTAGAACCACCAGCTAAAATTTCATCTCGTTCAATGATGAGTATAGTCGTCCCACTAGGTGGTGCTCTAACCATTACTGACGAATGGCATATCAAATATTTCCGAGCTTGACTCTCGACTCATGCCTATGAAGTTTGGGAGAGGTTGGACATTGTGTTTCTTAGTGACAGCAGATTACTGCTTTTTGGCAAGTGATTGAAACTCCCCATGTTGTTGTGACCACCCCGTTTCCTTGAACGTAAAAAGCTTTGCAATTTAACATCACAAAGCTCTTTAGATTCCCTGCACTGGAGATCAAGTCAATCTGATGAAATCCCTGGGAGGAGTTCGTCAAAGTACGAGACCTGAAAAGAAGGGAAAATGTCGCCAAAATTACACATTAATGTTAAAATGGCTGACTTCCTGTTGGATTTGGGATATTGCTCCAAGATACTTTTTTGTAAATCTTGATATCCTTCCATAAGCTTCCCAGGTTTCAGACTCGTAGATGAAACACAGAGCAGGGGTTGATGTTTTAAAATTTTATAGAGGGCACTGTGGAGCCATTTTGCAATATTCCATGGAAATGATCACATAACAAGAAAGCCTTCATGACATTAGAGGTGTGGGCCAAATTTCAAGACTTTTTAAACTTTCTAAGCCCCTCAAAAGCTACTTCATCTTTCATGGTGAACCGCCATGCCACCAGGGTGCGCCGTTCAGTTTAAACTCACAATTTTCTCACTGAAGCATCATGAGGGACGGATGTTAATATTCACCGCTTTTGAGGTGGCCATCATGAACCTGTGAAAATCAGTATATCAAAGTGAAAGACATGACATTTCCTGTTCCCACTAGGTGTCGCTCTGCGTATTCCTGACAATGGGCATATCAAACCTTCGCACTTTTAGTGCTCGGGCCCTAATTAAAACGTATGGTTTAAAAACATCATGTCAACCTGAATTATCACTTCATTTTATGTCAGATAAAACTATCCATCTTGATGTCATGTTAATATAATTTCTGCACAGGTTTTCAGCCATTATTTTGAGTCCTGAATGCATGTAATTATTAAACAAATTTGATTTACTGTTTAGCAATTTTGATTCATTTGTAATTATTAATACAGGATAAATAAGCAGCCAAGGCCTATTGCAACATAACTAAGAGAGGATTCAAGGTAACCTGATCCAGTGCTAACTATATCCTTTGAAAAAAGGAAGGTTTTAAATCTAATCTTGAAAAAAACAGAGGGTGTCTGTCTCCAAAATCCAAGGTGGGAGCTGGTTCCACCTTACAGAGGACTGAAAGTTGAAGGCTCTGCCTCCTATTCAATTTTTAATTATCCCAGAAACCACAAGTAAGCCAGCAGTCTGACAGTAAAGTGCTCTGTTGAGTATAATTCACTCTCTGAAATGACTAGATAAGGTATTATGAATTCCTAAAGATGAAATGGGCCCTGATTATTCAAAAACTTGAATGTGAGGAGAAGGATTTTAAACTCAATTCTGGATTTAACGGGCAGCCAGTGAAGAGAACCCACTACAGTGGTCCCTCGCTATAACGCATTTCAACTTTTGCAGCTTTGCTATTTCACAGATTTTTTTGTGCAATTTTGCATGCTTTTTTTTCTTTTCTTTTTTTTTTTAACAGCACATTGTGTTCTGTGTCCTGATCAGTGTTGGTCAAGTTACTTGAAAAAAGTAATCAGTAACTAATTACTGATTACTTCCCAAAAAAGTAATCCCGTTACTTTACTGATTACTTATTTTCAAAAGTAATTAATTACCTAGTTACTCAGTTACTTTTTAAAAACACGATTTACAACCTGAATAGGTAATAAAGCAATACATCTTTCAGCCCAATTCTACTTTTTCTGCATAATCCATCATACGAAATGTAATCAAATGGAAAAGTCTCTTTTTAAAGCTTGGTTTTATTAGTTTTAATCTTTTAACTTTATGCATCAAGCAAAAATTTAATTATATGCAACATTCTCTGACAGGAAGAAATTTGTTTAACATTTAAACCTATTTTCTGCACATTCCAGCACATAAAATAAAACATTTTTTTGGGTTTACACTCAGTCTTTCAAATAAATGCAAGTGAAACACAGCAGAAAATAAATAAAATCAAAGACTCAGCGGTCCTGTTGCTCTATTTTCACCTGTACAGGGAGTGCAGAATTATTAGGCAAATGAGTATTTTGTCCACATCATCCTCTTCATGCATGTTGTCTTACTCCAAGCTGTATAGGCTTGAAAGCCTACTACCAATTAAGCATATTAGGTGATGTGCATCTCTGTAATGAGAAGGGGTGTGGTCTAATGACATCAACACCCTATATCAGGTGTGCATAATTATTAGGCAACGTCCTTTCCTTTGGCAAAATGGGTCAAAAGAAGGACTTGACAGGCTCAGAAAAGTCAAAAATAGTGAGATATCTTGCAGAGGGATGCAGCAGTCTCAAAATTGCAAAGCTTCTGAAGCGTGATCATCGAACAATCAGGCGTTTCATTCAAAATAGTCAACAGGGTCGCAAGAAGCGTGTGGAAAAACCAAGGCGCAAAATAACTGCCCATGAACTGAGAAAAGTCAAGCGTGCAGCTGCCAAGATGCCACTTGCCACCAGTTTGGCCATATTTCAGAGCTGCAACATCACTGGAGTGCCCAAAAGCACAAGGTGTGCAATACTCAGAGACATGGCCAAGGTAAGAAAGGCTGAAAGACGACCACCACTGAACAAGACACACAAGCTGAAACGTCAAGACTGGGCCAAGAAATATCTCAAGACTGATTTTTCTAAGGTTTTATGGACTGATGAAATGAGAGTGAGTCTTGATGGGCCAGATGGATGGGCCCGTGGCTGGATTGGTAAAGGCAGAGAGCTCCAGTCCGACTCAGACGCCAACAAGGTGGAGGTGGAGTACTGGTTTGGGCTGGTATCATCAAAGATGAGCTTGTGGGGCCTTTTCGGGTTGAGGATGGAGTCAAGCTCAACTCCCAGTCCTACTGCCAGTTTCTGGAAGACACCTTCTTCAAGCAGTGGTACAGGAAGAAGTCTGCATCCTTCAAGAAAAACATGATTTTCATGCAGGACAATGCTCCATCACACGCGTCCAAGTACTCCACAGCGTGGCTGGCAAGAAAGGGTATAAAAGAAGAAAAACTAATGACATGGCCTCCTTGTTCACCTGATCTGAACCCCATTGAGAACCTGTGGTCCATCATCAAATGTGAGATTTACAAGGAGGGAAAACAGTACACCTCTCTGAACAGTGGCTGCTGCACGCAATGTTGATGGTGAACAGATCAAAACACTGACAGAATCCATGGATGGCAGGCTTTTGAGTGTCCTTGCAAAGAAAGGTGGCTATATTGGTCGCTGATTTGTTTTTGTTTTGTTTTTGAATGTCAGAAATGTATATTTGTGAATGTGGAGATGTTATATTGGTTTCACTGGTAAAAATAAATAATTGAAATGGGTATATATTTGTTTTTTGTTAAGTTGCCTAATAATTATGCACAGTAATAGTCACCTGCACACACAGATATCCCCCTAAAATAGCTAAAACTAAAAACAAACTAAAAAATACTTCCAAAAACATTCAGCTTTGATATTAATGAGTTTTTTGGGTTCATTGAGAACATGGTTGTTGTTCAATAATAAAATTATTCCTCAAAAATACAACTTGCCTAATAATTCTGCACTCCCTGTATAGCAGGCGGATGTTTGCCCCACGCAGTAAACGGCGGACGCTAATGTTTTTCTTTTTACGGAATCAGACTCAAAGTAAGGTCAGTACTTCCATGCTTTAAACGCTGCACGCTCATACTCTCTTCCGCACTCGTATATATTATCCATTGTTCATCTGCACACAGCTGTTGCCACGAACGTCGCACTCGCTTACGTTGTCATGAGGCACTCTCGCAAAAAAATCACGGTTTTAGTAACGCAGTAACGCAGCGTGCTTACGGGAAAGTAACAGTAATCTAATTACCATTTTTGCAATAGTAATCCCTTACTTTACTCGTGACTTGAAAAAAGTAATCAGATTACAGTAACGCGTTACTTGTATTGCGTTACTGCCAATCTCTGGTCCTGATTGGCTGTAGACCATTGTCAGTTAATCTCGTGCTGTGTCTCCTGTACAGTACAGAATGGGTTCAGTTTGTCAAATTTACATAAATCTTCGATCGCTAACAGTGTGACTCTGAAGTGCTGTACTGTATGTTTGTAAGTTTTCTCCCCAACGAACACAACAATGTCAACGAAACGCTTTGCACCGTCAACGGCACCTGCGGGTACCTTTGGTTTCATTCTTTAATACTGGACTTATTTTTCTATGAAGGTTTGAACTTTGAGAGTGTTTAAACAAGAGAGAAAAGTGTGAAAATGTTCGTGCCTGTCTGAGAAAAGTGTAGAAAGTGTGTAGTGAGGGGTTTACAGCCTTAAAACATCTATAATAATTGTAAAAAATAAAGCTGGCTGCTTCGGTCCGCAGTAAGGTCCCCTTTACTAAAGGGGATAAGAGAGGGGCTCTTTTATCAGCCAGCCTTAATTAACAGTTTTACAGTCCTCACCATAGGTCCATGATTATATATGCTGTTTAAAGTGTTCCTGCAGAAAAATTGAAAGTCTATAGAGAAATTAATTTACATATATTCCTATTATACTTGGCTGCATTCACAGCATTGTAAGATGGTGAATGTTGATGTACCCTTAGGGCCACTCCTCGATACATGTAATAATAAGTTGTTATTCAGCATTATTAGTGGCATCATTACTCCTGCTACACTTACTGCTCCTATATTGTCAAATAAGGAGTGTCAGTGTTTTCTTTCCTTTTTTGTTGACAAGGTGAAAAATGTAAGAAATAATCTCTTCCTCAGCATCTGTGTTGATGGTTCCCACACCAGTCAGCCTGTTATCTTAGACAGCTTTGCACCAGAAACTTTACTTGGTCTAGCGAAGCTATTGGTACGAGAAGCTTCTTCAGTTCTAAGAAGAACTGAAGAAGCTTCTCGGATGAGAGGTGAAACGTCTTCAAGTAACTTAAAGAAGTCCAGACGCTTTTCTTTGCAAGCTCCTTTGACAAGGTGGAAGGTAGACAGTTTTCTTCAATTATATCAACATAAAACTAAAACAATTATCTTTGCACTACTAGATAAATGCATTTCGGAAACACTTAGATCTCTTGGTTTTTTAGCAAAATCATCTGTTAGGAACCTTAGCATATCCTTTGATTCTGGTTTTACTTTGGATGCACATGTCAAGTCTGGTTCATTCCTGCTTTCATCATCTGAGAAATATTACCAAACTAAGCTTCATTGTGTCACATGATTATTCATGCTTTTGCTTCTTTATAATTGAATTACTGCAAGCACTATACACCTGTCTTGGCAAAACCTCCTAGAACGGTGGCAAGTTGTTCAAAATGTTGCTGCCAAGCTTCAGACAAAATCCTACAAGCTTTCACGTGTGACTCTGATCTTGATGCAGCTACACTGGTTTCTGGTTTCCAAGTGCAATTTAAGATTCTTTTGCTGACTTGGGGAGCTTTTCATGGACAGGCACCAGGTTATGTCAGAGGGCTTCTGTGTCTGGCAGTTCTCTGAAGTCCTGTGACCAAGGCCTGCTGATGGTGCCCCAGACTCTGGAACTCTCTTCCTTTTGATTTGAGATCAGTGGACAATAAGTAGATAATACAACACTAACCCTAAGTTTTATTTGAATTTAGAAGCAGAAAATTAGAGGATATGAGGGTCTCTACGTCTTTAAGCCAGAGGTGTCAAACTCATTTTGGTTTGGGCATCTTTCTTTGCCTTTAGACAATAATTCTGATGGCAAAAGAACCAAACAGGACAGGCGGAAAACAAACAAACAAAAAAAAAAACTAATTTTGGTTCAGGGGCCACATAGAGCGTAATTAGATGTCAAGTGGGCCGGAGCATTACAATTATAACATAATTACCTATAAATAATAATAAGTCCATGTTTTTTTTCCTGCAAAGAAGTAGAAGTACATTAAAGAACCTCCATGTTTAATCAAATATCCTTTTACAAAACATATGAAAACATATAACAACCTCTGATTTCTTAAAGTAAGTGTTTGCACAAGTACAAACATAACTATAAGACAAAAACATTCGGAAATGGAAAATGTAGTATTGCACTTTAAAATTCATGGCATTGCATGAACAATAGGAGTCCACCAAACCAAACTCTTTCGCAGTGAAGCTGTTGACTCACATTAAATTTAATATTTTTTAACTACAGCAAAAATTATTTTTCACAGAACTGTTTTCTTTAAGTGTAATCTGTGTCTGAAGCAACATTTTAAAGGAGTTAGTCATTTCTGGGCTACTTTATTTTTGCTTCTGAAACTTGGCATCTTTTAGTTTGCACATGTGCATCAATATCAGGTGTCATGTCTTGACTAGCAGTCAATCTCAGAATGTCATCTAGGTGCTTATGTGTGAGGCTTGAGTGCAATTTTGTTTTATTGATGTTCATTACTGAGAAAACTTCTTCACAAAGGTGGTTGTCCCAAACATGCACAACATTTTTGCAGCCAGGGCTGTTAATTTTGGGTACCCTGGCAAAAGATATTGATAAAATGTGTCCAAACCTATTGAGGCAAACTTGTCCTTCAAATCACATTGCAAATCAACGGCTGGATTTCGACAGGCACATCAGAAGCTTTGAGTGTGAAGGGTAAGCGAAAAACTGCAAATTCTGTCTCGAGTTCATCAAAAATCTGAAACCGTTTCTCAAACTCACACAGCAATCCTGCAATCTTGTCTTTATCCTGTTTAATGTCACCATTAATGCCTGTTGCACATACCTTTCTTAGGCAAGGGAATTGTGCAGGGTCACCACTTGACAGCTGTGTCTCCCACAAGTCAGCTTCAATTTGAATGCACGTATGCTGTCATAAAACTGTGTGACAACTTTTTTGCAGCCTTGGAACATTTTGTTCAGAATATTCAAGTGCTCTGTAATATCCACCAGAAATGCAAGATCCTACAGCTGTTGGCTAATGTTGGCAAATGCTTGTCTCTTCTCAGGACACGAGTTCTGCAGCTTTGGTCATGCATCTTTTAACAAACTCACCGTCGGAATACGGCTTTGATGTTAATGCTATTTCATTAACAATTACATAGGTGGCTTTTACTGCTGCTTCACTGACCTCTCGGCTCCGGGTAATAATTGACCCCCCAGCAATTCATTTTTCCTCTCTCCTCAGTTGTCCTCGCAAGATGTTGTATTTTCCACCATGATGAGTCTTATAGTGAATATATTATATAAATATTATATTCCTTAGGCACAGACACACTTGTTGATTACACTCCAAGCACACAAGTCTGTATGAATAAATAGGAAGCGGTGTATTTCTCTTGGAAAACCCTACACCCCGTTATCCACTTTTCTCCTTTTTGACAAAAACATTTTGGCTAACAAGGGTGTCAAGGTGAGTAGGGAATAATGTAGCCTACACCAAATTTGCAGAAGTCGAATTTGCATCTGCTGTTCACAGTGGCAGAGTTGCTGCTTCTTTTACTCTAATTGTGTGGATGCTTTAAGGCATCCACACTATTGTTTTCCTGTTTCTCTTTATTGTGTGGATGCTTTAAGCATCCACACTATTGAGTTCCTCTTGGGACTTCCGTACACTTTTTGGCACTTAACTACTTCCACAATTTTTGTCCGATTTTCACCGTTCAAATTTTAAACTATTCTGCTATTTCTGCTAATGTGTGCTATGTCTTTTGGTATTTTTCACTATTATACTTTTTAAAATATTAAGCTTAATTTGTCCCATTGAAATGAATGGGAAACTTCTGCAATTCTGCTAAAATTTGCTTGTTTTTGAAACTTAACTACTTCCTCATATTTTCACGTAGAACAACCATTCAAACTTTAAAATGTTCTCAAATTATTGGGCTATTCAGGTATAAATCAGCTTTTTCAAATCTTTTACCATTTTACTTTTATGCCTCTTAAAGTTTTCAGTTGCAAAATTGTGATTTTTCACAAAATACATGCGTTGTTATGGTTGCTATGCACTTGGCTTCCAGTGTGCCACTGAAGGTTTTGCAGTCTTCTCTTCATGTCCGAACAACTTCTTGCTACTTGCTCAATTTTCACTCAACTTCCACAAATTATACATCAAAACGTAGGTATTTTTGCTGGCTTTCCGAAAATGTCACTATCATTGTTGTGGGATTTATAGAATTTTGGCAAATCTCCTCAGACCAACACAAAGTCGCAAAACTCTCCATTGACTTTCTATGGAGAGTTTTGTTCAAAATCACCGCTTGATTTCTGTAATGAGAGGCATATTCGAATCGTCATATCTCCTTAACGAAGCAAAGTTAAGACATAAGGCTTGTCCCAGTATATCTTCAGACACTCCTGACGCTCACAATTCAAGAATTATTTTCTCACCTATTACCGTTCTGAAATGAGTTAGACTTGTTTGAGGGTAGGAAATTCGTCCTTCGCTCAGATTTCTTCAGATTTCAAACTCTGGAAATGAACCACTTTTTTCTCTCGTCATATCTTTTTAATGGATTTCCACAGAGACCTGAAAATTTCCATGATTGTTCACCAAAGCCTGCTGTCTCTTACGATGAAAGAATGATATCGATACTCCAAATAGATTTAGAGTTACAAAGCGTTGTTTGAGGGCAAGTCAAGGCAGTTTTTGCTTTGCTCTACTCAGTTATGGTGCATTAGAAGTCAAATATCTTTAATAATTCATATTTTAATGATAAATTGTCAACACTGGAAGATTCCCCCATCTCTTCTGAACAAAACGGTGTAAGAATGACCGTTCTAGCCCCTACGGTTAGGAAATTATGGTCATTTGTTTGAGGGGAGTCGTCATTATGAGAAATAGACTGCAAAAATCCTGTGTCTCTCTGTGCTGCGTGCACCTGTTTTGGCGGGAAAAAGTGCACAGGCTCTCTGATTGGTGGATTCAAATTCAGCAGCTCCCAGGCTGCTTGACTGAGCTAGAAACTTACTTTTCTCACCCTTTTTTCAGCTGTCCATTTTGCTTTTCCAATTTTTCTGTTTAAGTTATTACTATTGTGCTAAATCATACTATTTCTGCTATTTTATAAGATTTGTGCCAAATATAGTATTTCTGATTAATTATAATTTTTCTACCAAATCATAGTACAGTATTTTTGCTTTTTATAGGATTTTTATAGGATATTTATATTGCTTAATATAGTTTTTCTGCTTTTTATAGGATTTGTGCTTAATATAGTATTTCTGCTTTTTATAGGATTTGTGCTTAATATAGTATTTCTGCTAAATATAGTATTTATGCTTAATCATACTATTTCTATATATTTCTGCCAGGCAGCAATCCTCTGTGAGGACTCAGACATTCAAATGCACATATCAGGGCCTGCACGGCTTCCCAGCCAGCCAATCATATCTGAGGTCTGCCGTTTCTTCTCTCGTCATATCTCAGCGACGGATGTACAGAGAGCAATGAAAATCGCGGTCAAAGTACACCAAAGTCCGCTGATTCACCCAGTCGAAGAATTATGCTTCTAGTCCACCTAGTTTTTGAGTTACACAACATTTTGTAACTCCAAAAAACGGCGATTTTCGCCTCTCACCGCGATCTAATTCTGACTGCTCATCACCCTGTTTTTCAAGGCGCCCTCTCTCTGTCCCAGTGGCGCAGTTGGTAATGACACGGGTCTGCAACCCAAACGTCGTGGGTTCGATTCCACCTTAGTCAACATGTTTTTTTCCCTACAAGTTAATACACTATCACAGACCAGTAATTCATATTCATCATTTATAACAATTCTACAAACTTTTATGATTTTACCAGCTTTTCTAATATGGATCTCACATTCTTGTTAACACTCCATGGCACAAATACTCTTCCCTTTAGGCTCTGTGTATGTGTGTGTGTGTGTGTGTGTATCAATATTTCTCCCATTTTAAAGTATTACTCCTCCATAATTGTATTTCTGTTAAATCAAAGTACTTTTACTACATCTTAGTACTTCTGCTCAATCATAGTATTTCTGCTAAATCATAGTATTTCTGCTACTTTTTGGTACTTGTGCTAAATACAGTATTTCTGCTAAATCTCTAAATTTCTACTATATTATATTTTTCTTTCTAAATATAGCATTTCTGCTATATAATAGTATTTCTGCTATCTTATAATATTTGTGCTAAACCAGAGTATTTGTGCTGAATCATAGTATTTCTGCCAAATGATAGTATTTCTGCTAAACCAGAGTATTTGTGCTAAAACATAGTATTAATTTAAAATTACAATATTCATAGTTCATCACAGTGTCTCTGGTAAATCACAGTATTTCTGCTATGTTGTACTATTTTTCTAAATCATAGTGTTTCTGTAATGCTTAAGTATTTTTGGCTAAATATATTCTTTCTGTTATCTTATACTATTTCTCCTAAATTCTTGTATTTTTGAGAAGTTATCATGTTTCTGGTAAGTTACAATATTTCTGCTAAGTTCTGCTATGCTATTGCATTTCTGCCAAGTATTATGTTTCCTCTAAGATATTGCAGTTCCGCTGAGTTATTCCATTTTAGAAAAGTTCCTTTGCTTCTGCAAAGTTTTTACAATTTCTGCAACTTTTCAGGCTTTTCAGCTAGTTTTTGCAGACAGCTTCAGCTTTAAAGCATCCACACTGCATTTTCGCAGTAAATGCAAATTTTTCTAGTTCTTATTATTATTCTTCATCTTCCGCCTAAATTTCGGCACGTAACTTGCCCCACAGTTTTGAGACAAGGTTCACATATGTTATATAATTTTGTGCGGCTGGATCTAGAATGGTGTGCTATGACTTTTGGTGTTTATGACTTTTACAGTTTTTTAAATATTAATATTTCAGTGAAAGTTTTCCCGCGCTTTTGTGCCGCACAGTTTTGAGACAAGGGTTACATATGTTATATCATTTTGTGCGGCTGGATCTGGACTAGTATGCTATGACTTTTGGTGTTTATGACTTTTATAGTTTTTTGAATATTTAGATTTTAGTGCAAATTTAGGCCCATTTCTAGGCCCATGAGAAAGATTCAACTTTTGGCCCCATAGAAACAGACTTCATTTGTGGTGTGTTGGCTCTCTCTAGTGGTATGTCGGGAGTGGTACGCCCTGTCTACCCGTATTTGCATTACCGTAATGACGACAATATCAACGGCGCGCACAGCGTCGCTGCTTTAAGGAGCCATTGGAATTTTTAAGGTTGCGCGAACCATTGAATAGTTACGGTAACCGCAAGGGTGTATGCTTGGTGGAACACTCCATATCCCACAATTCATAGCACGCCTCTACCGAGTCAAACAATGGCGGCTGCCACTTTGTTTAATATATTCCTCTTATTCGTGTTTCTAGGTCACAAAATAAACTTTTAAGATATTTTCAGGCGAGAATGTAGGTGTGTAAACGTCAAATATCTGCTCGTTTTGTCAAAACATCCCATATTAGCAACAGTTTTCTCACGATGTTAGCTAGCTAGCGCGGCTAGCGCTGCTTCGCTCAGAAGCACCCGGGCTTGGCTTACAGTGAGGCGGCTTACACTCGTTTCACCACCCGATCGCTCGCCAAGCCCGTTTTTGTGCTATCTTCACCGTTCAAATCTTAAAAAATTCTGCTCTTTCTGCTCTTTCCTGCTATGACTTTTGGTGCTCATAACTTCTATACTTTTTGAGATATTGAATTTTTTTTGCAATATTTTTTGCCCTTTTTTGCATATTATCAGTGGCCTCACTGATTTTCCTTGCCGGGTTGACCTGTGTTTTAGCTCAATGAGATGAGCATCCGTTCTCAGACTGGGAGGCCCGGGTTCAAATCCCGCTTATGGCAACATTTCTTTCACTTAACAGTTACACTTTTTTAACTCTTTTTTAACTCTTTTCAACACAATTTCAGCTTTTTCAAACCTTTTCAGCACAATTTTCAGTTTTTTCACCCCTTTTCAGCACAATTTTCAGTTTTTTCACCACTTTTCAGCACAAATACCAGCTTTTTCAGCTGTTTTCAGCAAAAACCTCTTTTCAGCAGAAATTCTACTGATTAAACTCTTTTCAGCAGAAATTCTGCTGATTGAACACTTTTCAGCAAAATTTTCAGTTTTTTCTGCTGTTTTCAGAAAAAACCTCTTTTCAGCAGAAATTCTGCTGATTAAACTCTTTTCAGCAGAAATTCTGCTAATTGAACTCTTTTCAGCAGAAATTCTGCTGATTGAACTCTTTTCAGCAAAATTTTCAGTTTTTTCTGCTGTTTTCAGAAAAAAAACTCTTTTCAGCAGAAATTCTGCTGATTGAACTCTTTTCAGCAAAATTTTCAGTTTTTTCTGCTGTTTTCAGAAAAAAACTCTTTTCAGCAGAAATTCTGCTAATTGAACTCTTTTCAGCAGAAATTCTGCTGATTGAACTCTTTTCAGCAGAAATTCTGCTGATTGAACTCTTTTCAGCAGAAATTTTCAGTTTTTTCTGCTGTTTTCAGAAAAAAACTCTTTTCAGCAGAAATTCTGCTGATTGAACTCTTTTCAGCAGAAATTCTGCTGATTCATCTCTTTTCAGCTCATCTTTTTGCTTCTTTACCTCTTTTCAGCAGAAATTTTTCTGATTCACCTCTTCTCTGCAAAATTTTTAGCCTTTTCACCTCTTATCAGCACAATTCTAAGCAGAAATGCAATGTTTTTGCAGAAACACTGTAATTTCGCTTAAATAGTATGAAATAGCAGTACTATTGTACAGAATGGTGTACGTCAGTTTAATGCTGGGTGGTGCTGCAATAGTAACTATCCTCGGTTGGAAGGAGAGGCTGACATCCAGGGATTAGATTACCACAGGTGGAGTTTATTGGCGGTCAGATGGATGGTACAGGGAGGTATGGGATACAGTAGGAGGATGTGGAGAGGTGATATGGTGTGGTTTCTATGATTAAGAACAGGGTATGCAGGAGAGGTAAGTGACGGAAGTGACGGGGAAAGGTAAGCGACCCATGTTGTAGGTGACGTCAGACGCCGGAGATTTGGCGGAAAAAAAAAAAAGCGAATGGTAGCATAGAATTTAACAAAGTTTCTTTAAACTTCAGTATTGCCAAATAAACTAACCAACTGTCATATAACTAACAACATCTGTCCTATCATCTCTAACACCCTGGAGGACAACGAGGAGAGTTTAGACGCTCTCCAAGAATACATCGACCGGTGCTTTGAAGATTTAGTAATGAAGAAGGCCCAGAGCGCGTCTTCCCCGGCCAAAGCTGAGACGCCGTCATCTAAAAGATATCGCCCGGCAGACTCCCCCGGCACAACATCGCCTGCCGGCAAAGATATCGTCGACATCCTGGAGTCAATCGATAAGCGATTGTCCAGTTTCGATGCAAGGCTGTCCCTGGTGGAGATCTTACACCGGGAATTTAAATCTCTAAAAGAATCCCTGGAGTTCAGCCAGCGGCAGGTGGAAACACTTGCTGCGGAAAACGCCACGCTACGGGACTCGGTCAAATCTCTAACCGATAATGTGACCCAATTAAACATAGAAAATAAAAAAATAAAAGAGACCGTTATAGATTTACAAGCCCGTAGCATGAGAGATAATCTGGTGTTTTCTGGTATTCCAGAGTCTGCCGGAGAGGACCCGGAAACGACCGTGAGAAGCTTCATTAAAATCCACCTGAAGCTGCCGGAGGACACGGTGAAAAACATAGGGTTCGATAGAGTGCATCGCATAGGGGCTCCGAAGACAGGAAGTGGGAGACCACGTCCTATTGTAGCCAAATTCGGCCACTTCAAGCAGAAGGAGCAGGTGAAGAGTCGCGGCAGAGAGCTGAAAGGAACGGATTTCAGCGTGAACGATCAGTTCCCCAGAGAGATCCTGGAACGACGCAGGGTCCTCTTCCCAGTCCGACGTAGTTTTATCCAGAAAGGCTCCCGGGCTGTCATCGCCGTGGACCGGCTCTACGTGGACGGACAGCTCTACCACACCAAATAAGAATCCGCTACACTATTCTCTTCACTCACACTCTCTTGTATTAACTTTTGCTTAACTATGTAATTTCAGTTTGCTAATTTAGTATAACGTCACCGTCACTCTCCGCCAATGCTTTAATTGGAATGTTTCTGTTTTTATTTCTTTTTTCCTCTCTCTCTCTTGTCGCGCACCTTGCTCTTTGGTTTATTTGCTTCTCTTTTCTATCACTATGTCGATCACCTGTTTCCCTATCCATTCACAAACGACACTGTTTATTTCTACATGCTTACTCTGCACGATCACGCACACACATGCGTTTAAAGGCAACACATTTACAACAGCCACACAGCGCACACAGATATAGGACACATGCACACATTTGCTCATATTAGTTATTATGCACACACATAGTCAGACCTATGGAGCTTCTTGCCGCGCATTTTCTTCTCTTTACTTACCAAAAAAAAAAAAAAATGATGTGTTTCCATTTTCCTCACCCGTCTAAGCGAGACACACAGCGTACATCATTAGCCACAAACACACAACTATGGGCATGCTAAGATTTGTCACATGGAATGTGCATGGAGCTGGCTCTAGGGAAAAAAGGTTAAAAATACTTAACCAACTTAAAAAATTACAGGCAGACGTTGTTTTATTACAAGAAACCCACATGCCTGTCACAGGTTTGAATAAACTTAAAACACCTGAGTTTCCTAATGTGTTCTCAGCCTGTTATAATTCTAGACAAAGAGGAGTAGCAATTCTAATACATAAAAATATTAATTTCACAGTACTCGATACAGTTATAGATCCAGAGGGCAGATTCCTAATCGTCAAACTATCTATACTTAACCAAAAGCTAGGTATTGTAAGTATATATGGTCCAAATGTTGATGACCCCTCATTCTTCCACGGTTTTTTTAGTACACTCTCCGAACACCTAGACTGCACAATTGTTCTGGGGGGAGACCTCAACCTGGGACTAAATGAAGAAATGGATAGGCTCAATACAGCAGGAACTCAGCGTAACTGGCAGTCCACAAATATAATCAAACAGTATATGAGCGACTTTGGTCTTTGCGATGCATGGCGCTCCCTTCACCCCAATAGTAAGGAATATACTTTCTTCTCACATGTCCATCACTCCTACTCTCGTCTGGATTATTTTCTGGTCAGCAGCTCACTGCTGAGTAACATTACAGACACTGAGATTCATCCTATAGCTGTCAGCGATCATGCTCCTGTATCTTTAACACTAATACAGATGAATAATACTACACCAAGAAAAAACTGGAGATTTAATACATCACTGCTCAAAGACGAAGAGTTTATCAAATACTTTAAAAAAGAATGGACTCTATATTTAGGCTTTAATGACATTCCTGGAACATCAGCATCTGTCCTCTGGGAAGCAGGGAAAGCCGTGATGAGAGGTAAAATAATCTCTTTCTCATCACATAAGAAGAAAGAAAAAAACAGAAAAATTCAGGAACTAGTGAAAAACATCAAATCCTTAGAAAAAGCCTATGTGTCACACCAAGATCAAGAAATATTAAACAAAATACGCAAGACAAAACTAGAATTAAATGAAATTATTAATAAAAAGACTAAATTCTTAGTACAAAGACTTCGCCTGCAAAATTATGAACACGGTAACAAATCCGGACAATTTCTTGCTAACCAGTTAAAAATCAATAAAGAAAAAACAACTATATGTGCTGTTAAAGATTTATCTGGGAATACAATATATGATCCTAAAAAAATAAATAACATTTTTAGGGATTTCTATGAAACTTTATATACACCACAAATAAACCCATCTAAAAACGAAATTGATCAATTTCTCGACAACATAACTCTTCCAAAATTATTAGACACCCAAGCAATAGCACTGGATTCGCCACTGACGCCAGGTGAACTCCAGGAAGCTCTGATAAGTATGCCCAATAATAAGGCTCCAGGTCCAGATGGTTTTCCAACAGATTTTTACAAAGAATTCTGGACAATTCTGGCACCAGTTTTTCACAGGATGTTGCAGGAAATCAAAGAAAATGGTAGACTACCACCAAATATGAACTCTGCAAATATCAGTCTCTTACAAAAACCAGGCAAAGACCCTGTATATCCCTCAAGCTATCGTCCAATATCCCTTATTAATGTAGACCTTAAAATAATCTGCAAAGCTCTCTCAAAGAGATTAGAGAAAATAACCCCCCTTTTAATTCATCCTGACCAAACTGGTTTTATAAAAGGTAGGCACTCATCAACAAATACACGTAGATTACTTAATTTAATAGACTACTCATGCAGTAAAAACACTGAAACCATAATATTTTCTTTAGATGCAGAAAAAGCATTTGACAGAGTTAACTGGAAATTTCTATTTGCAGCTTTACATAAATTTGGTTTTGGACCCTGTTTCATAAACTGGTTAAAAATATTATATAACTCCCCAACAGCTTGTGTCAGAACAAATGACCAAACATCCTCCCGCTTCTCTCTTCTGAGGGGCACCAGACAGGGATGCCCACAC
Organism: Perissodus microlepis; assembly: GCF_051167445.1. Classification (NCBI taxonomy): domain Eukaryota; kingdom Metazoa; phylum Chordata; class Actinopteri; order Cichliformes; family Cichlidae; genus Perissodus; species Perissodus microlepis. Next base: position 5,656,710 of record NC_140471.1, on the reverse strand, counting down.
TCCCCTTCACTGTTTGCAATTTTTATTGAGCCATTAGCAGCAGCAATTAGACAGGCTACAACAATTAAGGGCATAAAATGTAAGAATATAGAACATAAAATCAGCCTTTATGCAGATGATGTGTCACTTTTTCTCCAAAACTCACAAACCAATATCTCTGGGGTAATTGCATTGATAAATTCCTTCTCAAGTGTCTCAGATTATTCAATTAACTGGTCGAAATCAACAGTTCTTCCGATTAATTGCTCCTTCCATAATTCTTCTCCTTCCCCACTGCAATGTGGAAATATAAAATATTTAGGTATCAATGTCTCTCCTAAACTTTCAGAATTAACTAAATTAAACCACATCCCACTTTTAAAGACAGTAGAAGGCGACCTGGCTAGATGGAACTCTTTACCCATATCACTCATGGGAAGGGTCGCCGCTATAAAAATGATGATCTTGCCAAAAATAAACTATTTATTTTCAATGATCCCAAATAAGCCATCACAAGATTGGTTCAGATCTCTAGACTCGTACATTTCTAAATTCCTTTGGAAAGATAAACCCCCACGTATCAGCTTAAAAACACTACAAAGGACCAAGGATAAAGGAGGATTAGATCTGCCTAACTTTAATCACTATTTTTTAGCCAACAAGCTTCAGTTCATCTCTAGATGGTTTAAACACACCTTCTTAGATGAACCTTGGATAGATGTAGAACAGGCACTATGTAATAACCTAGAAATTTCAGACCTACCATTTATCAGCTCAAACATCAAACGACATGAATGCTTTAAAAGCATCAATATTAGCTCTTCTCTGACAGCATGGTGGGAGTTTCTAAAAATGACAGTCTTCATTAATCCCATGCAAACGTACACCTATCTGGAACAACCCGGACATATTACAAAACAATAATATGATAAACTTTTCAGATTGGAGTTGCAAAGGAATTAAATACTTGGAACATATATTGGAAGGAACAGACTTTATTTCGTTTGACAGACTAGTTATACAATATGGGATCAACAAGAAACGATTTTTGGAATATCAACAAATTAAATCCATAGTAAAAAAGAAATTTAATCCCAGTGAAGCTGAATTACAAACACCACCAAGTGTGGTACAATTTCTTAGTCTAAAACCCCCCAAATTATTGTCTAAAATATACAGAACACTTTCTAAAATAGATGAATCAATATCCCTTCCTATTGCAAAATGGGAAGCAGATTTATCAATCAACTTAGACCCAAACCTTTGGTCTCAGATATGCTTAAAAACCTTTCAATGGATCAGAAATCCCAGTTTGCAATTAATACAATACAAAATATTACACAGAGTGCACTATACTGGTCATAGGATGTTCAAGATGGGCTATACGCCTTCCAACAACTGCTCACACTGCACAGCAAATACACCGGACAATTACATCCACGCTCTTTGGTTCTGTCCACCAGTTCAGAAATTTTGGCGTGAGATATGTGAAGACTTATCAAAGTGTCTGAAATGTAACATTCCAGCCTCCCCTTTAGTATGCTTGCTGGGCAACTTGGATGAGGTCACTGCAGAAATAAACACAGCCCACGTTGTTTTTACGGCCCTATGCATTGCCAAGAAAATGGTCCTCATTAACTGGAAAAATAAAAATAATCTTAATTCTAACCAATATAAAAACCATCTAATAGATCACATTAGTCTTGATACAACCTCTGCCATCACATTTGATCAATCCCTTTGGGCTCCTTTGATCGGCTTCATCACCTAGTGGGGGTGGGGGGTCATGGTTTGGTCCTGCCTTCGCTATTGTGGTTGATGTGGGGGTAGGGACGGCCTTAGGGCGTCTGGGGAGTCCCTAGGGACGTTTCCCTGGAGGGCCTAACCTGGGGGCTGTGGCCATGACCTGGTTAGAAGCTCTGGGGCTCTTGGATGGTGTTTTCCTTGTGGCTGCGTACAGCGGAGATAGGGGAGGGTCTGTGCTGGCGGACGTTGGTTACTGGCCTGGTAGCCTGGCTGCCCCTGGGAGGGTCCGGGACGGGCGTGGAGGCTTGGGGGTCTGGGGGTGCTCCGCCCCCCGGTCTGGGGTGCTGGCCGGGCCTTGGGGGCTTGGGTCCTGGCTGTTGTGTCGCCGGAGCAGTGGGCGGGTGGGTGCAGGGGGGCTCAGCCCCAGTGCAGGGGACCTCTGGTGCATCGGCCCAACTAGGGGGCTCTCTAACTGGTGGGGAGGTTGTTACATCTTTGCAGGTGGTCTCCTCACTACAGGAGCTCACTCTGCAGGTGGGGGGAGAGATATAGGAGAGGGGGAGAATGAACTCAACCTGGGTGTCTATTGTCTTGTGTAGTTTGGGAGATGATTGGATGATGGGGTGGGTGCAGTTTTCTCTGGGGTGGAGTCGGGTGGGCTGCCCCGGACTCTGTGGGGCTGGGCAGTGCTGCTGCTGCGGGCCCCGGTCCGGATGGGCCTGGGCCTCCTTGCCCTGGTGGGTTCCAGAGCGTGGGGGTGCCTACTGGGGTCAGCGGGGGAGCTGGCCCCAGGGAGGGGCCGCTTGCCCCACCCTTTCTTCCCTCCCCATCCTCAGCTGCCTCCCTATTCCCGCTCTACCACACCCACCCACACACGCAGGGCTTGGGGTGCAGGTATGTCACCAGGGTGCAGGGGAGGCACTCCCCCTCTGTCCCCTTCTGGCCGCCTGTGCCTCAATTTTATTCTGCAACCTAGACATCCACATTACTCACACTCTCACATAACACATACATATAGGGCCTTGGGGGTGGGCACGTTTTACAGCATCCAGAGGATGGTCGTTGTACTCCAACCCACCTCTGGCGCTGGTGCCCTACCCTCAATTTTAAATGCATTTAGACACTGAGGGTTTTCGGGAGGAGCCGTGCTGCTTTCTGAGAGGAAGCTAGTACCATGCTCTCCTGAGTTTTAAATGCACTTTAGAACAGCACACAACAACATTACATATGAGCGGGCGTAGGGAGGTTTGAGGTCTTCACTCACCCCGGTTCTGTTAGCCGTCAGGGCTGGGGGGCTGGGAGGAGGTGCTGGCCGTCAGACTGGGGTCTGGGATGCGGGGCCTCCCTGCTACTGCAGATAAGGAGGTGGTCCGCTTGCCTCCACCCCAGAGAGAAGGGTTACATCTCCTGGGTCTAGGTGCGGCTTGCCCCTCTGGGGGCGGGGGTACCTGGACCTGGGATATAGAGTATGTTTGGGGAGTGCGACTGTCTGTGCAGTGTCTATTTGTGTCTGTCTACACGTTGGGTGAGTGCCGAGTATTTGGTTGTGCATATGGGGGTGGGAATGCACGTCTGTGTCCGCGTGTGCCTGTTTGTCTGTGTCTATATGTCAGGTTGGGTCTTAGACTCAACCTCTCTGGGTACATCTCAGGCCCTCTAAAGTACGGAGGCCTATCTCCCCTCACCACACTCCCTGCCGGTGGCTGATGCCCTTAGACGTTGGTGGTCCTTGTCATCTGGGGCTGGGCGCTCACGCATGTACCGGCTCACTCCTGGTGGCCGATTGGCGGGGCCGGGCGCCTGTGGCCCGGCTGGGCTCCTTCCGGGGGGTGGGATGCCCTCAGGCCTCTGGGCCTGAAGCTCGGCCCTCTCTGGCACAGCTGGCTGCCGGCGGAGCCCGCGGGCACGCCACTGCAACCCCCTCTGGCCTCTGCTCCGTAGCTGCGGGGTGACCTCTCGTTTGGGGCTCTACTCAGCTCTTCCCAGGAGGGTGGCACGGTTCCCCCTCCCTTTGGTGGTCCTCCTCGGGTCCTTGTACTCTGGGGCCTCTGGATATCTGGGGCCTGGATCTCCTCCATACCTGCTTCATACCCTGGTGGACGGGGCTATGGCTCCCCACACTCCCTAGCAGATCGTTACATGGAGAAACCTTTGGAATACAAGCATGCTGATCCACACAGGTATGCACACAGGTGTACACACGGGTGTTCACAGACGCGGACTACACCTTTCTTGGCTGCTGCCTCAAAGCACATTGTGCGCTGTCTATCTTGCGTGCTGCACAATATCGTTTATTATTTAGTATCTACTGTTATCTACTGCTAGCTAGTTTATTGTGATGGTGCTGTTTTTATTATGTTGCTCTTTGTTGTTTGCTTTCTCTTCTGTTTTTTCTCCATACAGGTGATCCAGGCATTTTGTTTGTTTGTTTGTTTGTTTGTTTTTTCCTTTCTTCCCCCCCTTCTCACCGTCTCTTCTCCCCTTTGGTTTTCTTTCTCTCCCTCTCTTTCTTTCATTCTTTCTCCCTGTCCTATCCCCCAGTCACGTCTGTCCCGTTTGTAGCAACCGAAAATAAAATAAATACATAATTATAATAAAGGTCAATCAAATGGACCAATATGGCAAGGCCATGATGATCCACTTGGTAAAATAAATCCGCTTGGCATCTTTCTTGGCCTTAAGACAACAATTCTGATGGCTAAAGATCCAAACGGGACACAAAAAAAAAAAAAAAAAAAAAAAAAAAAGAACAGGGTATGCATTACAACATGCATACAGATTAAAGATTAAGAAAACTGGCAACAAATTCCTCCACTACAAATCAGTCTGATACCACTTCTTACAGGGTTCACGTTTACTAAGGCACTACCCAAAAGGCGCCACAAGAGGGCACTCCAACACAAGAGATGACCTATTTACACTGATGCACTTAGTAAACAGTCCGCCCCCTACTTAGCCAACCATAATACAGTGATATTACAGTATACAAATTCACACAAATACTATGATTTGGCAGAAATACTATGACTTAGTAGTAATACTATAACATAACAGATTTCCTAAATCTTTTCAGCAGAATTCTGCTCATTCAACTCTTTTCAGCAGAAATTCTGCTGATTCACCTCTTTTCTGCAAACTTTTCAGGCTTTCCACCTCTTATCAGCACAATTCTCAGCAGCTTCTGCTCATTTCAGCACAATTGTCAATCTCTCCACCTCTTCTTTGTGAGAATGAGTTTGGCTCAGTGCGCTAAATAGCCGCCCATAGACCAGTAGGGCCAGGTTCGAATCCTGCTCAGGGCAATGTTTTTTTTCAGCTCTTTTCAGCAGACATCTTCAGCGTTAAGGCATCCACACAGCATTTTCGCAGGAAATGCAAACTTTTCTAGTTATACTTTATTCTGGTTGCTTCCGTACGTTTTTTGCCGCTTAACTACTCCCTCAGTTTTCATGCTATTTTCACCGTTCAAACTTTAAGAAATTCTGCTCTTTCTGCTAATGTGTGCTATGACTTTTGGTAATCATAACTTCTATACTTTTTGAGATATTGAATTTTTTATGCAATATTTTTTGCCCATTTCTGCCACATTATCAGTGGGGTCACTAGTTTTCCTTGCCCGGTTGAGCTGTGTTTTAGCTCAGTGAGATGAGCAGCCGTTCTCAGAGCAGGAGGCCCGGGTTCAAATCCCGCTTGTAGCAACAATATTTTCAGTTCACAGTTGAACTTTTTTAACTCTTTTCAACACAGATTTTAGCTTCTTCACCCATTTTCAGCACAAATTCCAGTTTTTTCAGCTGTTTTCAGCAAAAACTTCTTTTCAGTAGAAATTCTGCTGATTCACCTCTTTTCAGTGCAATTTTCTGCTTCTTTACCACTTTTCAGCAGAAATTCTGCTGATTTATCTCTTTTCAGTGCAATGTTCTTCTTCTTTACCTCTTTTCAGCAGAAATTCTGCTGATTCACCTCCTTTCTGCAGAATTTTCAGCCATTTCACCTCTCATCAGCATAATTCTCAGCAGATTCTTTTCATTTTAGCAGAATTATCAGTCTCTCCACGTCTTTTTTGTGAGAGTGAGCTTGGCTCAGTGAGATAACTAGCCGCCTTGAGATCAGGAGGGCCAGGTTCGAATCCTGCTTGTGGCAACATTTCTTGTCAGTACAAATTTCAGCTTCTTTACCCCTTTTCAGTAGAATTTTTTGCTTTTCACCACTTCTCAGCTAAAATTTCTGCTTCTGCACCTTATTTATAGCAGAATTTTCAGTTTCTTCACCACCATACAACTTTTTTTTAAAATCTTTTTCAGCTTTTTTCAGCAGACATCTTCAGCGTTGAGGCATCCACACAGCATTTTTGCAGGAAATACAAATTTTTCTAGTTAAAACATTGCGCTCCTCCCCTTTGACTAAAACAGTGCTCCCCTCTCTTCTGACTAACATCCGTGTGGACGATTTAGGAATTGCATTTTGTTACGAATTCTGAGTTCCTGTCTTTTATGATTTTTTGTTTTTATATTTCAAAATTCATCCAGCAGGCTGGTTTTGGCCCACATGCTGTACGTTTGACATCCCTGCATCAGGCTGTACATGTGTGTAATTTGGCAGCATGAATATATATGGTGGGCATCATCTGCATCGCAGTGAAAATGCTATGTTTTTGATACTGCCTAACTGAAGCACCTATAATGTAAACAGAATTAGTGCAAACACAGAACCCTGTGGAACTCCATAATTAACCTTAGTGTATGAAGAAACCACTGCAGAACATTACTGTTAAATCCTACAGCATGCTCTAATTGTTATAACTAGAAAGCGAAAATTTCAGAAGAAATTTTAAGTGTGCCTATGCCGCCGCTAATCAGTGTAGTTTGCCATTCAAACGGCTACAGAGAGCAAAACTCAGCAGAGCAGCCATTTTCCACCATGAACTATAGTAAAACCAAACACCGCTCGCGCCTCACAGATGACAGCTTACAGTTTTGTGTAAAGATGAGGTGACTTCGTACAGCCCCGATTTGCAGAAGCTGTGCGCAGAGGTTCATGAGCAGACCCGACAATGTTTGCATGAACACGCTTTGAAGCATTACGTTATGGACCACTTTTCACACATAGTTGCTGTACCCACACAGCCGGCTGTAGCTTTTCATCTCACAGCCCGACACATACAACAAAAAAAAAAAAAAACAGCCGAGAGAGCACAGACTTTACGCCTGAGAGGCGTGATTGCAGATGCCGCTGAGGTGGGTCCACCTCCCCTGCAGCGGCACTGCAGACCACGCCCCGCCACACACATCAAACACGTAAAATAAATATTTGTGCACTTTTGCATTCACTTTTTGTTTTTTGTTAATTTTACACAGTGTTCTGAATGATTAACAATGGTCTACATCCAATATTGTGTATTATTATACAAACTTTGGTTGTAAGATTCAGATAACTATTTAATAAAAGCTAAATATTTTATTTGAGAGTAAGAAAGAAAAGTATATCTTTGTGCCCCCCTTTCCCTGTTAATGCCCTACCTGGCCCCCTGGCAAAAGCTTTGCTAGATCCGCCCCTGCACAGTTACCAGCTGTCTCTCAGAAACAGTTCATAACTTCCCTTCAACTCATTCATGTCACCTGTTTCTTCATCACCAGTTCAGCTCTGATGATTCAGTAAGGACATCTCCTGGTTCCGACCAGTCGCCTTTACAGCTGTGGCTCCAGCAAACATCAGCTGATACTAGAAATTAATATCAAATAAATTCTAACAGCAGCTGATCAAGCTTAAACGTGCTGCTGTTGTTTAGCGCGATAAACAAACAAGAGAGAAAAGCCCATCATTGATCAGTTTCATGATTGAAGTTGCAACAGGTGAGAGAATGACAGGGGAGGCTGCGTAAGGACAGAATAAATCCAGCTTTGTGTCTTCTTCTGTTCTACCTGAAGTACGGGACAAACTGCGTTCCTTTTCAGCTCAATACGAAACGCGTAATATTTTCTCTGGATGTGGGACGATTCCGTTTGCACGGGACGGTTGGCAACTCTACTAACTAACCTTATGAATACAATAAAGTTCACCATCAGTAACACAGCACCCACCCAGCTGTATAGAAAGTCTGTCATGCTAGCTAGCGCGCAGTACGACTTATTGTAACTGATTGTAAAAAGTCAGCACAACGAAAATATACATAACGTCTTACCTGACATTCAGCTCACCGGACACTCGTACCGGCAGCGTGACAGAGAGAGAGAGAGAGAGAGAGGGGGGGGTGAAACGAGACAGAGAACCGCTCTCGGTGTAAGCCAGGCCCAGTCGCTCGGCGGCCGCCTCGCATCTCTCTTTTTCCCCATCTCCTTTCTGTCATACACCGGTGGCTAGCTGCCCTCTGTTGTAGCTCCGCGTTAGCCACCACCAAACAACTGAGTTATTTTTTCCACATCGAACAGCATCTGGACAATCCACCACCTTTCACTGTTTTTACCGTTACTAAAATGAATAAATTAATCACCAGCCCATATAAATGAAAAATAAGTCCAGCAGCCAACCAAGAGTAATCACGAAAGACTAGGGGGTGAAACGAGAGCGTGAGCCGGCCTGGGTGTCAGCCAGCCCGGCCTGGGTGTCAGCCAAGCTGCGCCAACCAGCTAGCCGGCTAGCTGCCATGCGGCGCTAGCAGTAACATCGTAAGAGAACTGTTGCTAATATGGGATGTCTTGATAAAACGAGCAGATATTTGAAGTTTACACAACTACATTCTCGCCTGAAAATATCTTAAAAGTTTATTTTGTGACCTAGAAACACGAATAAAAGTATTATAAAATCGAAGTGGTGGCCGCCATTGTTTGACTCGCTAGAGGCGTGCTATGAATTGTGGGATATGGCGTTTTCCACCAAGCATACACCCATTTAGCTTACCGTAAGTATTCAATGGTTCGCGCAACCTTAAAACTTCCAATGGTTCCTGAAAGCAGCTACGCTGGGCGCGCCGTTGATATTGTCGTCACTACGGTAATCCAAATAAGGGTAGACAGGCCGTACTACTCCCGGCATACCACTAGAGAGAGCCAACACATCACAAATGAAGTTTGAAATCTGTTTCTATGGGGCCAAAAGTTGAATCTTTCCCATGGGCCTAGAAATGGGCCAAAATTTGCACTAAAATCTAAATATTTAAAAAACTATAAAAGTCAAAAACAGCAAAAGTCATAGCACACCATTCCAGATCCAGCCGCACAAACGCACAAAATGATATAACATATGTGAACCTTGTCTCAAAACTGTGCGGCGAGTTACGCGGCGAAATTTAGGCGGAATGGAGAATAATAATAAGAATAATAAATCCGACGATTAGTAATAAGTGTGCCTCTTGGCATAGGCACACTTAATAAATCCGAGGAATAGTAATAAGTGTGCCTCTTGGCATAGGCACACTTAATAAAATATTATGGTCAGCGGTATCAAATGCTGCACTAAGGTCTAGTAGGACAAGCACAAAGATGAGTCCACTGTCAGAAGTCATATGAACATCTCTTTGTAAATTTCATTAAAGCTGTTTCTGTACTTTCATGAGCTCTGAAACTCTTTAAATAAACCCTCCTTCTGCAGATCATCAGGCATCTGTTTTACAACTACTCATTTAAGAATTGTTTAGATAAAAGGAAGGTTGGAGATTGGCCTGGTATATTGGTGGTTTAATTACTACCAGCTTAAATGCCTTTGGTACATAGCCCATTAATTGAGTTATGTTGACCATATTTAAGATTGAAGCATTAATTAAGTCGCCCTCAGGATTACAGGCCTGCATTCAATACCGTCAGGCCGACCCTCTTGGGTGATAAGCTGACAGTGATGCAGCTGGATGCCCCTTGTGTCCTGGATTGTTTGAATACCTGACAGTAAGACCACAATATGTGCGTGTTCAACACAAGGGACCATCCACTCCCCTTTTCTCTTCATCCTCTACACCAGCGGTCCCCAACCCCCGGGCCTCGGACCGGTACCGGTCCGTGAGTCGTTTGGTACCGGGCCGCGAGAGTTGAGGCTCAGGTGTGAAATGTACCGTTTTCAGGGCTTTTATCGGTTTTCAGCGTTATTTTGTTATCGTTTTTATCGTTTACTCGGTTTTCCTTGGTCTTTTCACGTGTGTTATGAATAAATTTTCTTTTTTTCGGTACTGGTACTAGTTTTATTTTGTTGTATTTATCCGCGACACCTTAAAGGCCAGTCCATGAAAATATTGTCGGGCATAAACCGGTCCGTGGCGCAAAAAAGGTTGGGGACCGCTGCTCTACACCATAAGACTTCAGCAGCTGCACAGTGACCTGCCATCTTCAGGAGTTTTCTGATGACTCTGCAGTTGGATGTTGGATGCATCAGTGAAGGTGATAAGATAAGTGTGTGAATGTGTGTGTGAATGGGTGGATGACTGGTTGTGTAAAGCGCTTTGGGGTCCTTAGGGACTAGAAAAGCGCTATACAAATACAGGCCATTTACCATTTACCATAAGACAGAGTAATTGGCTCTGGTTTACTCTGTAAATGGTAAATGGACTGGTTCTTATGTAGCGCTTTTCTACTCTATCTGAGCACTCGAAGCACTTTATACAACTCGTTCATTCACCCAATTACACCCATTCACACAAGCACTTTTCTAAGGTTTTAGTGCTAAGGGAGACCCCTTCCCTCCATTGATATTTGCCTTAGCAATAGAGCCCCCTTGCTGAAAGCATACGTAAAGATCCAATTACAACGTTTTTGGTTATAATATTGACACAACTACTAATAAAATCTCACTCTACATGGATAATGTGTTATTATATATCACCCAGCCAGAAAAGACTATTCCTGCTGTATTCGTCAAAATTAAGTTATTTGGGTCCTTCTCTGGATATAGGATGAGTCTGAATAAAAGTAAACTAATCCCTATACATGTGAGTAACCCATCTTGGCTACAAAACCTCCCATCCAGCATGGTATAGACAGAGTTTATGAGAAGCTCACTTATCTGGGTACTCAGCTGTTCCTCTCTATTAAAACCTAACTTCTCTCCCTTAATATCTGAGCTTCAGTCAAGTATACAGTTCTGCAACATGCTCCCTATATTACTCATTGGTAGAGTTTATGCTATAAAGATGATAATTTTGCCCAAGTGGTTGTACTTATTATAAAATCTCCCCATGTTCCTTCCTAAATCATTTTTTAAAAACCTGAATTCACTCATCTTACCTTTTTCGTGGGGCAATAAAACACAGAATTTACTAGGAAACATCTTTTCAAGTCTAAAATAGAGTGAGGGTTAGTGCTTCCAAATTTCCTGTTCTATTACTGGGCTTCGCATATAAAATTCATGACATTCTGCTTAGCTGACAACAGCAGTCCCCTCACATGGTTGCAACTGGAGCTTCTCAGCCTTATTGTATAGGAGCTTTACTGCTGTCTTCCCTGCCCATTGATAAGTCGATGTATGACGGCTACTAAACTACACTTTAATTTGAAGTCTTTATCTTCTATCACACCCACTGTAGGCAATCCATCTTTTCTAGAAAATACATTTAGACTTTGGAAACAGGTGCACAATCAGTTTTGCACAACCAGTAATCTGTACTGGGAGGGTATCTTTGCCTCTTTCAATCAGTTACAAGGGATATACAAGTTACCAGGGAGAGACATTTTCAGATACCTGCAGATAAGAGACAATGTCAGGAAATGCGTACAGGGTTTTGAGTGTCTATAAGCCACAGTTTAGTTTTTTGCTCTGGTCTCCTGTTAAGACTTGAGTGAGAAACCTTACAGACTAACAATACAAAAAGTAAACAGAGAAAAAATACTTGGCGAAGTTTTCATGATGTGATTTTTTTACAAACTTTTAAAGATTATATAATTTGCTCTTGGCTGTTAATATACCCTTATAAGAGACAACAGTAAATGTGAAAGAAGCTAAAAAGAAATTGGTCTTCCACTAATTTAGAAAAATGTTACCTAGCATGGATGTCTTTATGATAAAAAACCTATATATTATTCATGATTAATAAACATTTCCATTCTTTCATCTAGTACAACAACAAGAGGCAACCGTAAGATCTATGACAGTAGATAAATGCTATATATGACCGAATCTATTTACCACCTTTGTCCTATTGACTCCCTCACTAAACTAGCTTTAACTGTCACTTGATCAAAATCATCAACATTTATTTAGCATGTCTAAAACAATTCAATATTTACAGTATTTTCCGCACTAAGGCGGACTTAAAATCCTTTAATTTTCTTAAAAATCCACAGTGCGCCTTATATTGCAGTGCGCCTTATGTATGAATTCTGGTTGTGCTTACGGACCTCGAACCAATTTTATGTGGTACACGGCGCTCAAAAATCTGTCAAAAATGCTTTAGTATGACTTTGGTAAGCCATGAAGCCGCACCGCTTGATGGATTGTTGAGGCATTACAGCTACTGTAGTCAGGAGCCTTGAGTAATCTGGGTTCAAAACTCTGTCCGCTTCAGGTCCCAAAGTCACTGCGGCATCACCGAGAGTTAAAAACTGTCTAAATTCTTTCATCTTTAATAGAATGATCAGTGTTGCTGCTTTACCAGGTGTAAGAATTAAGTTAAACATCCAGGCATCCATGAAAACAGAATTGATTAAATTTAATAGAGTTAGAAGTTAGCAGGAAGTTAGCTCGCTAGTTTCGACCTAAACATGTTATACCATGTTCTGACAGAGAGATTTCTGAAAAAATTAAAACCTACAGTTCTGCTATCACTTCCGACAGAAAACTTAACAGCAGTGACTTTTGTAGGGTTGGACTAGCTGGTATATAATGCTACGTGATCGCTAGCGACACATCATAACAAACACAGTGAAGCTTCAAGATGAATGCTAACTTTTTTCCACTTGATAAAAGTTAATGGGAGGGTTCCAGAAGGTTAGGGACAAATGCAATCACATGGCAGGATGCTTTAAACGGACCAAACTTCAGTCAGGAGAAAACTGAGATAATCCATCCACAACACAAGGTTAGTCATTAATATACTGTAACAACATGGGAATAGAGCAGCTGTGAGAGAATTCAACATTAATGAATCAATGGTACGGAAGTGGAGGAAGCAAGAAGAATAAGTTGAGTAAAGTTTGACTTACCTGACTGTTTTGTTTCGCTTAATGCGCCTTATAATCTGGTGCACCTTATGTATGAAAACAGACCCGTTTATCGACAGTGCGCCTTATAATTCGGTGTGCCTTATGGTCCGAAAAATACGGTAGTAGGGTCATACAGCAGGCTGCACACCACAGGCTTTTAGACCTTCTGTAATCAAGTATTTTCACTGAACAAAAATGTGAACGCAACACTTTTGTTTTTGCTCCAATTTTTCATGAGCTGAACTTAAAGATCTGAAACATTTTCTACATACACAAAGGACCCATTACTATCAAATATTGTGCACAAATCTGTCTAAATCTGTGTAAGTGAGAACTTCTCGTTTGCCGAGATAATCCATCCCACCTTACAGGTGTGGCATGTCAAGGTGCTTGCACAGGTGCACCTTAGGCCACTCTGAAATATGCAGTTTGATAACACAGCACAATGCTACAGATGTCGCAAAACCAGTCAGTATCTGGTGTGGCCACCATTTGCCTCACAATGGTGCCTCACACAGTAAGGAAAATGGTGTGCAGTGGGCATAGAGTTGATCAGGTTGTTGATTGTGGGCTGTGGAATGTTGGTGAACTCCTCTTCAATACTTGTGCAAAGTTGCTGAATATTGGCAGGAACTGGAACACGCTGTCATATATGCCGAGCTGAGCGTCCCAAACAGTCTGGTGAGTATGCTGGCCATGAAAGAACTGGGATGTTTTCAGCTTCCAAGGAATTGTGTACAGATCCTTGCAATATGGGGCTGTGCATTATCATGCTGTAACATGAGGTTATGATCATGGATAAATGGCACAACAATGGTCCTCAGGATCTCAACAAGGTATCTCTGTGCATTCAAAATGCCAACAATAAAATGCACTTGTGTTCATTGTCCATAACCCCACCGCCATCATGGGCCACTCAATCCACAACGTTGACGTGATCATGCTGGATGTGGAGGTCCTGGGCTGGTGTGGTTACATGTGGTCTGCGATTGTGAGGCCGGTTGGATATACTGCCAAATTCTCTGAAACGCCTTTGAAGATGGCTTATGGCAGAGAAATGAACATTCATTTCACAAACAACAGTTCTGGTAGACATTACTGCAGTCAGCATGCCAATTGCACACTCCCTCAAAAGCTGCGACATCTGTAGCATTGTGCTGTGTGATCAAACTGCATATTTCAGAGTGGCCTTTGATTTGCGGCAGTCTAAGGCACACCTGTGCAATATTCATGCTTTCTAATCAGCACCTTGACATGCCACATCTGTGAGGTGGGATGGATTATTTCGGCAAACGAGAAATTCTCACTTACACGGATTTAGACAGATTTGTGAACAATATTTGATAGTAATGGGTCCTTTGTGTATGTCGAAAATGTTTCAGATCTTTAAGTTCAGCTCATGAAAAATTGGAGCAAAAACAGAAGTTGCGTTTATATTTTTGTTGAGTGTAATTGAGTGCTTTAGACCTACAACCAACATTCCTTTTACTGATAAAGTCCTTTAAAATCCCTGTGTCTGTGAAAGGAATCAATTGTTTGAAAAGTTTCAGTTAGCACAAAAACAGATGTCCAGTCAGTTACTAACAATCTCCTAATGGCGCCAGACAATGGACTGTCTCTATGCATGTCCTGCTGGATCATTGTTGCTTTTGACACCAGTAATCGCATAATTGAATTGCACTGGAACAACTGGGAATGAAAACTATACTACAGTGATTTGAGTCATATTTATTGGATTAATTAATTTTTAAAATTTAAATGATGAGCCTTCCACACACAAAAGTTAGTTATACAATTCCACAGGGCTCCCATTCTGATAATCTCATTATACTAATCATTAAGAATCTTCAAAGTTTATGAAAAAGAACCTACAAAAATCAGAATATATTTTTTTGCAATGTAAAAAATCTTTGCATTTTAAAATTATATTAAGCAATCCTTCCTAGTCTTTATAAAACACAAAGCAACTCATATTTAGGAAATATGGCATAATGAATGTTACTCCAGACAAAAGTGTTTGTACCTGATAGAGCTCAATTCGTTGCTCAGACACTCGGGCCCCAGGGTTTTGAAGACGGAAGATCCTGAGCTCTGCCTTCACCAAGTTGGAGGCATTCTTCTCCATAGAGGACACATCAAAAGTCAGCCGCCGGAAGTAAGGGTTGAAGAGTGTAGGAGAAATAACATCTGCAAAAAAAATGTAAAGGAATTGTCTGAATAAGGATTGGATACTTTATGACTGCTAATGGAACACTTGCTTTGGACTGAGGCAGTCAATTCCAACTACTAAAATGAAACTACAATTAAGGAAAGACATCACAGCCTGAGAGGGTTGTGGGACTGAAGGTCAATGGTCCAATCCCCTACTAGTCAAGCCTGCTTGAGGAGTTCTTCAGCAAGACATTACAAAATTGTCACCACCAATTAGTGTTAGTTTGCATCTGATAAAGTGTTGTAAGGGGTGCTTTCAGTGGTTACCAGAC
The DNA here is from genome assembly GCF_051167445.1 of Perissodus microlepis. Taxonomy (NCBI): domain Eukaryota; kingdom Metazoa; phylum Chordata; class Actinopteri; order Cichliformes; family Cichlidae; genus Perissodus; species Perissodus microlepis. Next base: position 5,641,382 of record NC_140471.1, on the reverse strand, counting down.
AAGAAAAGTGCTGTATGAATGTTAGTGCATGTACCATTTACAACTGCGCCCACAAATTGCACATACTTTGTCATTATCTTCTAAACACAAGCAGAAAGGGAGGGGCAGCAGTCTTCCATTGTATTAATCAAAGACACAGCCAAGGCATACCAGTGGCCAAGGGAATAGTGGGCGCTATGGCAGGTTCCTTTGCTCTTACTAACAAGAGCTATCACCTTGTCCACCCCTAATCTTTTAAGATTAATGGATTAGGCAGGATAACTTGGTGGGACAATGCTTAGTGGTGCGCTCACAACAGGTAGGGACATGTAGTGTCTGTGCTGCACTCAGTGGTGATGCTAGGTTGATGCTGACTTTGGGGCGGGTCTTCCCTCTAGACTGGTTAGGCACTGCTTGTTTTTTCACAACGCTGGATTTGACCAAGGGCTACTGTCAGATTTTGTCTCAGGGCGTCAACCGCCTTGTGGTTAGGGTTATTATGTCCTGGGACGCCCTTTCACCCTCTGTTCAGGGCTCCATCGCATAAATGATGTGAATCAGCCGCTGATATCTGGCATTACACCTCATTAAATTCAAGGTGATCGAGTGGGAGAGAAAATCGGCCACAGATTTTTTTTCTCCCACTTGTGGCACTAGGGGTAGCAGTAGGCTAGGCCAGATGGCTCCCTGGCCTAAATGCTTGATTTAGACTTCTCAGGAAATCTACATCCAAACTTAGATGGTAACCAGAATCGCCTTTTAATCCCTATACTGCAACGTTACATTCCAATTGTTGTGGTATGCATCAAACCGACAGGCTACGTAGAAGCTTGTGGCGAAGGGTTAAAATGGGACTCCCAGTTATGGCTTAAGTTATGACGTAGATCTGATGCAGAAATATAATTCACACGTAAATGAAGTGAGGCTGGTTATTGCAGCTGTGGCCAGTTGCTTAATTATGCCTCCCCCTGTCTTTGAGAACGATAGTATAGTAAGCAAATAACCAGCTGAAAATGCAAAGGGAAATAAAAAAAGAACTAAAAAGAAATGGTGTTGCACCAAGCTGAACGCCCCTGTGTTGTGTCAAGTTTCCTCAAATCAGGTGAACCAACACAAAGCCTACTACAGTCATTACAGTGTGTGGCTATTGATAAAGATGTTGACATGGGCAGCTTCATTAAAACATTTAATTTATTAATAGAGTCAACTGACTTCTCTCAAATATAAATAAACCCATTCATTATTTTAATTACACCTTTCTGGCATACAGAAAATAAACATTTAATAGTACTTCTTCAAATCTTCTTTGCTCCTACCATTTTTTTAAATGTTAGTATTTATATGTGGAGTATGTTACTTTTTGAGAAATGTTATTACATTTGATATCAAAAGTGCTGTAACCACATCTAAGAAAGTCATGAACCTATTGTTTACTTGCATTTCATGTACCATTACAGTAGAGGACACCTACCTACAATTCCCACACAAGTCAGCTATCGTGTTGACAGTGCTGCAGCCTCACTGTGTATGACACTCAATACTGTTGGTCCCTTTGAAAAAACAAGCATTGAATCAGAGAAGACCAGATTCTTGGTACAACTCAGAAGAGAATAGAATAGAATAGAGAATAGAAAAACAGTAAAGAGTAGCTGAAAAGCATGGACAGATATATTTTGTGGCTGGGCTTTTTCCATAAGGAGTGTCAATTCAATTCAATTCAATTCAATTCAATTTTATTTATATAGCGCCAAATCACAACAAAAGTCGCCTCAAGGCGCTTCATAGATACAGAGAAAAACCCAACAATCATATGACCCCCTATGAGCAAGCACTTTGGCGACAGTGGGAAGGAAAAACTCCCTTTTAACAGGAAGAAACCTCCGGCAGAACCAGGCTCAGGGAGGGGCGGCCATCTGCTGCGACCGGTTGGGGTGAGAGAAGGAAGACAGGATAAAATACATGCTGTGGAAGAGAGACAGAGGTTAATAACAGATATGATTCAATGCAGAGAGGTCTATTAATACATAGTGAGTGAGAAAGGTGACTGGAAAGGAAAAACTCAATGCATCTTGGGAATCCCCCGGCAGCCTACGTCTATTGCAGCATAACTAAGGGAGGATTCAGGGTCACCTGGTCCAGCCCTAACTATATGCTTTAGCAAAAAGGAAAGTTTTAAGCCTAATCTTAAAAGTAGAGATAGTTTCTGTCTCCCGAATCCAAACTGGAAGCTGGTTCCACAGAAGAGGGGCCTGAAAACTGAAGGCTCTGCCTCCCATTCTACTTTTAAATACTCTAGGAACAACAAGTAGGCCTGCAGAGCGAGAGCGAAGTGCTCTAATAGGGTGATATGGTACTACAAGGTCATTAAGATAAGATGGGGCCTGATTATTTAAGACCTTGTATGTGAGGAGCAGGATTTTGAATTCAATTCTGGATTTAACAGGAAGCCAATGAAGGGAAGCCAAAACAGGAGAAATATGCTCTCTCCTTCTAGTCCCTGTCAGTACTCTTGCTGCAGCATTTTGGATTAGCTGAAGGCTTTTCAGTGAGTTTTTTGGACATCCTGATAATAATGAATTACAGTAGTCCAGCCTGGAAGTAATAAATGCATGAACTAGTTTTTCAGCGTCACTCTGAGACAGGATATTTCTAATTTTAGAGATGTTGCGCAAATGGAAGAAAGCAGTCTTACATATTTGTTTAATATGTGCGTTGAAGGACATGTCCTGGTCAAAAACGACTCCAAGGTTCCTCACAGCGTTACTGGAGGCCAAGGTAATGCCATCCAGAGTATGAATCTGGTTAGATACCATATTTCTAAGATTTTCAGGGCCGAGTACAATAACCTCAGTTTTATCTGAATTAAGAAGCAGAAAGTTAGCGGCCATCCAGGTCTTTATGTCTTTAAGACATTCCTGCAGTTTAACTAATTGGTGTGTGTTATCTGGCTTCATGGACAGATAGAGCTGGGTGTCATCTGCATAGCAGTGAAAATGTATGCTATGTCTTCTAATGATGCTGCCTAAGGGAAGCATGTATAATGTAAACAGAATTGGTCCTAGCACTGAACCCTGTGGAACTCCATAATTAACCTCAGTGTGTGAAGAGGACTCTCCATTTACATGCACAAATTGGAGTCTATTAGATAGATATGATACAAACCACTGCAGTGCAGTACCTGTAATACCTACAGCATGTTCTAATCGCTCTAATAGGATATTATGGTCGACAGTATCGAACGCTGCACTGAGGTCTAGCAGGACAAGCACAGAGATGAGTCCACTGTCAGAGGCCATAAGAAGATCATTTGTAACCTTCACTAAAGCTGTTTCTGTGCTGTGATGAGCTCTGAAACCTGACTGAAACTCTTCAAATAAACCATTCCTCTGCAGATGATCTGTTAGCTGTTTGACAACTACTCTTTCAAGGATTTTTGATATGAAAGGAAGGTTGGAGATTGGCCTATAATTAGCTAAGACTGCTGGGTCTAGAGATGGCTTTTTGAGTAAAGGTTTAACCACAGCCAGCTTGAAGGCCTGTGGTACATAGCCGACCATTAGAGATAGGTTGATCATATTTAAGATCGAAGAATTAATCAATGGCAGGACTTCTTTGAGCAGTTTTGTAGGAATGGGGTCTAAAAGACACGTTGATGGTTTGGAGCAAGTAATTACTGAAGTTAACTCAGAAAGATCAATTGGAGAAAAAGAGTCTAACTTAACATCAATGGTACTAAGAGTAGCTGTAGATAATATTACATCTGTGGGATGATTACTGGTAATTTTTTCTCTAATGATAAAAATTTTATTTGTGAAGAAGTTCATGAAGTCATTACTAGTTAACGTTAAAGGGATGGTTGGCTCAACAGAGCTCTGACTCTTTGTCAGCCTGGCTACAGTGCTGAAGAGAAACCTGGGGTTGTTCTTATTTTCTTCAATCAGTGATGAATAGTAAGATGTTCTGGCTTTGCGGAGGGCTTTCTTATAAAGCAGCAAACTATTTCTCCAGGCTAAATGATGATCCTCTAAATTTGTGACACGCCATTTCCTCTCCAGATTACGAGTCATCTGCTTTAGGGTACGTGTTTGAGAATTATACCACGGAGTCAGGTACTTCTGATTAGAGACCTTAGTTTTCACTGGAGCTACAGTATCCAGAGTCGTACGTAGTGAGGAGGTGAAATTATTAACAAGATAATCAACCTCTGTTGGGGTAGCGTTCAGATAGCTGCTCTGCTCTGTGTTGGTATAGGGCATTGAAGATGATAACAGTGGGTGGATTATATTCTTAAACTTAGTTACAGCGCTTTCAGAAAGACATCTACTTTGATAAAATCTACTCTCCACTGCTGTGTAATCAATTATTGTAAATGTAAATGTTATCAGGAAATGATCAGACAGGAGAGGGTTTTCAGGAAACACTGTTAAATGTTCAGTTTCTATGCCATATGTTAAAACAAGATCTAGAGTGTGATTAAAGTGGTGGGTGGGTTCTTTTACATTTTGAGAGAAGCCAATTGAGTCTAATAACAGACTAAATGCCATGTTGAGGCTGTCATTTTTAGCATCTACATGGATGTTAAAATCACCCACAATAATTATTTTATTTGAGCTCAGAACTAAATTAGATATAAAGTCTGAGAAATCAGACAGAAACTCTGTGTAAGGCCCAGGTGGACGATAGATGATAACAAGTAAGACTGGTTTCTGAGTTTCACAGCTGGGGTGGACAATGTTAAGCATCAGGCTTTCAAATGAATTAAAAGTCTGTCTTGGTCTTTCATTAATTAATAGGCTGGTGTGAAAAATTGCTGCCACACCGCCCCCTCGGCCTGTGCTTCGAGGTTTCTGGTAGTTAGAATGACTCGGGGGTGTTGATTCATTTAAACTAACATAATCATCCTGCTGCAACCAGGTTTCTGTAAGGCAGAGTAAATCAATTTGTTGATCAATTATTAAGTCATGTACTAACAGAGACTTGGAGGAGAGAGACCTAATATTTAATAATCCACATTTCACTGTTTTACTCTTTGGTTCAGATGTGGATACTGTATTGTTCTTTCTTTTTGATTGTTTATGTTTAAGTTGTTTGTTGCTGGTTTTTAGTTTGTTTTTTGTCTTTTTGGAAGCTGACACAGTCTCTATGGAGATGGGTTTTTGGGGGGGTAGCAGGAGGAGAGAAGCTGGAGAGAGGCGTGTAAGACTGCAACTCTGCTTCCTGGTCCCAACTCTGGATAGTCATATTTTGGGGGGTTTAATAAATTTGTCCATATTTCTAGAAATGAGAGCTGCTCCATCCAAAGTGGGATGGATGCCGTCTCTCCTAACAAGACCAGGTTTCCTCCAGAAGGTTTGCCAATTATCTATGAAGCCCACATCGTTTCTGGGACACCACTCAGACAGCCAGCAATTTAAGGAGAACATGCGGCTAAACATGTCACTCCTGGTCTGATTGGGGAGGGGACCAGAGAAAACTACAGAGTCCGACATTGTTTTAGCAAAGTTGCACATCGATTCAATATTGATTTTAGTGACCTCCGATTGGCGTAACCGGGTGTCATTACTGCCGACGTGAATTATGATTTTACTGAATTTACGTTTACCCTTAGCCAGCAGTTTTAAATTTCCTTCAATGTCGCCTGCTCTGGCCCCTGGAAGACAATTGACTATGGTTGCCGGTGTCTCTAGCTTCACATGTCTGAGAACAGAATCACCAATTACCAGAGTTTGACCCCCGGCGGGTGTGTCACCGAGTGGGGAAAAACGGTTAGACACATGAACGGGTTGGTGGTGTACCTGGGGCTTCTGTTTAGGACTATGCTTCCTCCTCACCGTGACCCAGCCGCCCTCTTTCCCCAGCTGCTTGGGGTCTGCCGGGGAACAGCTAGCGGGGCCTACACTATCTTCGGCTGCACCAGCTACAGGGGCCTGGCTAGCTACGGGTGAATGAAGGGTGCGAAGCCGAGTCTCCAATTCAGTAATCCTGGCCTCCAGAGCTGCAAATATGCTACATTTGTTACAGATATCATTACTGCTAAAGGAGGCCGAGGAGTAACTAAACATCTGACACAATGAGCAAGAAAGTGCAGGAGGGACAGGTGAAGTAGCCATGGTGCTAACGAGTCGGCTATGAGCTAAGCTAAGCTAGCGAAACAGTACAGAGACAGTGAGTGAATACTTTGGCTATAAATTAGGTAGTGAGTACACAGAAAGTGTGCTTCGGATGAAGCACGTGAAGATTATACTATGAAAGAAGAATGTATTTAAAAGTTGTTAATTAAATTGCTAAGCAAATAAGCTACTCAGAAACACCACTGTGTTTGAGCAGGAACAGGAAGTGATACTCTACCGCAGAGCGAGCGAACACCAAGTCCCTTTCATAGCACAAAATTTGGGGGGAAGAGTATTTAAATCACTCATATAAATATGATTTATGAAGATTAGTGTTAAATGTACTATTTTTATGTTTAGTGTTAAACCTACAAAAGTTTTGGTTCCAAGAGTATATGGGGCTAGTGACATTTGAGGTGTTTTATTTATTGGGAATGAGAGTGGGAAATGTTTTCAGAACTAGTGCATAATAGTCCCAGGCAGATGGTGCAATGCTTTGAACATAGTCCAAAAATTCGACCCTGCCCTGTAACTCTTCACTGAGTCCTCACCTTGCATGTTTAAGTCCCTTTCTGTTCCTCTATAGTAATACTCATTTTTATTGAAACCAACCTTAACTGAGATGTTGCAGTTTTTTGTCACATTTCTACACAGAAATCAGTACAAAATTAAAACATATTTCCTCAGCAGAACAATTTTCATGTGGTTTCTTTCTTTTGGTTGCTACCTTATTCACAAGCCACTCAGTGTGGAACTACCACACTGGGTAGCTCCACATTTGATATTGCAGAGAGCACGCCCAAACACGCAGATCGTCCCAAGCAGCCAGGAAATCAGATATGTCTTCCAGACATATCTTAAATTGAACATCATATTGACAACCAGGTTGGGTCATGGTTGG